>NC_142340.1:13075000-13395000 GCF_054954075.1 Amborella trichopoda | reverse complement strand
AACAAGTCAAAGTGTATGGAATCCTTTGAAATTTATTACACTAATTAGTCATTTTAGGCAGGGTAGTAGGTCTGATGAAGCTTCATTATTTGATTACAACTCAAAAGCAGTTAACCAGAGCTCCATTATTTAATTACAACTCAAAAGAAGTGAACCATTATCTGATTGATTATTTTAGATTGTTTTAGTTAACACAAGTGAAGATAAAATTTAACTGAATGGAAAGTGTGGTGTCACAATAAATATCATGTTTAGTAGAATGTATACAGTACACCTCAAAAACTCAGAAAAGGAACAACAGGCAATACAAAGCTTCATTTGACGAGTAGTATTTATATCAAAGAAATAACCCTGCTTATATTTATTGGGAATCTTCCAAAACAAAATTTAGTTTTTTGGACAGTGGAAATATAGGTTTCTTGTTAGTTTTATGGGTGTTATTGTCAATAGTGGGATATGAAAAATGTACTACCTGATGACCAGTGGTCGACAGGCTGGGTTATTTACACTCTTTAAGTGGGTGGGCAGAGACTAAAAGAAGTGTTATCCTATCAGTTTGTAAGTCCAAACAGGGGTTAAAAATTAGCATTCTATTAAACCTAATTGATCAAATAAGGAAATATAGTCATGTAATAAATGTTTGACGTTGCAACTTCAAACGAAATCTTAAATCGCCAAATCATCAATATAAAGGATCTTCAGAATGTTAAACATTTTACTTCATACCCCATATGGGTGCAGCAATGCATTGGAGCTTCTAATCTTTCACCCATTTATGCATACGAGTTAATTGTAACTGTGCATGAATCAAAAATGGAAAAATATCAAGGAATTAGTGTCCCAGAGCATTTTTACATTGGTACTCTTGAGATCAACATATAACTAAATATCCTTGAATTGATTAGCATGTACTGTAATTGCTTAGTGTTAGTCCTCTACCTAGGAGTAATGTTTTTGGAAACTGCAACGATGTTAATATTCATTAGAGGGTTGGTCCAATAAGTGTGTAACCTAGGTGTCATAGCCAAGGTGTATGATTAACTACAACCTTTTCTGATTTATAATGGTGTAGAATTGATTTATAATAGTGTAGAATTGTAATGAACAAGATATGCCTAGAAAAGTTTTGAGAGATGGACAGCCAAGGAAAAGTTTTTTATGTAATTAATTTCTAAAAACACAAAGGGTCTATTTCGATAAGAATTAATTCTATTAGAAGTAAATTACTTTACTGAAAGTTAATATCCTACTTTGTTAGTTGTTTGTCTAGTACAAGATCTATGAAATTCTATTTGTGCATTGTTTCATATGTTGACTGGGTGAGGATCTTAGGGAATGGGATGGGTGGTTTAACTATTTTCTTTGAAGGATTTGTCCAAAACACAATCTGCATCTCCAATTTGCGTCGATCTTCCCCACTTCTTTTCTTGATGACTTTTCTAGCCACCTTTCTGCTACACTCAGAGACTTAAAAACAATGAAAGTCCTTAAAGAGCATCTATCAATTTCCATTGGAGAGGAATAAAAAAAGAAAAGAAAAAACAGTTATTGATGTCCCTAGAGAGAAAACTAGAAAATCACCATTAATGTAGCTTGAAAGATCTCCAGTAAAACCTAGCTTTCCTTGACTGAGTCTGATTAAACTCAAAATTTCAAATTCAAAGCACAAACGCAAATATGAAAAAACTTGGGCAGAAAATCTTCCCCACAATATTTTCTTGGTTGCAGGATTGGGCAGCAAATCAACCCTAACCTCACTCTCTTATGCATTTGATTGAAACTCTTTGCCACCAATCTAGCTCTGTCTACCCCCTTAAAGTTCAATTTTCTCATGAACACCTATTTTCATCCTATAAGTTTCTTATATTCTAACATGAAGACTAGCTTCTAGACTTGTTTTTATAGATTTAACTATTCATCCTTGATAGTTAACCAAAAGTCTTACTCCTAGCTCTACAAGGCTTCCTGCAGGGTGGCAGTTCATCATCAAATTGGTTTGGTTTCCTTTCATGGTGTTCTCCTAGAAAGGAATTATTAAGATATGAGCTTAAACCTTCTATTTCTCTTAAGAGGTTGCTAAGATGATTTCCAAACTTGCGTACTGGAGGATTGATTTTATTAAGGAAAATGTGTAAAGAAGGCCAAGGCTCTATGGAAAAAAGTAAAGCATAATCTCAAAACTCACTGATGGTCATAGTTCTGGCGTAAGAAAAATTTCAAATCGATCATATCAACTTGATCATTATGGTTGTTAAAAAGAGAGAGTAGGATTTCAAGCCTTAGAATAGTGTATATTGTAATACAATATTTAGGCCATCTATTTTCAAGTATTAATAAATCTACAGGATCTGTACCAGTTTTTGAGCTAAAAATTTTATAACTGGTGGTGGAAATTAATTTTAGTGCCATCTTAAGGATTTTTTTTGCCTAAAGTGTTTTCTGGACAAGATTTTCTGGTCAAACTTTACTCTTTTTTCATAAGGCATAGGCCTTATAGAAAGTGCATCCTTTAATCAATCGATCCATGATTTACTTTAAGGTTTATTTAATTAATGGAACATGTTGGCTTCAAATAACAATTTACATTTACTAAAAAATTTCAAAACCAGGTAAGTGCCCATGCTTGTCATTGCTACTACAATGCCTACAACATCTGATATATTCAATCCAAACTGCTCCCGATTGTGACTATTTGTATTTGGATAAATGAATTGATGAGATAAAGAATTTATGGCACCACAAAGTATCAAAGTTTTCGTCATCCATCTAATAAATCAATGGTTCTTCGTCATCTAGCAAAATTTTTAGTAACATGCCACCTATTTTTGTTGTATTAGTGTATGCTAACTATTGATACTTCATGTGTGGATGCACATGTTTCATTCTATTTCCATCTCTTGCACAAGATAAACTCTTGCTCAAGTCTTCAAAATTCTTGTTTATTGGCTTTCAACCTGTTAAAAAAATGTAATAATTGTTCAATCTTTTTTTAACCATGTGAGAATATCTTGACATGTTACTTTTTTGGAGCACATACCAAGGCATCAATACTGCGCCCTCGTAATACCTCAGCCACACATGTACCGATTTTTTTAGTTAACCTTAGATTTGACATTCATTATTTCACATGTTTATAGCTCCCATTGTCATGAATATCGAGATCTATTTCTTCCTATGTTGTTTCACTATTTGAATGCTTAAAGGGCTTTCCTTCATCTTAGAATTACTGATAATCATATTGGTAGCAGTTAAGAGTATAAAATCAAATCCTAGTTCCTCAACCGATGCATGTTTGCTGTTTTCAAGGTATATATATATATATATATATATATATATAGTTGTGAGGGCCCGATACGGCTCGATGCAGTCCGGATGCAGGTGCATTACGATGATGCAGTCAATAAATATAATATTTTTTAAAAAAATCTACAAAAATAGGTTAATGCATAGAAAAAAATATGGAGGTGACATATGTGATAATAGGTATTTTATTTTAATAATTAACTCCAAAAATATTAGTTATCGGAGATTTTGTATCCACTATCCCCTGATAGAAATTAGAAACTTGAAACTAGCTTCATAAAACATTCAACAATCAACAACCATAAGCATAAATTTGCAACGATAAACTTTAAAGTTACAAAATAATGATACTACAAAGCAAAAGTCCATGTTTCTATGAAGATTAAAGAGTTTTGAAGTCAAGATCAAGAAGAGTTAATAGTTAATACAATCATCCCAAACAATTTTGAAGTCAAATTTTCAAATATTAATCAGAGAAGTCATTTTGAGAGTGGTCATGTGCATCATCAATATCATCCTCGATGGCCTCCAGGTATTCTTCTTCCTCGGCTTCTTCTGAGTCAGCCTCCTCCTCCTCGACCTTTGGAGCTGATGTGCGAGTGTGACGAGACCCAACTCTTGCTGCTTCTCTACTCCTCTGTGCTCTAGTGTTGGGTTGATCTTCTTCATTAGCCGATGTTGCTAGCTCGACATCTAGTCATGTAAGATCCTTACCCTCAAACACCTGCTCTAGTATTGGATCCATGGTCCACTCACTTGTGGAATGATCATCAGCTTCATACAATTGAATAGGGTTGAGCTTCATGCGATTTTGATACCTCTCCCTAAGTCGCTCATTATGCTGCACATAAACCAAATCATTCAACTTTCTGCTCCAACCTATTCCCTTTTTTTTTGTATGGAGCAAAGTTAGAAAATTGAAATTAGATTTTATATTAGAAAATTGAAAATTGAAATTGCAATTCAAGAAATAAGGATTAAGGAATAAAGAGTTAAGGACTTACATGCTCAAATGCATTCCAATTGCGTTCACAGCCAGATGAGCTATATGTGAGATTCAACACTCGAATAGCAAGATGTTGTAGATTTGGTGTTCCGTTTCCATATGATGCCCACCATGCAGCTCAAAACCGCATATGTGGTCTTTTTCGATGCAGTGTTCACCGCATACTTCATATGCGGCGATGCAGCCACATTTAAAACATCGATATATATATATATATATATATATGAGAAATGATCCTATGGGACTCTCCCCCACCCATATGTGTAGGACCCCAAAGGATCATCATTAAATTTGACAAGGATCTATAGAAAAGTCAATTCCCACACCTACATGATAACTTTTCTAGATATCCATGCCGACTTTATTGACGATCCTTTGGGGTTCTACACACATGGGTGCGAGAGGGTCCTATAGAATCATTACTCTGTGTGTGTGTGTGTGTGTGTATATATATATATATATATATATATATATATATATATATATATATATATATATATATATATATATATATATATATATATATATATATATATAACAACCCTCAAAATATAAAGATTAATGTTAGAATGGATTGTGATAAGTGTATTTATAAAAAAGATCATTACTTTTTATTTAAAAAGTTATTTTAATAGGTAAGTTAACCATTAAGCAAGGGTAAATTTGAATTTTTTTCAAAAGTACAATGATATTTTTGAAGTTAGTGTCATCGAATTTTATTTGTACAATGCCTTTGTCTTTTAGTAAAAATTTCAACTTTACTCTTTATGGAGATGACAAAAGTACCATTTATCTTGTAGTAATATTTACAAAGGGGCGCAGATCACATAAAGATGCATCC
The DNA here is from genome assembly GCF_054954075.1 of Amborella trichopoda. Classification (NCBI taxonomy): domain Eukaryota; kingdom Viridiplantae; phylum Streptophyta; class Magnoliopsida; order Amborellales; family Amborellaceae; genus Amborella; species Amborella trichopoda. The sequence continues at coordinate 13,389,850 of NC_142340.1, read as the reverse complement.
ATAGTTATAGAGGTAAGGTGCACCATCAAATTTTATCATGATATATAATTTTGATGTAAAATGTTCTTAGGATTATCTCAAAATCTCTTTTTATATCTAATTGTAAGTTTTAAATTTCAAAAGTGGTTAAAATCAAGTAGATCTAAAAATATATGAAAATCTTGAAAATGGATGGTGTAGATAATATGTCATAAAATTCACTAATTTTGTGACTTAAACTATTTTTATTTTTTATGGTCATACATCTCAATGTCGAGATGATCAATCAAAGGGTTTTTCAACATTAAAACTACCTTTTTCGATGGATATTTGAGGTACATCCATAGTTCTACATTATAAGGTTGCATCCTTATATAAACTTTTTTCTTTACAAAATTGCCCTTAGCTAATGATGAAGACAAAAAAAAAAATAATTTTTTTTTAAAAAATAGACTACAAAATTAGTTAATCTACCCTTCACAACTCTCTCTATTTATAACCTTTATAATTTGAAAGGTTAAGAAGTTTAGATTATATATATATATATATATATATATATATATATATATATATATATCAAAAAATAGGTTTAAACTTCACCCAAAAAAATAATATTTTCAAATAAGGGAGAGTTTTGGTCATTGAAAATCAATTTCCAAGATATTCTTCCTTGGAATTGAGGCATCTTTATTGATTTTCGATGAATGATGCCCAAATTTAACGGAAGATCTTCCCTTCATCCAAATCTTACCTCGGTTATTGAAAAATATCTTCTTACTAAATATATAAAAACTTTATCCTCTAAAAATTAACCTTCTTCATCCCTAATCATTTCAACTTTCTAGAGACCTCAGGACCCATTTCTCTCCCTCGAATCTTAAATTAATTCTCTCCTTGAAATTTTCAAGAAATTAAACAGGACTTAAATGAGAAATATGTACATTTATAAACTTATATTTTGAAAACTTTTACCTTTAGCATATTACCATTTTACCCTCTTTGACATATCCTTAGTATCAAGCATTCAATCCGTCGATAACAACATAATTACTATTTGGTCAACAAGGTTTATTTGGATCTTAGAGAAAATGCGAATAACAATAAATGGTTAAAGGAAGAAATGGTATTAAACATATTTTGGTCAAAAACATCGGAGACAAGAAATCATTTGAGAAGCCAAAAATTAGGTAAGTTAAAAATTATATATATATATATATATATATATATATTAGATTTGATAAAAAAAAATGGATTGGAAAAATCAGATGTGTATAGATAACATGAAATAAAGTTACAATTCTTACTTGTAAAAAAGCTTGTGATGCAAACGTTTTTTTATGGGACTGTCTACAAAGAGATCACAACTATTCCCACTCATTAGATGTCTAATTGGATGGCTTGGGGTGAGTCACGAAGCCCAAGAAATGTTTTTTGAAACATTGTGCATAATCAATTACACCCTTATACCACCCATTTTGAAATTCAAGGGATAAGAATGATTGTCACCTTCTTGTGCAAAAGGTAATGATTTCTTTATAGAGAATACCTTTCTATAGGTGGATATGACAAATCATTCCACAAAATTTTTATTGTATAGATGGTGGAATTTAGGGTCCTACTTGACAAATATTTTTGTCTAATTTTTATCCCAAACAACAACTTGGTATTCTCCTATGTAGCGCAAAACATTTAATGATTTTATTGTAGTATACAATAAAAAATGGAAATAGAACACAATAATTACATTAACAAAAAACAAAAAACGATATAAGATTGTAGCAAGCAAAATAAAAATAAAAAATAAAAAAAATCAATTTTGGATTGCAATGAGAATAGCGAATATGAAACAATTTTCTATCCAAATTGTTGTGTTGCATACACATTTAACAAAACAAAAACTCATAGAGTGAAATTTAATCAAACTCATTTGTACTCTACTTGAACCAAGTAATCTGTATAAGTTATCTCTTGCATCAGAATCTTCAACTATGAGCTCTCTCTCTCTCTCTCTCTCTGCGCGCGCGCGAGCGTGTATGTAATAATGCTCTTGACTTAGAAGAAAGAAGATTTTGTTATGGAATTTTTTTGTTTAGGTGGTCTAGCCCTATGAGGATGGGGACCACTCTAGGAAAAGAAAAGTACAAAAAGGTATTACTGAGAAATAAAACAATTTTAAGATTTTGAATTTCTTATGAAAAGAGGATTTCTTATTTATGTTGTCGAGAGAGGAGAGCAAAAAAACAATGCATAGAGAGGTTGAATTCTTTTTTCTTTTTATTTTTTATTTTTATTTTTCTCTCTAGGTTTTTTTATATTCATAAAAATTACATACGGCTTTAATTCCAAAACCCTAAAAACAGTTCGAGCTTCCTATATGATTTAAGCTGGTGTTCTCCAATGAAGGTTGTAAAAGGGTGGAAGATGAAATTGATTCTACAAAGGTAACCTTATGTATTTTCTGTTTTTCTTATTCGTAATCCTCAAGTTATGGTTCATTAACCTAGGAAGAGATATTGTAATTATTTTTTCAAATAGTGGATTTCATCTGTAGCACCCTGTGGTTTTTACCTTTTTTGAAGGGTTTTTCACATAAATCTTGGTATTTGATTAGTCCCTAATTTCCTACAAATTTCTAAATTTTATTTCTTTGAGGTTTGGTATTTTTCTTTGATTCACATATATACAGAAAGGCACAACTTCCAAACAAGTAGTATTAGAGCCCTAGTTATAGAATTTACTTTTTGAAAAAAAAAATAAATGAGGAAAAAAATCTTGTGTGAATCTTGGAAGCAAACACAAACAAGATGATTAGCCTGAATGGAAGTAACTGGTTCATTTGGAAACCTAAAATGGAGGATGCTATTTATTGCGAAGATTTATATACTCACATTGAGGATGATGAAGCCAAAACAGAATAGATGATAGATGATGAGTGGAAGAAGCTAAATCGGAAAGCTATAAAGAACATCCATTAATGGTTAGATGATAGTGTTTTTCACCTTGTGTCAAATGAAGCTTCAGAAAATTACATATGGAAGAAGTCAGAAGGTTTGTGTGAAAGAAAGACAGTGGGTAACAAAGCTTTTTTGATCCGAAAACTAGTTAATTTTGAAGTTTAAAGAAGTTGCATTAATTGTAGTATTTACATGAGATGCAAAGCATAATGAATCAACACTCTTCTACGAAGTTGTTGTTGGATGGTTAGTTACAGGCCTTATTACCCTTCAATTCGTTACCTAATAGCTAGGCGACTTTGGTGGCATCTCTTTGCAACTCAACACTCGACAATAAAGTAATAATGAGCCGAATTACAAGCAATTTATTGGGTGAGGGAAAAAGAAGACATTTTTGGATTCCACTCAATCACAAGCTTTTGCCATAAAAAGTAGAGAGAGAAGTACAAGCAACAAACCTTGCAATCGTGAAAGATCAAGATGTAAGTCCAAATCTAGGAAGGCAATAAATTGCTATCATTATAGCAAGCCAAGACACATAAAAAGAAATGACAAAAGCTTAAGAAAGAGAAACATGAAGGAAAAGGTGAAGAAAAATAAGAAACATAAAGGAAAAAGTGAAGAAAAATAAGAAACCAGGAGACAAGTGTAGTTACTGGTTATGGTGATATTATTGCTTCCTTGGCTTACGATAAAGCTTGCCTAGGTGTTGCACGTCCAAATACCAACTGGGTAATTGATACTGGTATTTCCTACCGTGCTATACACAAACTAATTTCGTTCTATTTTACAAGTCAAGAGACTTTGGCATCATAAGGGTGGGAAAAAATGCCACCTCAAAAATTATAGAAATAGGTAATATTTGTGTTGAGACCAATATTAGTTGCAAATTGGTTCTCAAGGATATACTGTTCACATTGTTTGATTAGCAAACAGCATAAAGTTCCATTAAAACATACTTCTCAAAGACAAATAAATATTCTATAATTGGTTGATTCCGATGTGTGTAGTCCCATGACTATTGGTAGTACTTCTTATTTTGTTACCTTTATTAATGATCCTTCTAGGAAAGTGTGGGCCTATGCCATGAAAAACAAAGAGGTTGTCTTTGATCTTTTTCAAAATTTTCATGCTAAATTGAAAGGGAAACTAGAAAGCCTTTGAAGTCCATTTGCACAACATAAGGTAGGGAATATACTTCAAAGATGTTATGGAATACTATAAAAAGTATGGCATCAAACATAAAACGATTGCTCCCAATACACCACAGTACATTGGTGTAGCAAAAAAAAGGAAGAATCACACTATTATAGAATTAATCAATCTTATATTCTCATTGGCTAAATTGCCAAGATCTTTTTAAGGTGAGGCAATGCGCATTGTATGCTATTTAATTTATTTATCCCTTTGGCTCCTTTGGAGGAAGATTATTTAGAAATAGTGTGCACTGGCAAATATGCCTCATATGAACTCTCGAAGGTATTTGGTTGCAAAACATCATTCATTTACCAAAAGAACAAAGGTCAAAACTTTGTAACAAGTCAATCTTCTTGGGTTATCCACATGAAGAATTTGGCTAAAGGCTAGAAAGAAAGTAATCAATATCTGGGATGTGATAGCTTGTGAAGATTAAACAACTAAAGACTTTGAAAATGTTGAGAAACCGCAGACATTTGTGGATGATCTTATAGGCCTTAATCCAATTCCTCCTCCATTTGCATGTGAAGATGGTGGGGATTTAGAAGAAAGTCATGGAGAAGTGACAAGTGATAATTCTCCTATACATGGTGAAGTTGAGTAGGAGCAGTCCCCTCAAGAACAACTAACAATAACTCAGTGAAGAAGGTCAACTAGGGTAAGGAAACCATAAAAAAAGTACTCTCCCACTTAATACGTCATGCTCGTTGATGGGGAAGAGCTTTGAAGTCTCCAAGAAGCCAAGGTGCATGAACAAAATGACAAGTGGTATTAAGTTATGCAAAATGAAATCAATTCCTTGAAAAAAAATAATACATATGATTTGGTTGAATTATTAAAGGAGTCGAAGAGCATTAAAAAACAAGTGGGTCTTCAAGTTGAAGAATGAAAGTGAGAAACAAGTGAAGTAAAAAACTTATCTACTTGTAAAAGGCTTTGGTCAGAAAAAAGATATTGACTTTGATGAAATATTTTCATTCGTCATAAAGATGTCATCTATTTGTTTGGTTCTAGGTCTAGCTGCATGCTTGGATCTAGAGATGGAACAAGTAGATGTGAAAACCACATTTATTCATAGTCATTTGAAGGAATATATTTATATGGAACTACCAGAGGGCTTTGAAGTGAAAGATAAAGAACACTTGGTTTGCAAGTTGAACAAAAGCATGTATGGACCCTCAAGTACTGGTAACAAGTTTGACTCATTTATGATAAGACATAGTAGAAAAGGACAGTTGCAAATCATTGTGTTTATTTTAGAAAATTTATGATTATTACTATATTATTCTTTTGCTTTATTTTGATTACATGCTAATTGTTCAGCAAGATCTTCACGCATTTGATAGGTTAAAAAAAGAACCAAGTTAGTCCTTTAGCATCAAGGATTTGAGGCCAACATATTAAATTTTGGGCATGAAAATAAAACGTGTCAGGAAAGCAAAGAAGTTATGATTGTTATAGATAAAATATATTGAACATGTACTTGAAAGGTTCAACATGAGGAATAACTAGTTAGTGTACTACTTGCAAGATACATTAAATGGAGTACAAGACATAGTCCTTCAAATGAGAAGGACAATAAAGAAATGGATGATGCTTCTTATGTTTCAGTGAGTTGAGAGTTTGATGTATGCCATGGCGTGTACTCAGTCAGTCATCGTACATGTAGTGGCATGGTGAGTAGATTTCTTACCAACCCTCGCAAAGAACATGGAGCAGTAGTAATCTCAAACGTCTCAAGGGCACATCCAAATTATGTTTATACTTTGGAAGTGAAAAATTTATGCTAGATGGATATACCATGCAGACATGGCTGGAGACCTCAATACTAGGAAATGCACATCAAATTACTTGTCCACTTTTACAGGGATAGTAGCCATGTCATGCTAAGATAAATTGTAGAAGTGTGTTTATCTTTCCATGATAGAGGCAAAATATATAACAACTACAAAAACTAGTAATGAAATGTTGTGGATGGAGAGGTTCTTAAAGGAATTGTGTTTGAAGTAAGATAACCTTATGGACATTGTGTGACTAAGCAAGAATGAAATATATTATGACATAAGGGTTATCACTGGGCAGAGATGCCATAGACAATCAGTTGATGCGAATAGCGAAAGTACATATTGATCGTAATCCATCAGATATGACGATCAAGGACCTAACAAAGGACAAGCAAGAGCTTTATAGGGAATCGACAGGCATAGGTGCAACTTGAGCACAAGTATATTGGGCAGGAGATCCACTAAGCAGGGGGAACCTTCTTCATGGGTCTAGATTGGAAGATTGTTATAGAATATTTTTTTAGGTGGTCTAGTCCAATGAGGATGGGACCACTCTAGGAAAAACAAAAGAAAACTAAAGAGTTAAGGTTTGTTATAAAAAGAGGTTTTTTTTTAGAGAGAAGTGATGAAAAAAAATCAGAGAGAGGTTGAAGTCTTTCATTTTTCTCTAGGTTTTTTTTGTGTAGAAAAATTACAAAGGGTTTTCTTCCAAAAACCGCAAAAGGTTGGAGCTTCCTGTATGATTAAAGCAGATGTTTCTCTAATGAAGATAGGAAGAAGAGATTCTTTCGAGAGGGGGAGGAAGATGAAATTGTAACTACAGAGGTAATCCTATATTTTTCCTGTTTTTCTTGATCCTAATCCTCAAGTTATAGTAGGTTAACATGGAACTGTTGTAACTATTTTTCTGCACAGTGGATTTTATCTGTGGTACCATGTGGTTTTTCCCTTCTTTTAAGGGTGTTCCACATAAATCTTGATGTTTGGTTTATTTCTAATTTCCGGCAAATTTTCATAGTTTTATTACTTTGAGGTTTTGAATTTTTTTTCGATTCACCCATGGACAGGAAGGCACGACTTCCCAACAAATATTCCATTTGAGGACTCTACCTCTCTCTTTTGCTTTTTCTTTCTTTTCGGGGGTAGTGGCATTCCATTTTTTACTTTTTTGAAAGTATATTTTTTTTGTTGCTTGGGATATGTTGGTTACTAATCTTTTAGAGAAAACAAACAAAATATTATTAAAATATTAGAGGACTTAAAAAAAGAAATTATAGAAAAATGATTAAGAATGCTGATTGTGTGGACATGCTTCCTGGCATTGAATTGCCTTGACTACAATGACCTTTCATCTATTTCTCACAATACAATTTTTTTAGTAAATATTACTCTACTTTCTCCTAACTCCATAGGTAACTCTTTAGTGACCCACATGCATTTTACCAGCCAAACCTAAACTATTTTCTTTGTGATCTAAAGCATTTGTTCTATGTTCTACCATTGGCAATATTTCATCAAATCACACATTATAGAAATTTATGGGTGGAAGTGAAATAGTTACAACAATTAACTGTTACAAGTTAAAGAAATAAATTATAATATTTTTTATATTTATTTATAGTCGACCTCAATATTGAGATAAAGTTCATATGATGATGATGTTTCATGAATTATTATCACCACTAACCTGGCTGCTTTCTATTTGGGTCCTGCATTAGTGTTGAAATATTCATGCTCCCATTCAAATTTTTGACAAAGGCACCCTCCAAGGAGACTACTAGACAATTATTCATATATCCAAATGTCATAGCAGCTTTGACATTCGCAAGAATTCGTGCATTGATTAGCTTTGGGCCATAAATACACTATATTTCTCATTTCACTTTCGATCATTTTGAAGTACTTTTCCTAGATATCTGGGAATCCCTATCTCACTTTGTAATGTTTCAATGTCCATCCAATATCCTTGTTTATTATTTTCAGTTGGATGCGGTTTCTATAAGGTTCCAACCTTAAACAATCCAATTAAGACGCACCTCCAAATTTTATCATAACATGTAATTTTGTTATAAAAAATGCTTAGGATTATGTTAAAATCTATCTTCATATCTAATTAAAAAATTTTAAACTCCAAAAATAGTTAAAATCAAGGAGATCTATAAACATATGAAAATGTTGAAAATGGACGGACTAGATAATGTGTTGCAAGATGCACTATTTCTGAGACTCAAAAACTTTATTTTTTTTTATATTCATACATCTCGATGTCAAGATGATTAAATAGAGGGTTTTTCAATATTAGAGCAAGCTCTATAAATTTTTGAGGTGCATCTGTAATTCTACATTTTAAAGTTGCAAGCTTATATAAACTTTTCCCTTTTCAGTTAACGGTGGAAGAACAGTACACATAGCTATCATTTCTGGAAACTAAGGAAGTAGCACATTTTTTAGTGGTGTCATGCATAGCCACTAGGCTTAAATATGAACTATTGTATATTTATTTTAGAAGGGATTTATTTGTCAACATCAAGTAATTGATTGGGCCTTTGTAAGTTTGAAATATTAGAAATAACATGAATGTCTAACTTTTAAGATTTCCATAATTTGAGCTCCTGGAGATATAAATTTTTATGAACAGTTTTACTTTTTAAGGTTTGCATGTTTCTCAAGTAAACCTTTATTGAGGCGAAACATTTGAAATATTTTTTCTTGTCTTGTAGAGTATTTACTAGTGGTAACGCTATTGAAATCGAATAATGCCTCATTGAGTCTCTCATTTTTAAATTCTTTTAACATACACGTGTATTAGATTTTGCAGGGATGTTGACAATCTTAAGTACTTTTTTCTTCTCAAGTTTTGTTGATTTACATGATATTCTTGATTTTTGCGAATCTTTCAGACTGCTGTCATACTTAATAAAAGTTATATTCCATATATATATTTCTCTCGAGTAATGGCCCAAAAGTATTTATGTTCCACGGTATTATCATATGCAATGGAGTAAAAAGAATTGCTCAAGTTTGATTCTTTCAGCAGCCAACTAACCGGCATTCCTAAACTTTGGCCAAAGTAGAAGCACTGGTGTTTTATTCCCATATGTTATGAACATCCTCATGAGCTATAATTAATTACGAAGTTGGACACTCCAAATCACTCGTAACAATCATTCAACTGCATTATTGGCAAGTTTCTGTAGATCGCAAGGCATAAATTCCACCCACTTTATGATTTATATACCGGCTTTTTGATCTTGATAGCACTTGATTCCTGCAAGTTGTGTTTCTGCTATCCGCACCCTATTTCTTATTTCTTAAATCTTAACTATCAATATACTCTAGCTCCACCTTCTTTTTTTGGGTAAAAAGTTTTTTTTAGCAACTAAATTGGGCATGCTTTTTCCTTTCTATCTTCTATACTTAGCTTTTCAAACCATGTGAAATGAAAACAGAAAGTTTTTTTGTATACGACTGAATTATCACAAATGTCAAATCTAACTAATCCTCATGAACTATAGTATTAGCATATCAATTATTTCCTTACACATTGACTATTTAGTATCTTATCCGCCAAATTGTCTCATGAGGCCCTGTTAATGGCTTACTTAGTAGGAATCTCTTCAGATATTACTCCATTATAAAAAGAGAATGCGTTCATAGGTTTCATGATTTACTTTTAGATTATTACTAGTTACTGTATCAGGCAGGCGTCAACAAATGATTATACCATAAAAAAAATAAATTTTCAGATGATGCAAAGTGGACAAAAACATGTATGAGCTGTAATAATTATACTGTCTTCACAACATCAGATAATTCGAAACCAAAATGCTCCTTCTCAAGCCTATTTGTATTTGATTTGATGAAGAAATGAGATAAAGGAGGTGCTGGTTCTTTAGATATGCTGGTTTATATTACCTACTTCTTTTGCATGAAGATCTTTTTGATATGTTCTCTTATTTTCTTTGACTTCATGTATGCTTAGGACTGATACTTTTTATCAATTATCTATATTAGGTTATCAAACAATGATATTTTTATCTTATTTTCATTATATCATACTGTGATTAATTTGATCAATATCAACATATTTATTCTTATACTTTCTAATTGTCTTCAGCAATGGTTTAAAAAACGGATCGGTGACCCTGATCGGGCTTCCAACAAACCGATCCGGATCGGAGAATCGGCGATCCGGATCGGGAATCGGGTGAATCGGTCAGAATAAAGCTTAAAAAAAATTCGAAAAAATTATTAAAATTCATGATAAATATTGATTTTTAGGAATTCAATAAAAAATGAGGGTACTCCATTAAGAATTTTCATGTTTTTGAATGAATATGCGAATATTGATATGTTCTTTCCCTGCATGAACCGCCATTCAGCATTTAATTTACAGTATTTCGTGCTCATCCCTACACTGTTGCTGTTGGGACTCGATATGTGAATAATATGGCTGGGATAGGGTGGCCTCAGAATCATCATCTCTCTCGTTTTCTCTTTGAATAATATGGATTAAAAAAAAAAAAAAAAAAATTTTCAAAAAAATCGATCATGGATTAAAAAAAAAATCACAAATTTTCAAAAAATTCTATCATGGATTACAAAAAAAAATTCGATCATGGATTAAACAAAAAAAATCACAAATTTTCAAAAAATTCAATCATGGATTACATAAAATTCGATCATGGATTACATAAAATTCGATCATGGATTACATAAAATTCGATCATGGATTACAAAAAAAAACAAACAAAAAAAACAAAAAAAAAAACAAACAATTCTATCGTGGATTACAAAAAAAGAAAAAAATAGTTCGATCATGGATTACAAAAAATTCAATCATGGGTTACAAAAAACTCTATCATGGGTTACAAAAAAAGCAAAAAACAAAAAATTCAATCATGGATTACAAAAAAAAAAACAAACATTTCGATCATGGATTACAAAAAAAAACAAACATTTCGATCATGTATTACAAAACATTCGATCATGGATTACAAAAAATTCTATCATGGGTTACAAAAAAAAACAAAAAAATCGATCATGGATTACAAGAAAAGAAAACAAACATTTCGATCATGGATTACAAAAAATTCTATTATGGGTTACAAAAAACCAAAAAATTCGATCATGGATTACAAAAAAACAAAAACAATTCGATCATGGATTACAAAAAAATCGATCAAGTATTACAAAAAAATCTATCATGGATTACAAAAAAAAAAAAAAAAAAAAAGAAAAAAAAAAAAATTCCGTACGGAATCGCCGATTCACCGTTCGGACTTGCCGATTCCGTACAGTGAATCGGCGATTCACTGTACAGAATCGTCCGGTTCTCTCTAGAACCTGACGATTTCCGATTTTTGGGCGATCCGGTCCCCTTTTCACGATTTCCGAGTCGAACCGGGCGAGTCCGGTTCGACTCGGCATTTTTTAAAACGCTGGTCTTCAGTAATTGAGAAGTTTAATTATAGCCACTAAATACAAAATTTGTTTGACTGCATGATTGATTAAAATGACCTCGATGATATTCTCTTTTGTTTCTTTTTTTTTTCCCTTGATGGTTTATTTTTCTAGAAAAATATACGATGAGACCATTTATCTTTGGTATAAGATGGTCACAATTAATGTTGACCATTGGATGTTAAATTGGATGGTTACATTTATTTTATTGACCAAGCTTAAATTTTAAATTTTTTTTTTCAAACTTTGTGATACACCCAAGCTATTAGATTTTACATCAGATGGTTATAAGGAATTGTGGCCACCTTGTATCAAAGGTAAATGGTCTCTTTCTATACAATCCCTATTTTTATTATGTTTTTATGTTTTGTGTCAAATGGAAAAAAATTAATTACTAAAATCATTGACATAATGAAGTTTACAATTCTTCATTCTCTTAAATGGGGAATGGAAGAAAATGAGATGTATGTCAAATATTGATTTTGATATCCTCGAGATAATTTTTATGAAGTCATTTAGCAATTCTTCTGCTTCCACTTGAGCCAAACTGGCCACTATAACACGCCATTCTTGCATTAACCATATCTTTATTTGTTCTCAAATCCTCATTAGCCACCTCATCTCCTTTAAACTAGGTTTGAGCATTGAAAATGATACTTTTCATATTGAAGGCTCACAAAAATAATAAATCCCATACAATTCATTTCCAATTGTTACTCGATAAGATTAAGTATTATATGTGCATTTTATGAAGCATTTTTTCCCAATATACTAAATAGTAACATGAAAACCTCTGCCAAATATATTTGATTTGATCTTGTTTGGAAGCACGGTCTAAAGCATGCTATTGTTTCAACAACTTTATTATAAGCACAATTTAGACCATACCTAATCTATCTAATGATGTAATACACCTTCCCACAGTTTAATATTGTGTTCCTGTTAGATTAACCGACTAGTAATACAAATGATACTAGTGGCTACAAGCCTTTTTTCAAAGCATTGTTCACACCTTATTAAATCAGAGAAAGGTTGTTGCTCCTGACCTTGACAGAAGTAGAAAATTGGTAAAGAGAAGACGATGGAAATCTTAGTTAGTTAAGAATTTTAGTTCGTGTAATACAAATTCTTCAAGCTTGTGAAGAAATCTGACCATGAAAAGCAATCTAGAAAGCTCTAGGATGGACATCCTTGCAACTAAGAGAGGTTGAAGTCGTTTGATTAGAAACAAAATGTTTTCTTCACTGGTCTATCCAGGTTTTGCAACCTATATTGTCTTATTTGTCAAGGGGCAAAAGTTCCTTGAACTTTGGATTGGGTCACAAACCGAGCTGTCTACTACTTTCATTTTGAAGAGATCCATAATAGATCAATCTTTGAGTAATGACTATTGTTAGGAAATAAATAAATAATCATCAAGAAGAAAAAAAAAGATCCATCACAAATCAGTGAATGAGTTCCATATTTAAAATCTAAAAAGAGTTTTGTTTAGCTTGGAACAATAATATAAGTACCCCTTTGCATTTTTTCAAATCTCAATTTTGGAAGCAAATAAACATTTTTCCACGAGCATAATTTTGAAGTCCAATGCCCGTTGTACATTTCGAACCCTTTGGGAAATGAAAGAGGGAGGCATAAATAAGGGATTTCAAACACTAGTTGGAAGGCTTGGAGGCATTTAAGAGGAATTATATAATAGGGTGCATGAACTAGAAACTGCTAACATCAATATATAGCCGCATATGGCTCTCCACTTCCTTAGTTTGACTATATTTTGAGAATAAATGTGTAAGAAAAGACAAAAGGGAACAACATTTAGAATAAGGGAAAGGTTTCTACGCTTCCCCTACAGCTTCCCCCTACTATCCCGCTGTCCAATTTTGATCAAGAGAGCCACTCACTGTTTGATCTTAGATCCGATGTCTCAAAGTATTTTATTTTTAGTTTTTTTTATACAAATTGTATGAATATGAAATTTGGTACGTGCTATCTTCTAATTGGGGTGCACCTATAAAAAATATTAAAATAAATTTTCAATAAAATATAATGACCAAAATACCCCTTGAATTTCAGGAGTATTTTTGTCATTTTATTTTATTGAAAATATTTTTTTTATATTTTTCGCTAGTGCAAGTTTAATAGAGAAATGGACATCCAAAATTTGGTGTCAAAATAGTTGATAGAAAAAATTAAAAATAAAATAGCGTAGAGATGTGACATTGTGATTGGGGCAATCTTAGCCCTCCATTCAGAATGGACGATTGGATAAGGAGAATGATAGAACTTCTATGCTGTTGGGGAAGCATAGAAAGGTTGCCCTTATAATAAAAGGTCAATGTCCCTTTCATAAGTATGGTTATTTGCATATTACAAATTTGGCTTAATCCCAATAAATGGTAAAAAAATACTGGCTGCCCGTAAAGCAACGATTTATTGGGAGGCAGTACATAGGAAATCGAAAGATATATAGTACTATATTCACATTATGCAAACAATGATGTTATTCTTGTGTTTTTGCCATTCCCTTCCAGCTTTCAATGTACATAAATAAAATATTCTTAGTTTTTTAATCCTCTCAAAGTATGAGAAGAAAAACATATACGTGATCGTGGTGTAGCATGTGCATTTGAGTAGAATGATTTCCTTGTCTATCTATTTCATCTGCAGAGTAACCTCTTTCTCAAATATAGGCCTAAAAAAAAGTACTTATATGCTTATTCCGAGTCTTACAAACATCTTCATATGCCACACGTATCAGGAGATTGGACATTGTGAATACATTGAGATAGTTTTTAAAATTTATTTTTGGCAATTTTCATCGAGCTACAAGATATAAATTCTACACACTTCATCAATTCATGTGGTCTATCATTTTGTAGCTTGATAAGACAGGTCATACTGCACCTATTTATTCATTATCTACATTCGATATAATCTGTCATTAAATTATTTTTTAAAACTATAACTAATCGTCAATCTATCCCTAGGATTATATCATCCTCTTTTATTAATGGTGTACACAATCACAATGGTCCCTTTACCATATGAAAAGAGTATATTTGATGAATCAGGCTGATGTCAACAACATTTATCATAAGTAAATAATTTTGAAAATGATAATTAGTGATCACAGTTAATTTGCTAATCCAATTTCAACGCTCCTAGTAATAGTAATACTATTACTATTAATAGTAATACTATTAGTAATACTATTAATAGTAGTATTAATACCAATAGTTCTAATAATAGTATTAATACTACTATTTATAGTACTATTAATAGTAGTATTAATAATACTATTAGTGTTAATTCTACTGTTAGTACTATTAATAGTAATACTATTAATTGTGTTTTTCGTAGCAGTCCAAGGGTGTGTGGAAATATGTGTACTTCCATCATTGTAGAACCAAAACACTGTTACCATCTTTCTTCTCCATGCAGTTTTCCCTTTTTTAAATTATTCATTCATTTTCTTCAAATTTTTGGATGTCTGTTTGCTGATAATTAGTCTATTGTCTATATTATGCCATCTAACGGTGATTGTTTTTAATTATATCTTACAGTGATTGGTTTGACCATTATGTACAAAATTAGTCGTTTGATTCTTATTAATTTTGCTTTACATTCATCTTTGACATATGGTCATGACGTAACAAATTTAGTATAATGTCTGATTTATTACAATGACTTCATTGATTTTATTATGGGTGTGGTTTTCATAAGGTTGCAACCTTAAACAATCCAATTAGGCGCAGCTCCAAATCTTATTATAAAATGCAATTTTGGTATAAAAAATTCTTAAAATTATCTGAAAATCTATTTTTATATCTAATTATGAAATTTTAAACTCCAAAAAAGGTTAAAATCAAGTAGATCTATAAATATATGAAAGTCTTGAAATAGACAGTCTAGATAATGTGTTGGAAGATGCACTATTTTTGGGACTCAAAATCTTTTTTGTTTTTCATATTCATATATCTCGATATCAAGATGATCAATTAGAGAGTTTTTCAACATTAAAACAACATTTTCCGATAGATTTTTGATGTGCATCTCTAATTCTAGATTTTAAGGCTGTAACCTTATTTTTTTAATTCTATCAGTTTCATATCATAAAAGTATGGGTGTGGTTTGCATAAGGTTGCAACCTTAAACAATCCAATTAAGGCACACCTTTGAATTTTATCACAAATGTAATTTTGATATAAAAATTCTTAGGATGGCTTGAGATTCTATTTTCATCTCTAATTATACAATTTTAAACTCTAAAAATAGTTCAAATCAAAGATATCTACGAACACTTGAAAATCTTGAAAATGGACAATCAAGGTAATGTGTTGCAAGATACACTATTTCGCGGACTTGAAATCTTTTTTTCTTTTTATATTCATACATCTCAACATCGAGATGGTCAATTAGAAGGTTTTCTAATACCCAAGCAACCTTTTATGATGGATTTTTGATGTGCATCTTAGTTCTACATTTTAGGGTTATAATCTTATTTAAACTTTTTCCTAATAAGTGTTATGTATATTTACTGTAATTAACGTCTCACTGACATACAATTCTTCATTGTTTTTATGGAATATGGTAATGAAGAGAATCAATGTCATTCACATATTTCTTTCCATACTCTTGAAAAATAGGTTTATGATTTGCTTTTTCTTTTGGAATGAATGAAGTCCTCGTTGAAGGTCACTGAGGAAGATACTTATGATGGTTGTCTAGTAGATCACACAGATAAGTAGCCTGATGAGTACAACTAAGCAGATATCTTATGATATAATACTCATTCATCTTCTGCTTCCACATGAACTACAATTGGCCACGCTATCTGTCTATTTTCTCACCTTCCATATCCACCTACATTCGCAATTCTCTACCACCTCCTCGTCTCTTTTAAACCTGGTTCGGTCGCTACAAAGGATGTCAGTACTAACAAAAATTGATGACATTCGAGCATTAGATTTTAAAATTGTTACACAAGAAGAATATTTACTTCTCATGCAATACGGGATGTATTCATCCAAAATATGCGATATAATAACATGAATCCAAGTGATCTTTAAAATAACTAATTTAAACTTGTTTGAATGATCAATCTAGATCATGTCTTCTCCCATCACATTTTTAGAAGCACAATATAAACCATGCCAAATCTATCCAATGATGTTACTTGTCCATCCACAATGTGCTACATTCTCGTTAAATATGTTAGATTGTAAGCACAGTGACAGCTTGATATTTTCTGTTAGGAAGTGATCTAGAACCCTTTTTGGATGCAAAGTTCACACCTTTAGATTTTCTCAAGAAATTATTTAGGGGTTGTGTTTCATAGAATTTAATGGAAGTGAAATTGGGAAGGAGTGTCAGATTGAAACGATCATCAAAAAGGTCAATAAAGAAATTTTTAGCTACTGCATATTGTTTGTAAGGTGCTGTAAGGATCTTACCATGGAAAGTAGTCCAAGAAATTACAAGGGTCTAACATGAATGTCTTTGGCCCTAAGAGAGGATAAAGTCATTTTATTAGTTCATTCTACTCAGGAACTGCTTACATGTAGTTTTCATTTTTTATTTTCTTTTTTTTTTCATATATCTTAAAGAAGAGTTGCGAAAAAAATTTGGCCCAATCAGCACCTTTCACTGAATTGAAGTAAATGCTGCCCAAAAATTTGAAAAATTGTGGCAAACATTTTTTAAATCGAGGCCGACATTTCAAAAATATGGTAAATAAGCCTGAAAGGTTATAAAATACTCAAAAGTTTACCTACTATAGTCAAACCTGGGAAAATATACCCCATAAATTAAAAATATCAATAAAAATGCCACCTTTATACATATTTTTGGATTTTGCAATTTTTCCATTTTTGAAAATTCACCGGAAGACATCCTTTGAAGTGGCCAATGAGCCAAAAAGATTTCTTTCATGGCAGAAAGAAAGTGCTCCCCTCAGCGAATCAGATAAGATTAGTAGAAAGAAGAAAGTTTCTTAACCAATTGGATCCAAAGCCCAAGTCTCAAATGTTTGTCTTTTTAAAGAGGTCCATAAGAGACCAGTGAGTAATTTCAGGAAAATGATACATACTTTGTCCAAAGTAAGAGGCCAAAACAGTTATGTGATGATTCATCGATCATTTCCACCACTGGAAATGAAAGGGGTTTCTTTCAGCTTTAGCATGAACAAGAATGCGATTATTCCTTTTTCTGGATTCAAAATGTGAAGGTTTCTATATGACAATTTATTCTGAACTGATATATAATAAATGGATATTTTTCAGCAATATAACATATATTAGAGACAAAAAAATCAATTAATATGCAGTTGACAAACGCCTATAGTAATCTCAATTGGGAATGTTTGTAAGGAAAAAAAAAATTAAATAGAATCACAATTTTAGAAGGGAACCAACATTAGGGCAAGGGAAATTTTTTTGACAGAATTCAATATTGCCCACATTGTTGAATGGAGAATTCCAGATCAGCCAAATTGATGATAGACCTGTATATATGCTTATTGGTGTGATTAAAATAACTTATTAGCAGAAAAAACAACTGAAACAGGGACTGAATTTGCCATGGAACAATACAAGTACTGCAGATTATAATTTTGAGTATTCCTAGTTTTGCTAAATAGTTAAGAGGATATAAAATTGCATCTAAGAATGACATCAGAATATCCTAACTCTGCACAAATGTGAGAATCATCGAAGCTTGAATATCATGCTCTAAGCCATGGACCAAATCATAGAATCACTACAAGATTATGAAGATGCAACGATTTTATGACTACCTGCCTAAGGAAGGTTCATTTGTGGAACTATCAGTCTTAGCATCATCTATTCCATCAAATGCTGGTTCGAGCAGACTGCTAGGATCAATGAGATTGAGCTAAGTGGTTAGCTGAAATGCAATGATCCTCTATTCTACACACTATCCTTCTATAAAACATTCCGGTAGTTATGCCTATACGAGGTTGAGGTGGTAGGTAATGACGTTAATTAGAAATCATCGTTAAGCGCATAACGATATTCATGACGGATAGTTGGCATTCAATTTCAAGATCATGACAGTTTGCTCTGCAAACATTTATAGGAAGGAAAAGGATGCAATGTACAAGGGCTTTCACTTAATGTTCGGAAGACCGGGAGGCATTAAAGAGGAATTATCCGATTGCTTGCCGGAATATTAACAATGCTGTCATCAATCCGTCGGTTCGTATGCCTCCATACTTCTTCTTCTGGACAGCATTTCCGGAATAGACGGGTGCGGAATTCTCCAGAAAGGGCTAGAAGAAATGTGCTACGTAGAAAGCACGGCTGTGTTAATTTCAAAAATCATGTCTAATCCCTAAAAAAGTAACCAGGCAATACATGTAAAAGAAAGGCTCCTTTCATGGCATCCTAGGCTGGATTTAGATAATTCACAGGATTGTTTTCTTTTTTTCATTTTCGGTTGTTCAGGGTGTGTGGATGTGAAAAGAGCTCAAATGATGTCACTACAAAATCGGAGACTTGTACTTATTTGAAAATCTGTATGACAAATAGCCAATCTGCTCAATCAAAATGATTGAGAAATCATTAGTGCTTCAAAGCCCAATCAG
Organism: Amborella trichopoda; assembly: GCF_054954075.1. Classification (NCBI taxonomy): domain Eukaryota; kingdom Viridiplantae; phylum Streptophyta; class Magnoliopsida; order Amborellales; family Amborellaceae; genus Amborella; species Amborella trichopoda. Next base: position 13,370,870 of record NC_142340.1, on the reverse strand, counting down.
TGAGTGATTGAAATGTTGTGCCGCGAGAAAGACCATGTTTGGACAGGGTCTGTTGTCCCCCAATCAGTTTATTTGGTTAATCTAATATTGTTTAGCTATATAAGAGGAAAATTAGCATTGATAATTGTGTATGAAACTTCTCTTGCCCTAGAACTGTTTTCATGGTGACAATATCTTTTTTCACTCTTTCTGAATTCACACTGGGTTGGATTTCTAACAACCAAAATATGTCACAAACCAACCTAGTTACTGAATTTTTGCTATCACACACAGAACTTGAGGCTTCTTTTTCTGATATTGCATTCAAAGGGTTAATAATGCCAAGCAATTCATAATTTCTTTCTTCAACCATAAAAGCCTATCTATGGTGCCAATGTCCACATCCCTTGATTTAAAAACAAAACAGGAGAAAAACTTGTAGCTTAAATAAGAGACTGGAATCTATGAAAGAGGATTATTTGTGGCTGCAAGTGAGTTTGTGAGTGAAACAACTGCTTTCTACACCAGTTTCTTCTTTCCCTTTGCGTCCGCCAGCGGGTTCTCCTCCTCCTCGAATTCCACTTTCTCTTTCTTCTTCTCATTAATCGGCGTCTCATTCTCATCCTGGTATTCCCCTATCCTGGATGGCCCTGCTTTCATAGAGGATCCACCACTGCAAAAACCAGAACCACAATTAAAAAAAAAGAAAGCAATGAAAAACGGAGTAACAGATTGAGTGTCATTGTATTTCTCTGCAAAGTGGAAAGTATTTTCTGAGGAAAACAAACAAACCTCCACAGAAATGGCAACATCTTGTTCTCCTGCACCTCTTCTATGCCATGACCAGCATTGGCAGCAGCGGCAGTGGCTGGAGTAGGAGCAGGAAGCATCAATATTTCTCGAAAATTGGTGGCCACAGCGGCATCTGTCGGAGGTGGCACTGAAGCTGCCACAGGCCGCCACTGCTGCTGCTGTGGATTCACCAACAGCCACTGCCTAATGGTAGCAACAGCACGAGCCCGTGCGCGTTCAGGTTCGGGCACTATTGGCTGATGAGGATCCTGAAGTGCTGCAGCCACATCATAGGCATAGCCACCAGCTACCTGGTTGACGGCTTGTTGGCGAGACATGGCGATTTGGTGGAGAAGATTGAAGAGCTGGCCACGAGCTTCTGCAACCTGCGCATTGAGCTGAAGCACATTTCTGTAGCATCCCAGGACACGATCCCTCATTCGTTCGTTTGCCTGGAATATGATTGTACCCATGCAAGCGGCCTTGTCAAAAGGCCTTCTACACCTATCCAGCAGCTTTGCCACATTACCTGCACCGAAGAGGCGGTGGATGTTGACAAACTCACTAATGCTTTCCGGGGGGAAATATGGGGCAAATGGGCAATCCACCGTGCACTTGCGTCGCTGGAAGCGGCACGCCGCACACGTCTGCTGCTGGTTCGAGGCCCTGTTGCTCCTATGAATAAAGAAGTAACTGGTTATTCACCATCAGATATTAGAGAGGGAGAGAGAGATGCCTCCTCTTTCGACAATTAGACATGAGAGGGAGGAATGGAGGTAGTTACTGACACCAAGTTCTCTCTCCAACCCCATGGAGAGACGAGTTAGAAAAAGCTATAGAAAAATCGATCTTGATGTGCTGGTAAAAATTACTGTGTTAGCTCAGATTTGTTTATGTATCCAAAATAAAAATCAGATCCATATTTGAAAGATCAGTGTTCGAATGAACAGCTCGGGCTGAAAACTGGGCCCAGGCTCTAGCTTAGTACTTGGTCCGAGTCCGAGTAACTCAGCTCGAGTTGGGCCGAGTACTTTTCGAGCTAAAAAGTGTTAAAAATATTTTAAAAAATAAAAAAAATCCAAAACATAGGTGATATATGTTTAAAGTAAAATCAAACAAAACAAATCTAAATGAGGTTAAAAAGTAGTAAAAAAAATAGATTTTGTAAAAATTCAATTTGTGACCGAGGTATTTTCGAAATAAAGTCTAAAAAAAAGGGAAATGTAAAAATAAGTTTTTAGGGCAAAAATACTTTCCAATCTTTGCCACAACAAACATGTTACAAATAGATTTCTTATTTTTTTGAATATTTTATAAATTTTTTGATTTTTTTCTTTCGAGATCCACGAGTTAGACACTAAGTCGGGGGATACTCGAGCTCGCTATGGTGGGGATGAATCCAAGCGGACTTGCCCGAGTAGTCCAACACTGTGAAACATACACAAAAAAGGAAAGGAAAATAGAAGAGAAGAGATATCCACAAAAGTTTAGAAGAGATATGGAGAGAAGTTTAGCCTTGATAGCCTTGTAACTCATAAGAAGGAGCTTATGTCTTTAACAAATTATAAGAGAAAATGAAGTTAAGATAAAAAGAGAGAGAAAGCCATAGAATATTATCTTAAACATTCATACAGAAAAAAATAAAAATAAAAACATTACTATTAAACACTCAAAAAATATAAAAACATCGATATAACAGTGATTATTTTTTTTTTGAGCGGGCAGTCGCAGAGAAAGAGAAAGAGAGAGTAGATAAAAAATATATATATACAAGAATCAAGATATAAAGTAAGGGATATTGATAAAGAATAAAAATAAAAATCACAGAATTCAAAGGGAGAGATATAAAAAACAAGAAGAGAGATACCCACATTTTTGCAAAGAAAGCTGAGGAAGATCTTTTACTGGAACGCTTCGCACCTCTACAATCTTTTCTCTCTCTAGGGAGATTTTGAGAGAGAGAAGTGCATTGTAACAATGGAGAGGGAGTTTTATAGAGCTTCAAGTCCAAGTCATAGGCTCCTAGTGTACTAAAAATTGATTCCACTTGCTAATTTTGCATGGTCCACATTAAGCTCCCCTACTCCATAAAAAATACAACCTTTTCCGCTCAGAGCATGCGTTCATATTAAAGGGCCCACCTGCAAAGCATTTTCTTTCATCACTAATTTTTAGTATTTATTGTAGCCTTATTTTCTTTGTGATTTATTAATATAAAATATCTTTAATAAATGCAAATAGATTGATAAATCAAATCCTAGCTCTCGAATATTTCCGAGAATGCTCTTGCGCCTTGGACGTTCTACCGCCGAGCCTTATGATGAAGTCTCGGGCACCATTTTCACCAAATGGTATCGGCCATAATCACCACTTCCTCTTCTTCTTTTCTTTATTTAATTTTAAAATATTCCCTCTTAATTTTAAATTATTCCCTCCCAAAATGAAAAATGTCCCCCCCTCCCCCCGCTCCCCCCCCTTAAATGCTTATTTAAGAGCCACCATAACACTACTTATTTAAGCGTTTGAGTTATAATGAGAAGTTTGCATGCGGTCTTGGTAGAGAAGACAATTAATTTGTGGATTTGGAAGAGATGCCTATGTTTGGCTAGATGAATATATGGTCAATCTAAGATGGACATACATTGCCCTTTGTTTAGGAGAGCCAGGCATCTTTTTACAAGGATAGACAGGAAAAGATCCCTGGCCACCATTGACTTCTGGCCATGACTAAACTTAGGGTTGGATACCATTTTGCAGTGTATTGTATGTCTTCATTGACAACTTTTATATAGAAGTGTTGCATTTTAGTTTGTAGTACATGGTTCAAATCTAAAAAAATGAAATAAAATAGAAGAAAGGAAGAAAAATGACCTATATGTATTAAATTTTTTACATTTTTAGTATGTGGTAAATGGTTCAAATCTAAAAAACATGAAAAAAATAGAAGAAAAGAAAAAAAATGACCTATATATAAATTAAAAAATTTCTAAAAAAAAATCCCTTAACCATGAGATCAACTGAATTACCCTTCGATGATTGCCTTGACTGTTGGATTTTATATCCAATTTTTTATGTTGTGAAAATTTGCGGCAATTACTTACTTTGAAGCGCATCCGCGGGTGATTTCCGGAGACCGAATGTATTAAACAATACTACTTTCTTCTAATATCTCCTCTTAAGCTTGCCTGATATACATTGTTTTCAGTTTGTTAAGCCTCCTATACATCATCCGCTTGCGGGCTATCCAACATTAGTGAAAAAATGAGAATGGATGAGTATTAGATGTGATTATGACTTGTGAAATAAGTTATTCCTCATATACTACAGTAGTATCAAACTCAGTCTTCTATCCTTATTTTGTGAATTCTACTTGATTTGCACTCAAATTTTAACCATATATATAACCTCTTTACAGTGTTATGAGATTGGGCGGTAGCCACTCGGATTCGGCTGAGTTACTTGCCTGCGCCCTAGCCGAATAGGTGAGGCACGTTTTGGACAAGTAGGTTGTACAACATGTTGGTAAACAGTCTGACTAACTCGCCCTCATCCTATAGGCAATGTGACTAACTCGCCCTCATCCTATAGGCAACGTGAGTAGGTTGTATAACATGTTGGTAACCTTTATTTACATTAACACATCGAATTTAACTCGTATATGCGGGCTCCGCTGTTAGTACTGGCGCATGACTCATTTTTTTTATATAATCAAACCCTAAACCTTTCACTAATGACTGCCATTTTGTTTTATATGATACAAGTTCTAAAAATAAACCCCCAAGAATCAAACCCTAAACCTTTTGCAAGGAGGCAGCTCAATGTCACGCGGTGTATCCAGTACACAATTAGTTGTTTCATTGTAAATGCCTACTAATTATGTATATTACATTTGTCTTCATTTTCTTTGAAAAATATAAGCTGGATTTGGGTGAGTTACTTGGGCTCACCCGAGTAACTCACCTCGGCCATGGTTTGAATATCTGAGCCGAGTCAATTTTCAAAATATTGCTTGGGTAATTCAGTGGGGAGGACGGGCCCTAATCTTTTTTTCAAATAGATTAGGAGTTAGCTTTCTTTAAGATGTTAGCGGGGTGGTGTTAGTTGTGAGAATGAAAACTACAACATGGTGATTAGGGTGTGGGTGCTACCACTACTACCTTATACTAACAAATACTGCCCATCAGATTTTTCCTGGTCATTTAAACTTTAATCTAAATATAAATAGCGTGTTAACATTCATGACCAATTTTTCGGATTTTGATTCCTCTTGGGGCATCAACACCACGGACTCCTTTATTCTAATTTTCTAGCTGTTTGTTTTTGTCCTGAAATTCCCTCTACCATTTTCGTGTTTCCCGAAACCGTAAATTTCATTATCTTTCTCACCCACAAAATCTCCTAGAATAAAGAAGCCAATAATGTTTTCCTCTAAAAGCTGATATTATGTTGGAAAAGGATTTTGGTAAATTTAAATCTCAAGGTACATTATATGGGTTCAACTTCCACGGATATTTACTTTGCCTCTACAATAGGAAACTGATTGAAACAAGTTAGACAAGGTTTTACTTATGTTTTTTTTCTTTTTTTTGATAATTTAGTGGGGAAGACAGGCCGTACCCATTTTTTTTAGAAAGAATTTATTTGCCACTGTCAATATAAAATAGTTTTGTAATTTCACTATTAGGGCGAGGAATAAATAGGTCATCAGAAGAAAGCATCAGAATAATACTAGTCCTTAGGTTGATTTAGGCCTTTTTTAATAGAAAGATATCAAAAGTAGCACGAATGATAATTGTAATGTAGTTGCATTTTATTATTTCTAAGTTTCCATGACATTGTACTATCAGAGATATTTACGCAATAGAAAACATTATGTTTTGCACAAATTGAGCGTAAACATACGGGTTAATACTTTTAGTTTTACAAAATACTATGTTGTATTTTAAAATAATAAGCCTCACGTGTCGTTTATCTATTTTTGAATAAATAAAGAGAAAAAATGAAAAGCTTGAAGTTCAGATTGGGACAAGAGGGATACATATAGCATTACTTTCACACTTGATATTCATGGAACAAAGAAGAGTGCGTGGGTGCATACGTGATGTCTGTGGGTGCTTGAGGCATAGTTTGTACTTCGTACACTCGCAGAGGTTCACGCTGGTGGGGCTTGCCGCTAGCCCCATTACTTGCTGCTTGTGTGCATCCAATGGCTATAATACCAGTCATTGGCCAATGGTGGGGGCTTTTGGTTTCTAACAGTCGCATAGCGTAGCGAATAGTCACGAATGTTCACTTGAACGGCCACTTCTAAGAGCCTCCAATCGGTCTATAAAAAGGGGTTTAAGGCCCCGTTTGAGCACACCCTTTTCCTCACTCATATTCTGTCTCTCTCAACAGTTCTCTTCCACTATTCTCTCTCTAAAATTTCATCCTCACTACATTAAGGCAACTCTAGTGCCCTGAAGCTTGCTTATTCTGTGCAACATTGGCGATATTTTCTTTGCCACCATCTATTTTGAGATGGGCAAGCTTTCTATATTTTTTTTACAACATAAAACTCATATACTTCCTCTTATCCAACCATCCATTATGAATGGAGGGCTATGAATGCCGCAATCACAATGTCACGTCCCTATACTGTTTTATTTTTAATATTTTCTATATAAATTATTTTTACACCAAATTTTGGGCGTTCAATCCTCTATTAAATACTCACTTGTAAAAAATATTAAAAAAATATTCTCAATAAAATAAAATGACAAAAATACCTCTGAAATATTTAAGGGGTATTTTGGTCAATAAATTTCATCAAAAAATTATTTTTTTAATAGATTTTATAGGTGCTCTCCAATGAGAAGATGACACGTACTAAATTTTATATTCATACAATTTGTATAAAAAAAAATAAAACTAAAATGCTCTGAAGCGTCGGATATAAGATCAAATGGTGAGTGGCTCATTTAATCAAAATTGGATGGCTGGATGGTAAGGGAAGCATAGATCTTCTATGTTGTAGAAGTATAGAAACCTTTTCCTCTTCAGATATCTCGAGAACTATTTTGTTTAGTCTACCTCCTTGCGCACTAAATTTTATAAGTAAAAGGGCAAAATACAGCTTTGAGAGAGTCATAACATGATTGAAAACAAGAAGGTTCTTTCATCTCAATTTATTTTTTATTTAAATCCACCACAACCTAATTCTACAACCGTCGTTTCACCTATCCATTTTTAATAATTCAAGATTGTATGTTTAGGTGAAATTAAGGAAGGAAGTGCAAGTTCTATCAAAGTCATGATCCATGATTTTGCAAAGCTTGATTGCTTTAATGGAAATAATTACTAGAGGTCGCAATGAAAACTTATGTCTCTGTTGTTCATACAAATGGATGTAGGATGTCTGTCTCTGCAATGATCATATTCTCAATGCGCTTACTGATCGCATTTATGACATATATTATTTAGTGGCATCGGCAAGCGAACTTCGGCATCTTCGGCAACAGAATATTTATTAGGGAATTAAATAACCATTGCCTTGTACTTTCTAATTATTTTGAATTTAAATTCACTGATAACAAGTACCTTCTTTAGAATTTAAATTCACCGAGAACAAGTACATGCTTAACTAAGTGTATGTGTTATAATTTATTATAAATGAACTCAAATCAAGTTAAATTGACTTGGATGAAGCCTTTCAAGTGAAAACTATTATATATACTTGAAACTCTCATGGAAAGAATTAGAAAAGGAAATATAAAAAGGTTTCCCCACTGACTTATCCAAAAAAAAAAATATAAAAAAGTTGATGTTACGGTTTAAAAAAAATCTCTTCGATAGAGGAAGAGAGTAGAATTAGGTAAAAGGAGGAAAAAGCTATGAAGTATCATTCTAAAGCTAATATTATGGAGCACATGTCCAAGGACATCGCTCAAATAATAAAAGGCATTTCTCTTCTTAGAATCAAAAAGATAACCCTAAATATTAGAAATATAAAAATACAAAGGGTTGTGCTTCATATGTGGAAAATTCAATCACTATTCAACATAATGTCGAAACCAAAAAAGGAATCAAAGGCCGCAAAGTCAAGCAACACGACCATTGAAGAGAATTTAGTGGCAATTGTTAATGAAATTAATATGATTAATAAAGAGGATGGTTGGTGGGTAGACGTTGATACTACCATCCATGAGATTAACAACCGGAACCTCTTTAATACATGTGAACCGATAAGAGAAAGGGATTTATTTCAATTAGGGACTCAAGCAACTACAAAAATGCTAGGTAAAGGGACAAATGATTTGAAATTCAGTTTAAGATTAGTATTAACTTAAAAAAATTGTGTATCATGTATCGGATATATAAGAAGAAAATCATGTATCGGATATAAGAAGAAACTTGGTATAAGCCTTATTATTGCATAAAAGGGGAGTCAAAGCGGTCATGGGATCTCACAGAATATCTTTTACCAACAATGGCATCTTTCTAGGAAGGGATATGCCTGTAATGGAATTTTTAAACTGGGTGTAATTAATAAAAGAAAGAATAGTTTGGTTTATATTGTAAGTTCTTTTAATTAATGCCATGTTAGAAGAGGACCTTTAAATTTTAACTCTAATAAAGTCCATGATTAATTTATGAGTAATCTCTGGTAGTGGTTATGTATTTCATGAAATGTGAGTCATCTCTTATAATGGTTATGTATCTCATGAAATGTGAGTCAAGTGTGCAAGCCAAAAAAATACTGAATTACTAGGGTTTTTATTGTTGGGTTCATGTATCCCTTAAAAGCCTTATGAGTGCTTGTAAAATGCAATGATATAGTGGAACATAAACTCAGTGGGAGTGTGGTCCCTCGTGGACGATACTAAGTAAACGATGGTTTGTTGATACCGATCTGTGCTTAACGATCTAGGCCAGTCGGTTGAGAAAAACCCATGTTACCTGAGCATAAAGAACAAACCGAGAAGGGTTCTAATGAGTTAGCTCTTGATGAGGTCGGAGAATATGCTCGGATGAGTGAGCCGAAGGATTGTGTGACGCTTGTATGTGATGGTGGTCTACAGAGACAGGGGCCAAAACCTCATCCATGTACCATCGTACAACATGCATATCGATAGATCGTTCGGCAAAGCTAGAAATCCACCGTTTAGGGTGAAGCATATGCATGTACGAAAGATACCCCTATGCGCCATAGAGCTGTGGTCGTATAAGGTCTTGGTGACCTTGACTTGTCTCTAGGGAAGGACCTGAAATCCAAAGAATGGGATTGCGATCCCTTGGCTCATCGGCCCAACTTTGGTGATTCGTTAATGAGCCCCTACTTGGACTGTGGGTCATGGAAAATACTACGTCGGTCTGATAAAGCAAGTGTGGTCTGTAGTCCACAGTTGAAGGTGGAGTGCCCATGATTGTTGATTCCTAAACCATATGGATCCTTTTCCCATCAAATTAATTTAATTGTGTCTGTTTTATGATGGAAATTATTTTAAGATTATTACTTGAATTTTTATGAATCCTTGGATATTTTATTTATAATATTTGGATATATAAAATTAAAGATATTGATTTAATAATTGTTTAAATATTCAAATAATATTAAAAAATTCTTTTATTAATTTTAAATAAAAATATCATGGGGGCCCATTATGCACATGGGCCCACCATATTGTTTTAGAAGGTGGGGGTCCATGAGTGCCTCCCTTGGGTGGCACGCCCCACTCTTTTTTGATGATATGGCATGTGGCCATATGGTTGGAAGATATTGACTAAATATTGACTTGATATATCTTTGAAAGAATTTTTGTGGAAAGATTGAGTAGACTTGTGCTATTTTATGGTATGCGCAATATTTTAATTAGATTTAATTTATTTAATTTCTATTGATGGGAAAATGGTTTAAGAAAAGAGGATAATGGTTCGTGCACCTTCCATAATGTTGATGGCCCATCTATAGAATGGATGGCTCAGATCTCTCACCCCACAAGTCACCCTTGATCGACGATCTATGTTCAATCTCACAAGAAGAGGCAAGCTAAAGAAAACCCTAATCTTATTCAAAGTCTATAAAAGGGATTATCTCTACCCAAAATCTCTACACCTTGTCTATCTATCTCTCTCTTAAGTTTATCTCTCTCATATTTCTCTCTCCCACATTGTGAAAAAACCTAAGGGTTTAGGTTATGGAGTTCTTCTCTCATATATCTCAAATATGGATTTATGGTTAAGGGTTTTAGGATTTAGCAAAAGAAGAATCTGTCTCTCTCAAACTAGGTTTCTAAGAGAATTCACCTAGGGTTTGAGTTTGTGATCAAGGGGGTTCATATTCCATTGGTGTGGCTTGGCGGAAATTTACTTTCTCGATTCAAAATTGAAGCTAGACCGTTGATCCCGGACTATTGGATGGTGGTGACTCGGTGTGGGGTGTAATAAGCCTGGTTGAGGTAATCTCCGTCACTCTTCCTTTTGTTTCTTGCAATCTTATCTTTTATTCTCAAGCATAGTGTATAGTTGTTTCATTGGTATCAAGTTGTTAAGATCTTGGTTTTATTATTATGTTTATTTTATTTTAAAATTTATCTTATTATAATAAAGACCACATGTAAGTGATCTTTTGCCAAAAGAAATGGGTGAAAAAAAAAAGAAAAAAAAAGAGATATTCCCCCGTAAAAGATCACATAGGTCTTTCTTTCATTGGTATCAGAACTATTGATACTTGATGCCATTAGTAATATTTTCTCTTTATTGAGGTTGAGATCAAGCTTGGGAATGATATATAAGAAAGCTAATGACCTTTGTGGTCAAGAAATACACCCACGGTTAAGAATTATTAAAATATTCCAACACCGAAAAGGCATTATGTATAATGAGTATTCTGGGCTATTTTGGAGTAGAGATATGAAAAATATAATGAGGTATTTTTCTATTACATACCAGTGATATTTTGTGTATTTAAGATTAGGATCTACCTGAAAATTTTCAGTGGGAGATCCTAAGGGAATTGAGAGTTATGGAATCATCAATGAAGGGTGTCAGTTCTGACCCTGCAAAATCCAGGAATTGTTTATTGAGTTCTGTGATTTTTTCCACCAATCATATGATTTTATTTCTTGCTGAAATTTTACTGTAACTCACAAAAGTGAGTCTACTTTCAAGAAAAAAAATGTTTCATGAAGAAATTCTTTGTGGTTTGAAAGATATGATCAATTTATTGAAAGATGCGCAAGTGCTGTTTTCTGCAACGAAAATTATTTTTATGACTTGGAAGTTAAGATTTCATTTCTATTCTTAACAGAATGTTTTATGGTTCACACTAAGTTTTTAGACTTTCATTATGAGTCTAATTTTTAATAAAATTTATATAAGAGATAAATATCTATGGGAAGAGAAGAATAAAAATTTTAGATTGAAAAGAGGTCAACCTGAATTTTTTGCAATTTGGTATGTTCTTCATTGAGACATGAATATCTATATTTATCAAGCCTACTTTAACAAAGTCATATGAGGCTGGTGGAAATATATGTGCTATCATTATGTGTCTAATTTCAAATAAATTTGGTTTGAAAGGGAAACTCCATGATGGTAGAGAAAAAAGACAATTTTACTAGAATGTGTTCATCCTGGAATTCTGCAGTATGACTTATTTTGTGACGTGAATGTCACTTATTTATTTCTTTGAAAAAAGGTATTATTTGGGACTCAAACTATGATATTATTATTTGGTTTTGAGTCTAGTTTTCAACACAAAAGATTTCAAGAATAAATTCTTTGAGGATTGAGAGAAATAAAGTTCGAGAGGTGCTCAATCTGATTTTCTTCTGAGAAAATTGCATTGTGACCTAATTGTCACTGAAACAAAGACTCAATCTATGGTATGATTTAGGAATGGAACTGAGCAATATTTTATATTTTTGAGTCTATTTCAATACTCAAAAGGATTCGGAGATAACTTTTTATGAGTTGACAAATATCATATTTTTATCATGGGATGCTCATGTTCTATGTTGCAGTAAATTAAAAGATGTGGCATATTAAGGCACATCCTTGAATTCTCAATTATGGAGACCTTTAAGACTCATTTTAAAAGATTTTATAGTGTGTCATGAGTATGGTTTATTATAGTATAACTTCAGAGAGATGTAATGCAGAGTTAGCAAGATAAGAGACCCTATATAAAGAGTATTCGATCTGAAAATAGCAGAGAAAAAAGAAATACAATACCTATAAAAGCATATTGGTTTCTTCGAAATGAAGGGATATATAGAGAGACTTGGTGGAAGCGTAGAAACGCTAAAGATCAGTGGGAGAATCGAAATTGTGATATTTGAAATAATGGGATGAAGAAGACATTTTCTTCGTGGTGTAAGATAGGAGAATCCAAGTGCTGAAGAGATGGATACTTCGTGACATGTGAAACCAAAGACCGATATATTCTTCAACAGTGACATGCACTTCCATGATCACAAAAGCTTGTCAAACAAGTAAAAGCGGTGAATCAAGAAAGCCCAGGTACCACACTACATGGTTTTGAGGTATGAAATCTATTCCACATTATAGGGAAAGGTCATATAGGGAAAGAGGATTCAATAACTTTATTTAATATGCTTTCGGTATATTTTGGCTAAATTTTTTATGAATATGTATGGAGTGTATGGACATTAAGTGATAAGTACTAACAAATTTGAAAGAGCCGATTTTGAATACCTTATGTTTTTGTGCCTCATTGTGCTTGAGTATTAACTACTTAAGGTAGTAATACATATGGAGATGTAATTTGATCAAGGGCTTTGAGCCCTAATATGAAACACGAGAAATGGGTGTGGCTCATTCAAATATATAAGCACAAACAGAGAGTTCTGGTGGAACTTGGTCTTGGTGATCATCCTCTTAATAATGTACATAATATGATGTGTTGCATGTGATGATGATCTCTTGATAAATTCTCCATAATTGCCAAAAAGGAAGTATTTTGTCAAGGCTTTAATAGATATTATTTAGTCGTGCTTTATTTTGGATAGAATTATAAGATGGTATATATGATTTTTTTTTACGGCCCTGAACTTGACTTGGTAGGAAATTAAAGGTGAATGCGGTAAAATAATTTATGAAAGCTAAGCATGTATTTTATAATTAAATTGGATGATTTGAGAAAAGTCTAAGTCTATGAATATGGTTTTGAGAAAACCACATAGTCTTGCAAGGTCCATTAAGTTCTTATGAAAATCATTTTAAATTGTCATACTATTATATAACTATTGCTTGTGAATGCATATGTATATATATATATACCAATTCAATTTTTTTTATTAAACAGAAAAACATTATGTTTTGAAGGTATTTATAAAAGTGGAAGAAAAACTATCATGCACTATTTTTTTTTTAAAATACCTATATGCCTTGACCCATGTTTCTAGTTATTTAGAATCCTCGATTACCTAAGACTTTGAACCATCGGGAATGTTGTAGAAATGCCATCATGATAGGCTTCTCTAACACATGTTGTGTTGATTAGATAACTTGGTTTGTATGAATTTACAACCAAGATGTCTAGTGTGGTTGAACCTTTGTGGTTCATGAAGGTTTTTGCATATTGTGAAACCAATGGGTATTGAATTATATATTGCATGAGACTTGATATGCTACGTCATGATATATGCATAACAATGTTGAGAATGTATATGTTGTATGTGCAATAATTGAGTGAGAGCTGCTACAGTCCCACGTTTTTTTAGCTGCTTGGATATTTAAATACACAGGTGCAAGCTATCTCACAGATCCAGATGATGCGAAGTCTACATCTGGATATGTGTTCATGCTTGGAGGGTTTGCAGTTTCTTAGAAATCAAAGAAACAGGATGTGACGAAATTGCCCACCATGACAGCAGAGTACGTGTCGTGCTGTTTGATGATCGACTTGACTTTCACTTTGTGTGTTGTGAGATAGTAAGAATTTTCTATGACAGCACGGTGATGATATGCGTGTCAAAGGAGCCATGATTCCATAAGAACTTCAAGCATATAAAACCATGTTTTTATCACCTGAGGAATGAGGTAAGATTGAGAAAGATTGAGATCCAGATAAATTAAATATTCCAGTGGGAGGACGTGCTAGTATTTAACATACTAAATGGAACAACAGACTATAATGTTGTTCACCCATGGAATCTAAATGTTTAGTGCTGGTTGTATGGCTATAAAAGGGAACAACTTATTTGAAAAACTCTTTTGACCTCATGAACATACGACCCCATAGGATGAGGGTACGTGATGGTCTTTTGCGACAACAGGCTCATGATTCGCATTGCGATGTAAAAGATGAGCTACGACCATTTTTGACATGAGATTCGAGCAACAAAGTGAAAATTGTGTACTTGAGAGAGATTGTAATTGGGAGAGAGAGATGAGAGTGAGAAAAAATGAGAAAAAGAGAATGCAAGGCCTTCAAAGGCCAAGTGGGAGATGTTGGGTTCATGTGACCTTTAAAAGCTTTATGAGTGCTTGTAAAATGAAATGATATAGTGGAACATGAACTCAGTAGGAGTGTAGTCCCTCGTGGACCATACTAAGCAAACGATGGTTTGCTGATACCGATCTGTGCTTAACGATCTAGGCCAGTCGGTTGGAAAAAACCCATGTTACCTGGGCATAAAGAACAAACCGAGAAGGGTTCTAATGGGTTAGCCCTTATGAGGTCAGTGAATATGCCCGGATGAGTGAGCCGAGGGACTGTGTGACCCCTGTGTGTGATGGTGGCCTACAGAGACAGGGGTCAAAACCTCATCTCTGTACCATCACACGACATACATATCAATAAATCGTTCTTGAAAGCTAGAAATCCACCTTTTAGGGTGAAGCGTATGCATGTGCGAGAGATACCCCTATACGCCATAGAGCTGTGGTCGCATAAGGTCTTGGTGACCTTGATTTGTCTCTAGGGGACGACCTGAAATCTACAGATTGAGATTGTGATCCCTTGGCTCATCGGCCGGACTTTGGTGACCCACTAATGGGCCCCTACTTGGACTGTGGGTCAAAAAAAACACTGGGCCAGTCTGATAAAGCAAGTGTGGTCAGTAGTCCACAGTTGAAGGTGAAGTGCCCCAAGATTATTGATTCCAAAACCATATGCATCCTTTTCCCATCAAATTAATTTAATTGTGTTTGTTTTATGATTAAAATTATTTTAATATTATTATTTGAATTTTTATGAACCCCTGGATATTTTATTTATAATTTTTGGATTATAAAATTAAAGATATTGATTTTACAATCGTTTAAATATTCAAATAATATTCTAAAATATTTTTATTAATTTTAAATATATAAAAATATCATGGGGGCCGATTGTGTACATGGGCCTGCCATATTTTTTTAGAAGGTGGGGCCTATGAGTGCCTCCCTTGAGTGGCACACCCCACCCTTATTCTCTTTCCTATGTTTTGGTGATATGGCATGTGGCTATATGGTTGGAAGATATTGACTAAATATTGACTTGATATATCTTTGAAAGATGTGGAAAGATAGAGTGACTTGTGCTATTTTATGCTATATAAAATGTTTTAATTAGATTTAATTTATTTAATTTCTATTGATGGGAAAATGATTTAGAAAAAGGAGATAATAGTTCATGCACCTTCCATATTGTTGATGGCCCATCTATGACATGGATGGTTCAGATCTCTCACCCTACAAGTCACCCTTGATCGACAGTCTATGTTCAATCTCACAAGAAGAGGCAAGCCAAAAAAACCCTAAGAAACCCTAATCTTATTCAAAGCCTATAAAAATGGATATTCTCTACCCAAAATCTCTACACCTTATTTTTATCTCTCTCTCTCTCTTAAGATAGTTTATTTCTCTCATGTTTGATCTCTCTCTTCCACATTGTGAAAGAACCTAAGGGTTTAGGTTATGGAGTTCTTTTCTCCTATCTCTCAAATATAGATTTATGGGTAATGGTTTTAGAGTTTAGCAAAAAGAGAATCCATCTCTCTCAAACTACGTTGCTAAGAGAATTTACTTAGGGTGTCGCTTGGCCAAAATTTTCTTTCGCAAATCAAGATTGAAGCTAGATCGTTGATCCCGGGCCATCGGATGGCGGTGACTCGGTGTGGGGTATAATAAGCCCGGTTGAGGTAATCTCCAGCACTCTTCTTTTTGTTTCTTGCAATCTTATCTTTTATTCTCAAGCATAGTACATGGTTGTTTCAATGACATCAAGTTGTTAAGATCTTGGTTTTAGTGTTATGTTGACTTTATTTTGAAATTTATCTTATTATAATACGGACCACATGTAAGTGATCTTTTGCCAAAAGAAAGGGGTGAAGAAAAAAAAAAAAAAAATGTATTCCCAGGTAAATGATCACATAGGCATTTCTTTCATCTCTTTCATCTACACAGTGACATATGTGACTTGAATAATATTCTCACAAGAGAAGAAAAAGATAGTTCATTACTTTCATGGATGACTTGTCACGTTATACATATGTATATTTATCCAGATATAAAATGAAGCTTTTAAAAAGTTTAAGATTTTCATAGCTAAATTTGAGAAACAATTCAACAAGAAAATCAAAATTTTAAGAAATGATAGGGTAGAGAGTACTTATCTAATGAGTTTACAATTTTTTGTAAAAACAATTGAATTATATACCAAGTGACTTCCTCCACAAAATGGTTTACTAGAAGAAAAAATAGTACATTGGTAAAAATAGTTAATTCCATGTTAATAAATTCATATTTACTTGTAAATTTATGGGGTAAAGCCTTACATTCGGATTGTATAATAATCAATAAAATTGCATATCAGAAATTTAATAAAATCCCTTGTGTTATCATTTAATAAAAAAATCAGTAAATTTTCTTCAAGGTTGGTGATATTTGGCAGATATACGGCTCCCTAATTTTGAAAGAACTAAACTTGGACCAAGAATCTTTAGGTTTGTATTTTTACGGTATGCTCAAAATAGTATAGCATGCTGGTTCTTGAAGCTTAACTCAAACGTATTAATAGTCTAGAGATGCAGTATTTTTTGCAAACTTAACACATAAAAATGAACCTGGAAGTACTAACATTCTAACAACTAGTGAAGAACATAATGAATACCAAAATACTTACGTTGAATCAATAGAAATAACAGCGATGAGGCATCAAAACATCTAAGAAGTAGAAGAGCAAGAAGAGACCCAGTTCTATAATTTTGGTCTTCCTTTTATATTCACCATGTTGAAGCAAATCAAAGAAAGGCGTTAAGTGCAGTACCTATTACTTTAAAAGCGGAGGAATGTCCTCCCTCATTAGGCGAAGCTTTGGCATCATATGATGTAATGTTTTAGAGGGAGGCCGTTGATAGCAAAATTGACTCTATATTGCTA
The DNA here is from genome assembly GCF_054954075.1 of Amborella trichopoda. Taxonomy (NCBI): domain Eukaryota; kingdom Viridiplantae; phylum Streptophyta; class Magnoliopsida; order Amborellales; family Amborellaceae; genus Amborella; species Amborella trichopoda. Next base: position 13,353,731 of record NC_142340.1, on the reverse strand, counting down.
ATAAAACTAAAAAATTAGTGGGTCTACCACCAGGTTGTAAACCTACAACATGTAAATAAAATTTTAAAGAAAACATAATGCAGAGGGGTCAATTAATAAGTATAAAGCTAGATTGGTGGCCAAAGAACTTAAAATAAAATAAAATAAAATAGAAAGCATAGACTAATTTGACATGTATGCCCCGGTGGCAAGAATATCTACTATGAATTGCTTTTTATCAATAGCATCCATCAACTATCTTGTCATTCAATAAATGGATGTTAAAAACTGCATTTCTAAATGGTGAACTAGATGAGGAAATTTATATTGTGGATGTTAAAAACTGCATTTCTAAATTGTGAACTATATGAGAAAATTTATATTGAACGACCCAAAGAGTTTGTAATGCCTAGTCATCAAAATAAAGTTTGTAAATTGGTCAAATCTCTTTATGGACTAAAGCAGGTGCCAAAACAATGGTACAACAAATTTGATATTGTATTGATATCAAATGGTTTTAAAAGGAATGATGTAGATAATAGGTATGTTTATAGTAGAGTAATTATTTTTATGTGTCATTATGTATCTCTATGTAGATGATAAGTTAATTTTTTACCCTAACCTAGAAATTGTAAAGGAAACTACAGATTTCCTCTCATCTAACTTTGATATGAAGGACTTGGCAGAAGCAAATGTGATATTTGGTATCAAAATAATGAGAAAAGAAAAATAGTTAGTATTAACATAATCTCACTATACTAAGAAAATACTCTATAAGTTTAAAAATATGTATAGTAAACTAGTCCTTACACTGATAGATTCTCATACAAAGTTAAAGAAAAATGGTGGGAGATGTATATCTCAAATAGAATATACTAAAGGTGATTAGTAGTTTAGTGTATACAATGAGTAGCACGAGGCCTAACATTGCATGTGCAATCGAAAAACTTAGTAGTTATACATGTTGCCCTAGTAGAAAGCATTGAGAAGCAATCTCTCAAGTTCTAAGATATTTGAAAAGGAACTATCAATTTTGACATGCATTATGTGAGTTACGTAAAGGTGTTGGAAGAGTGATGCAAACTAGAGCATGAAATTCCAAGATTCACTATCAACATCTGGATGGATATGTAGTTGGTGATAGTGGATACAAAGATTAGAGCAAATTTTCAATCCGTAAAACAAGGCAAAATGGACACCTTCACGAAGCCACTTGCTAAACACCAAGCTAAGTGAATAAATTACAATTCTTTAAATAACAACTACAACCATTCCTAGCCTTGTATAACCACTGTAAATAAACTCAAATACCAACCCCTTATGGGGCAATTATATATAAAGCAAGACTAGTTTGTGAATTACACTTTCATAGCATAAATTACATAAACTATGTCCCAAAGCTTAAATACATCATGAAACTAATCTAAACAAAATTCTAAGGAATAAAATCAACTAAAAGGGGAATTAGAATGCCAAATTAAAATAGAGAAGCCATGTTTCGAACCCCATGTGCCGGGGCCACGCAATCGGGCCTTATAAGGACTTAATTTTATCCCTTGGGATTGTACAAAAGTGGTTCAATCTCACAAGAGTGTCATATCCAAATGGGAAGCAATTACAGACTTTAAAATCAGTTATTAAGATCTCAACAAACTTCCATTATCATCTAAAATGGAATGCATAAGGTTTGAATCGAATCGGATAAAGAACAAGAGAGTTATAGCCAAACTACACACGGTGGTCCCTCAGACCACCAAAACAGTCTTGTATGGAAAGATTATGAAACCCTATTGGTAAAAACGTGATGAAAAAGTTTTAAAAATTGAGTGACACTCTGAGACTACATTATTTGATGGATTTGAAGCAAAGTAATCAATGGATACTATGCATGATCATGGATTCTCATGCATATAGGCTATAACTCATGAAGGACCACACTATGAATGAGCATGATGAAAAAGATGATCAATGAAAATTTTCCAAGGTCAATGATCAAATGGGGATTCTAAGATAAAAAATATGATATTATGAAAAAAGAAAATTTAATGGAGTTCACATGATAAATGTACACTCTGGACTTAAGCGTAAGAAAGGAGGACCACCATCAAGATCACAATTAATGGAACTCCAAAAGCTCTCTCTCTTCAATTTTCTTTCACAAAACCTTAGAATAAGGAGGGAAGCAATAATTTTCCAAAATGGTTTAAGAGTTGAGATAGTTAGAGTTTGAGATCTCATGATGTGCTTTATAACATGGGTGTAACCTTGGACTCAATCAATACCCTTGATGTATTAATCCAAAGGCACATGAGAGGCTAATGTACTTAGCCATCCATCCCCATTCAACCACTGGGATGAAGGGATGAGATTTCACACCATTATCACTTACTCTAATCCTAAGTTATGCCACTTTATCATTTTGTCCTTGGCCCATGTTTTTGTTTCAATTTTATCCAATATGGCCTGACAAAAATACCCTTAGTTTTTTTTAATAATTTATTAGAGTAGATAACCACAAAGGCTAAAGGGAAAATAAGTAATTAACAAAGATCATACATGTGGAGATATTCTACTTTATCAAAGCCAATCACTTTGTAGATTTAAAATTTCAAACCATTCAATTTAAAGATAATGTCTCCTTCCAACATGTGTGCGAAGATATTTTTCAACTCAAATTTAAAAATGCATTTTCTCTATAAGATTAAATAAATAAATAAATTAAACTTCTCACATGCCATGCATGGCCTATGTGTGAGTTAATTAAGACATGTGATAAAATGGGGGCATTAATTTATAACATTATATAACAAACTATAACAATATATAATAAGACACCAAAAACCAACCCCTTACAAAACAAGTAACCAAATGCCAATCTAGTTCCCTGCCTAGGCATTAGTGCCCAACTGGGGGTGATCCTAGAGTGAGGCGTGGGGTGCCACGTGGTAGCCCTATGGCCACTCGGACGCCACATGACACTACCAGGTCAGGACTAAAATGGAATTTGAGTCAAAGAATTTTAAAATCCTCTTTTATTAGAAAATAAAATTCCAAAAATTTATCTAAAGTTCATAATAAATATTTAAAGTATTTTTTAATAATTATTAGGTTTTTCTCATCACTATAGGTATTGGAGTACTCTATTGAGCTAGTCTCGAATGATGTTCCGCCAAGTCTCAAAACAACTCAATAGACCTATGTTCCACAGCAGGGACACATAATTGGCCATATCAAAGCTGCTAAGCCCGAACTTTCGATCATTCAGCTCTCAATAGATTACAAGTGTACCCCTGTGGGACCTGATCTAACTCAATTACAGGGGTTCTCTCAAAGCACATGTGCACTAGCTCTTCCAAACTCGGATAATGCATTTGGAAGAATGACTTCCCGTACGGAATGAAAATGCACATGCCATGAAATGGTATCGTATCAGGATGCGGACTTATGTCCCATAAATATTGACCATTCCATACAGGGTGAATACTCAATAAGTACTCGGGTTCTATCTTTCTCGTTTGGATTCTCTAAGCCTTGACTGATTGCAGCTAAACATGAGGCTAACCTATAAAATCCTGACTAGGAAGTGACCCTCACACCTCCTTGAGAAATTTCTCTCTCAACACATAAACTCTCTTGGTAAAAGAATCTGGGCTCCATTTCGCAAGATGCCAAGATTTTAATATCTTAATCGCTCCCACTGAATGAGAGACTACTTGAATTTAGGCCTTGATAGGCCATCCCACTTGGCCTTTTGAGGCCTGAATTCATATATATATCTCTCTGATTATGGTTCACAATAAATCAAAGCATGTACACTCAACCATGGATTTATCATTCACAAGCAATAAACAAATTAATAACAACTATGTCAACCTCCTTAAACCCATCCCATGCACATGCCTCACAAAATCATTTGCCCCCAAGCCTTTGGGTAATGGATCTACATGCATAGCCTCAGATGGAATGTCACCAACTTCTATTTCACCAGCTGCTATCTATTCTCTTACTCTATAATATTGAGCTTTAATGTCACTTCACTTGCTGTGGAACCTTCGTTCAACTGCCATTGCTATTGCAGGTTGATTGTCACACATGATTCTAATAGTTCCATATTTTACAGGGGTGAAGTTAAGATGATTCAAGAACTTTTTAATCCAAATGGCTTCTAAAGTTACGAAACTGAGAGCTGTATACTTGGCTTCCATGGTAGATAGGGCTATAGTGTCTTGCTTCTTGGTGTGCTAAAAAATGACACCGCCCCCATAAAGAAATAGATAACCCGAAGTGGATCTCGAGTCATCCGGGTCTCCTTGATAGTCGGAGTCTATGTATCCCAAAACTTGAAGCTCACTCACATTGCCATAGGTTAATCCATAATCAAATGTTCCTTTCAAATACCTCATGATTCTTTTCACGGCTTTCCAATGTTCTAATCCATGATCTCTTTGGAATCAACGAATCAAGCTTTGAGCAAAAGCTAGATCGGGTCTAGTTCCCATGGTTAAATACATTTTCCTCTCCTTTCCACAGGTGTATCTATAGGCTTGGATTAACTCATACCAAATCTCTCAAGAACTTTCTTGCAATATGTATATTCAGATAATTGAATAGTGCGGGCTGCTCTATCTGTTATAATATGAATCCTTAACACAAACGAAGCCTCTCCCATTGTTTAGGATGAAAATTTGTCAGATCTTTCGATGAAGATCTCTCAAATTTTAACACCTTAAACTAATTAAAAAGATGTAAATAAAGTGGCAGAGAACGTGGGACAAATCGAATTCAAATCTTAGGCCAGATTTGCTCGAAAATGAGCAAATCTACTCTCAAATCTGTGGCAAAGCCAGCATGATCCAGAGGATTAAAATACGATTGTTAAGACAAGTTAACAGATCAAAAATAAGAAAAAGAAGCAAATCAGTAAAAAGAAGAAGAAATGTAGAGGAAGAAAAAATACCAAACTGGGCTGGATGGCTCGGGATTCCCGAGCCTCGCTCGTATTAGAACCGGTCCTCTTTGCTTCTCTAATTCGGATGTTGACCAGCAGATCTTTGGTAAAAAGGGTTAGATCTAGGGTTGTTGTGCCCTAATTCTAGTTTTGATCTAGATTTTTTGTACCCTAGGTCTAGGTTTTCTCAGTGTTAGGGGTTAAGACCTCAGGAGGCTAGGGTTTCTATCTTCTTTGGGGTTTTCAATCTAGAGATTTTTCTAAAGCTGTTGGTTTTTCTAAAGCTGTTGGTCTAGAGGAGAATTTCCTTCGCTTTTTAAGGGTTTTGTGATCTCCAGAGGTTGAATATGAATTATGAGATTTTCTCTAATTTTCTGGGATTGGTATTTTTGTGTAATTTTCCCAATTTCAGGAATTTATACGGTTCTTTTGGTCTCTTTTTCTCTCTTTTTTTGGGTTAGGGAGAGGGGGTATTTATAAGATTCAATTGGTGATTTTTCTTAATTTTTTTGGAGTTTTTTCAGAATTTTTTGGATTTATGTTGAAGTTTTAGCCTTATCTAATTAAAGAAAACGCGTTTACTGTGTCATCAGATGCGTTAACTATGTCATCATCCTGCATCTGGGCTTGTCGGACCCGTTACAGCTTGGCCCGTGGTTCGACAGTTGGGTCTCACAGGGACTAAATTATCATTTGTTTTATCTTTTTATCCGTAGATTCGATCCAAGCGATTCTTGGACCGTTGAAAAGCTCTTGGGCTCTACTTCAAATTTGGATCGGATTTGGATAGTTTTGGGGTAATTAAATTGGGTCTTCGAGGATAATGTGGTCCTAAGGGTTTAGAAAACAATCAAATTTACCAAATTTAAAATGGGGTGTCTACAGTTGCCCCTCTTTGGCACTCCTTGTTCTTCGAGGGATAGGTGAGTAGCAAAGAAGCAGACACTTTGGTGTTCCCTGTCCTTCAAAGGGCAGGTGAATGACAAAGATAACGCAGACATTTTAAATTTCTTCTTGAGGTCACGAGGTCAGGGGGCACACCAACTATATCTCCAAGTCATTGCGCTCACTGAGCTCACCCACCTAGGGCATTTTTCCTCTCAGGGTTTTTGGCGTGAGATGTTAGTGAGTTACACAAGCTTGAAATTCGAGTTGGATTTTCTAGCCATGCCACTTAACTTCAGGGGTTTTTGTAATTTGAATTTTTAACCCTGACATTTTCTTTGATCTCCTTAGTGTTTCCTAAGGTTGTCTATAGGAAAAGGCGGTCTATAGGAAGAGACTTGTCTGGTCGAATCCGAAGTGAGAGACGAGGCAGCAACGCGACAACGTGTAATCATCATATACTGGTGTCCAAGCTCTATTATTTTAATACTCTTTTAGAATTTTTTCAAAAGTAGGGGGAGATTTGAAATAGAACCCGGAGCAAGGACATGTTATGATTTTAACAAAGAAATTGAAGCTTTTGGAAAACACAGGACATATAGTGAAAATTTTGAAAAGAGAAAGATATTTTGAAAAACAAGGTTGGTTAGTAGTTTTAACTCTTGCAACCATAAAGCTTAGGTTAGTGCCATGCAGCGATGGACCATACACTTCACCCTTTTATGTCAATACGGGGATAAACAGAATCCATCGAACAGGGTGGTTGTATCCTAGATACACTCAACCTTTCACATCATACGCAGATAGACGGTACCTGCCTCGGCTCTTTTATGTCGCATGAGTTTGATGTTTTTCAACTGAAATAGGGTGTTGTGCTCGGGATACACCCGACCTTTTACGTCATACGGATGATACCTATCTTGGCTCTTTTATGCCACACGAGTTTGACGTTTTTTCATCAAACAGGGTGGTTGTGCGTTAGATATACCCGACCTTTCATGTCATTCGGGGATAGACGGTACTTGCTTCTGCTCTTTTACATCATATGAGTTTGATGTTTTTCCATTGAAACAGGGTGGTTGTGCCCTGGATATACTCGAATTTTCACATCATAGGGAATAGATGGTACTTATCTCCGCTCTTTTACGTCGCATGAGTTTGACGTCTTTCCATTTAACTGGGTGGTTGTGCTCTAAATACACCCGACCTTTCACATCATATGGACAGTACCTGCCTCGGCTCTTTTTTACGTCGCTCGAGTTTGACGTCTTTACATTGAAAGATGGTGGTTATGCCTTGAATACACCCGACCTTTCATGTCATACGGGGGTAGACGATATCTGCCTTAGCTCTTTTACGTCGCACGAGTTTGACATCTTTCCTCTCTCAACTCTTTAACGTTGCAAGAGTTTGAAATTTTCCTATCTCGGCTCTTTAACGTCGCACGAGTTTGAAGTTTGTCCTGTCTCGGCTCTTTAACGTTGCACGAGTTTGACGTTTTTTTTTCTGTCTCGGCTCTTTTAACGTTGCACTAGTTTGACGTTTTTTTTTTCCTGTCTCAGCTCTTCAACGTCGCACAAGTTTGATGCTTATCCTGTCTCGGCTCTTTTACATCGCACGAGTTTGATGTTTATCTTGTCTTAGCTCTTTTACGTTGCACGAGTTTGACATTTTTCTGAATTAGCCTTTGAGACATCATGCGCACACACGGGGATGAGCTCGCCTCATTTCGCTCTGGGGATCCAGTCGAGAGAAAAACGCTCTCAAACTAGCCAATATCATCATTAGTAAGGTTCACCCATCTCCGATATGTGGTAGTTATACTCATACAACCATGGAGTACTTGGCTAGTTTCAAACATTCATAACAGGCATAAGAAGTTGGCTTTGAGAACGAGGCCAGATCGACTAACAGTTTAAGCTCTTGTAGTGATGGAGGAAGTCATTTTTAAAAGGGTTTTGGAAATGGAGATTTCAGCAATCATATTGAAAAAACATTTTTAAAAGGCACGGGCCTTACAGTTTTGCCACCTGTGGCCCCTTTGGTGGTCATTTTATTTATTATATTTTATCCAAAGATGATGATAGGATTTCCTTGTGGGATCGTGAGAACTCAAAAGTCTCGAAGTTGTCTTTATACCTTTGGAGTTTTCATCCTGTGCTTCGCGAGTCCATGAAGAGTTATCTGGATTCTTGTTGAGCTTCCATATTGGAGAGGTCTCGATGTTCTTCCAAGATTCGTCGACTTCGGTTTTCCATTCATATCATGCTCCCGCTTCTTTTTGAGTTGGTTCTGATGGGAACCTGCAGGGTTTAGGAGGAGTCTTTGTCCTCAGGGTCTGCTTGTGCCGTATTGTTGGAACTTGCTAGTACTTTGTTTGTACTTGAGTTTTTTTAGTCAGAAGCTCCTTCTTGGAGATTTTTTTTTTTTAACCGTGATGCCCTTTCAGGTTTTCACCACCTCCATTTGATGCCTTTTCAGGTTTTCACCACTCTTTTGAGCTCATTACGGGTAGTATTTTTTGAGATACATCGCATTGATGGGGTCGTTGAGCTCACACCGCTCCTGATTCTTGATCTTGTAAGAATTACCTGCATGCACTCGTGTGACCATGAATGGCCCCTCCCAATTAGGTTTAAACTTACCTAAAGGGTGTGGGTTTGCATGAGTGTGGAAGATTTTCTTGAGTACCATGTCCCCTTCCCTTAACTGTCGAGGAACAACTTTACTTTGGTATGCCCTCTCGATTCTACGCTGGTAAGCAACAATATTTTGTGTTGCTCGTAGTCGTCTTTCATCCAAATTAACGAGGGCAACGATTCGTGCTTCAACTGTTTATTCTTCATCTGAATCTTTATGAGTAAGCACTCGGAGAGATGGTATCTCAACTTCAATGGGTAACATTACTTCTATATCATACACCAAGGAGTACGGGGTCATGCTAGTAGGAGTCTTCTCAATTGTCAGGTAGGCCCATAACGCATCATTTAGCTTTTCGTGTCAATCTTTGCCACCTTCCATTATTCTGTCTATAATTTTGAGAAGTCCTTTATTTGTAGCCTCTGCTTGTCCATTTCCTTGAGGGTAGTAAGGTGAAAAGAATTTATGCGTTATCCCAAACTTTTTGCACACCTCATTTTTGAGATTAGATCCATTGTCTGTAACAATTGACTCAAGAACACCAAACCTGAATATAATATTGTTCTTTATGAAACAGGCAACATGTTGTCCCTCAATTTTGACAAGTGATTCGGCCTCTACCCATTTGGTGAAGTACTCTATAGTCGTTAATATAAAATGGTGGTCATTTGAGGCTTTCAGTGAGATCATTTTGATGATATCAAGACCCCACATGGCAAAGGGCCATATAGGCAGTGTTGGGTTGAGTGGTACGGACGGTGCATGGATGAGGTCTCCATAAATATGACATTTGGATTACCTCTTTACGAACTTCCAGCAATCTTCGGCCTTGGTGGTCCAATAATAGCCTTGGTGCCTGATTTTCTGAGCTAAGGCTGCTGCGTCAGAATGACTTCCTTCATTATGTAACTCTGTCAGTACTTGGTCGATTTCTAGTTGATCAAGACATCGTAGAATGATACCATCATAGGACTTTTTGAACAGGATATCACCTCTTACAAAGAATCCCTTAAAAAACCTTCGAAGGGCTACTTTATCCTTTTTGGTGGCTCCTTCACGGTATAACCCATCTTTCAGCAAGGACAGAACATCGTGGAACCATGGTTTTGCCTTAACTAGCACATCTGAATCGACGAGAGACGCTTCCCCATCGCTCTCATTTTCTTGCTCTATTTCTTCTTCGATCCTTGGTGGGGAAGGATCATGTTTGTTCCTGATATAGAATGGCAGCGTGGTGATTTCGGAAGGAATATGAACCATTAAAGCAAGGGTCGCAAGGGCATCGGCGAACTGATTATTTTCTTTAGTTACATACTAAAAGGTGATTTTCTTGAAATATGAGATCATCTTTTCTACCTTTTCTTGATAGGGGTTGAGCTTTTCTTCTTTCACCTTCCAAATCCCTTAAACTTGGTTTATGATGAGTAAGGAGTCACCAATCACTCGTATTTATTGAATTTTCATTCCCGTGGCATTTTCGAGCCTGACTATAAAAGATTCATATTCAACAACATTAGTGGGACATGGGAAATTCAATCTTATGGCTGTTGACATTAAAATCTTCTCGGGTGAGCATAATATGTCTCCTATACCTGACTCGTATTCATTCCTTGCACCATCAAAGTATAATTCCTAAATTGATTCCTCAATTATGAAGAAGTTCTCATCAGGGAGATCCATGTTGACGGGAGTGTTATCTGGCAGTGCGTGTTCAGTTAAGTGGTCAGCAATGGCTTGTCCTTTGATTGATTTTTGAGTAACATATTCGATCTCGAGCTCACTCAATAGCATTCTTCACTTCGCCAAACGTCCATTCAAGACTGGTCTCTCTAATAGGTACTTGAGTGGATTTATTTTTTTGATGTGCATGACGAAATGAGATAAGACATAGTGTCTTAACTTCTGCATGGCCGATACAAGCGTCAAGCAATGCTTCTCCACATCCGTGTATATTATCTCATAGTCCACCATAGTCTTGCTAATATAGGATATCGTTTGTTCTTTTTCATGGTCATCATATTGTCTTAACATTTCGCTCATGGTCTTGTCTCTCATTGACATGTATAGGAACATGGGTTTGTTTGGACGAGGAGGACTAAGGATGGGAGGTTTGGTGAGGTACTCCTTAACTTGATCAAATACTTCTTGACACTCATTATCCTATATGAATGGGGTATCTTTCTTGAGTAGTCTATTAATGGTGCGCACTTGTCTAGTTGTGAGATGAAACACCTTATCGCTTGTATGTGACCTTGCAGCCCACAAATTTTTCTGATGTTTAGGGGAGAGGGCATTTCAATGAGGGCTTGTATTTTGGACCGGTCCAGCTCAATGCCTCTTTGGCTTACTATAAAACCTAGTAATTTGTTAGAGTCAAGCCCAAAGGAACAATTTTACGGATCGAGTTTGAGTTGATGTGTCCGGAGCCTTTCGAAAATGGTTCTCAGGTTGGTGAGATGATCAGGTCTGGTCTTCGACTTGACCAGAATGTCGTCGATATAGTCTTCCATGGTGGTGTGCATTAAGCCATGGAAGATGCTAGTCATTGCTCACTGATAAGTTGCCCCTGCATTTTTGAGGTCAAAGGGCATGACTTTGTAGCAGTAAGTTCCCCATTGCGTTATAAACAAAGTCTTGGTCTGGTCATCTTCTTCCATGAAGATCTGGTTGTAATCTGAGAATCTGTCCACGAATGACAACATCTCGTGGCCCACAGTATTGTCGACCAAGGCATCTATGTTTTGTAATAAAAAATTGTCCTTTGAGCATGCCTTGTTGAGTTCTCTGTAGTCAATACACACTTGGATCCTCTCGTCTTTCTTAGGTACAACCACTATGTTGGCCAACCATTATGAGTAATCGATGGGGGTAATGAACTTTTCTTTGGGTAGCTTGTCGATTTCTTCTTTAATTTTGAGCTCAAGGTGGGTCTTCTAACTTCGGAGTTTCTACCTTACAGGCTTGGCCCTTTCATTGAATATTCGGTGATGTTGCACCAATGTGGGATCAAGCCCTCCAAGCGAAGACATCACGATATTCCTTGAGAAAGGAAATCATATTTTTCCGCTCCTCAGGAGATAGGAAGGTTCCAATCTTGGTTAATCTAGGGTCCTTATCAGTTCTTAGGTTTATATCAATCGTCTCTTCGATGATAGCCGTTGGGTCATCATCGAACCTCTTCTAGAATTGGTCAACATGGGAAGTGAGTTCCTCAGGTTGAGGGATTTCTTCAGACTCTTGGTTCTCTTGATCTTCGTCTTGGTCATCCAATTCGTTATCTTGAGTATTGTGCACCGTTATCGGGCTGTCTTGAGTGTTCGCCGTTTTTGAAAATTCTTTTTCATTATTATCAGCTTTATCATGTTTTGATTTTTCAACGGTATTTTAGATAACACAAGAGGTGTCCCTTATGGGACTCGCTAGAGAAATGTTGGGAACTAGACGCACAGGGTGGTTAGATGGCCACCCTGTGCTTATTTGTTTTTTGGCATTGGGACTTGAAGATACCGCTGATATGCTTCAAGCGATTCTCGAGATAGGGGAATGTTCGATCAATTCTGTTCGTGGGTTTGAATTGGTGGATGAGTATGCTTGGCTGTGTTAGAGTCGATTGTGTATACCTTCAAATCTTGGTCAGCAAAAAAGGCTTCAGTTCCTAGTTCTTGTGTGTGCTGAGATGTGAAAGAAGAGTTATTCCCAGTTGAGGATTCAAGGATCATCTTAGGCCATTTTGAAGAACAGGCATCAAGAGGATCAAGGCTTTGAATGCCTCTAGATACAAAGCTCGGATAACTTGAAGGCTTCATCCGGCTTTGTAATAAGGTGCGAGAACACCTTAGACCTCTTCGATCTTCGTTTTCAGTTTTGGCTTCGAATGATTCACAAATTGCCTCCGTTACGCCTTGCCCTTGACTACCCAAGCCTTGGCCTGGTTGGAAGCCTTGGGAGAAGAGCATGTGCCAAGCTTTGAGGGACCCGAAATCGTATCGATGTTGACATTGGATAATGTCATCCATCGATGCAGAAGTTTGCAAAATTTGAGGAATAGGGTCGCCAGCCTCTAGGCGTAAGGTGGCACAATCGACTTGCTTGAAGGAAGCGAGCGAGATTTCTTCGAGCTCGACTCTTACAACTAGCTTCCTGTTATGTGTATTAGGAATGAGAAAAGCAGGGGGTTCAGTACATACCTTTGCGATGTCGTTTTTAGTTGGAAATTTGAGGAATTGATGGAGTGTAGAGGTGACCACGAGGTTTTCATGCAGCCACGGTCTTCCTAACAGCATGTTGAAAGAAAGTTTTATGTCCAAGACATAAAACTTTATCACTTGGATGGTAGGGTCGATCTTGAGAGTGAGAGGTAGTATGCAGCGATAGTTAGTTGACATGGCTCGAAGTCATCCGGGCTTTTGCCTATCTGCTTCACTGTTTCATAGGACATATGTTTAAGGATGCCCCATTAGTAACAAGCACTCTTTACATCTCATATCCTTGCATGAAGACGATGATGTGTAGAGGTTGGACGTGAAAGCGGTTGAAGCTGGCTGGGATGTCATCGTCTGCGAACATGATTGATGTTGGTGCCATCAGGTGGTTGATCATTTCACACAACTTATCTAGCTATGTGTTGCTCGAGATGAGTGTCTTGGCAAGGACCTTCTCTATTTGGGCTCTATCTACTGGTGAATTGGCAAGTAGTTTCAAGATGAAGATTTGAGCCTGGATCTTCCCGAATGATTTGAGCCTTGATCTTCCCGAGATGAGCTGGTAGATCGTAGGTGATTGCAGATTCTTGAATTTCCTTATTTGGCTCGTGATCGATGGCCCCCGCTGGTTATTTGGTTTTTTAGGTATTTCTCATTCTTTCATCGAGATTATCAGCCATCAATTGAATGAGTTTGAATACTTGGCCTCTTCGGGTTAAGGAGTCGACCTTGCCTGCTTGAAGTTCGATAGGGTCAGCCTAAGCAAGAGTAATGGGAGACTTTGGGGTGTTGGCTCATTGTTTGGAAGATGAGGCCTTTTCATTGGTCCTGACCATATCAATCTCTAGTGTATCATTTTCGTCATATCGATCTCATTTGGGAAGGTTATCAAGGTTTGAAGGGCTTCCTCTTAGAAGGCTCAAAAGATCTTATTTGGGTTCTTGAAAGGGATGATCACAAGCCAATATGAACTGACTGGGATCCTCTTCTTCGTCTCCACACTCAATCATGTGAATAACAATGTTCTCTTTCGAGTTGTCTTAAGCTCTTGGCTTTTCGGTCGTTGTGACCATATTTTTAGGGAGAGAATTTGTGAAAATACCCATCTTTTGATTAGGCTCTTTGACAGGTTGATTTCTAGGTGCGACAGTGATGTCCCCCCTATTGATTAACCCTTGAATCACCCGTTTCAAATATATGAAGTTTTGAGTATCATGAGCATGGTTTTGATGCCATTTGCACTACCTGCTTTTATCTGTGACTTGAAATGGTAGTGGGAGATAAATCATATTCTTGCCAAGAGTAATTCTAACACTTATTCTTATGTGTCTTTGAGAGGGTGAAATTATCCTCTCGCCTTTGGTTATTATTTTAAGCGTTGGCTCTAGGCTGATCCCTTCGGTTTTGATTTTGATTGTTGTGTTGAGCAGCTGAACCTTGGGGCGATCTGTTAACGATGATCTCATTAACCTGACCGGAAGCATTCCCGTTGTTTTTGTTCTTATTTTGGGGAGCTGTTATCAGCTTGTTATTGGGCTTCGTATAATGTTCAGGACATCATGAGCTGTATTATGGTGGCTTGAGGTTGGGTTAGATCCCTTAAACCTAGGTGGGTCTTTGTTTTGAGATCGCTGCACCTCAGAGTTACCTTGGTTCGATTTCGAGAATTGGCTTTAGATGTTGCATGAATTTCTTCTTTCACTCGACTTCTACTTTGGTTGCCTAAAATTCCTTATAGGACGACGCCTGGTCGGACTCCCTGACTATTCAAGGTTTTTCGGGCCACACAGATCTCAAGATTAGGAGTGGATGCTTGAGACTCTGCCTTTAATTGAAGACTTGGGTGTTGGATAATGGATTGTCCTGAGGTCTGTCGATAGCTGTCTCTAATTGAAGACTTGGGTGTTGGATAATGGATTGTCCTGAGGTCTGTCGATAGCTCCAAGGGATTGTAGCATACTGGTCCCTAGGTTTGGGCAGGTTAAGCTTAGACCTATGCTAGAACCTAAACGAAGATCTTGACTAGATGGTGCACGAGTCTCTGCTCAGACCAAGAGTGGGTCTAGGTTTGGAGGGGTAAGCAACCCTAATGTAGTTTATTTATTTATTTTGATTTTTTTATCTTTTTAATTTTAATAAAACACAGTTAAACTAAGCATGGTGAAAGCAGGGAAAATATGATTTCAATCAAAATTAACAAATTAAAATAGTATCAAAAGGGCATAAATAGCACAGATCTATCTGAAGCAAAATATTTTTTTTTATATTTTTAAAAATTTTATTTTTGGTAAAAATTTGGTCAATCAGGGAGCCAAAAGTCCCTGGAATGGTCCTGTGGGGTCCCAATATTTTTTTGGGACACTTGCAGTTGGACGACATGGGTGGTGTCACCCTTGCAGGGTGGCCAACACGGCTAGTGTCTTCCAATTTTTTTTTCTTTTTTTTGCTATATTTTTATCTTGATGAAATAAAACTACTTTAAACTTGGAAGAAGTAGGAAATAGAAATATTGATGAGGACAATAAATTAAAATAAAGTAAAATAGAAAAGCTCAGATTGAACTGAAAATTATTTTTTTTGTATTTTTAAAACTTTATTTTGATCTGAATTTTTTTGTGCTGTCACAAAAGAATCCCTAGAACAGATCCAAAACATTCCAGAGGTTTCTGAGACACTTGAAGTTAGGCGACACTGGGAGTATTGCCTAGAAAAAGCAAGATTTCGGAGCACCGAAATCCTGGATTCTGGTCACAGCTGACTTTTGGGTCCTTTTGTGACTGAAAATAGTGAAAAAAAGTGAATAAAAATAGTATTTTGAAGCTTGGATCAAGCTCGAAATAGCCCCACAATGGGCACCAAACTGTTTATGGTGAAAATCTGACAGATCTTTTGATGAAGATCTCTCAAATTTTAACACCTTAAACTAATTAAAAAGATGTAAATAAAGTGGTAGAGAAAGTGGGACAGATCAAATTCAGATATGAGGTCAGATTTGCCTGAAAACAAGCAGATCTACTCTCAGATTTGTGGCAGAGCTAGCATGATCCAGAGCATTAAAATATGATTTTTAAGACAAGTTAACAGATCAAAAATAAAGAAAAGACGCAAAACAGTAAAAAGAAGAAGAAAGAGAGAGGAATAAATAATACCAAATCGAGATGGATGGCCTGGGATTCTCGAGCTTCGCTCGTATCAGAACCGGTCCTCTTTGCCTCTCTGATTCGGATGTTGACCAGTAGATCTTTAGTGTAAAGAGTTTTGATCTCGGGTTTTTGTACCCTAGGTCTAGGTTTTCTCAATCTTGGGGGTTAAGACTTTAGGAGGCTAGGGTTTCTATCTTCTCTAGGGTTTCCAATCTAGAGATTTTTCTAAAGCTGCCAGTCTTTCTTAAGGTCTGGAGGAGAATTTCCTTAGTTTTCTAAGGGTTTTGTGATCTCTAGAGGTTGAA
Organism: Amborella trichopoda; assembly: GCF_054954075.1. Lineage (NCBI taxonomy): Eukaryota > Viridiplantae > Streptophyta > Magnoliopsida > Amborellales > Amborellaceae > Amborella > Amborella trichopoda. The sequence goes on along the minus strand of NC_142340.1, from coordinate 13,337,629 downwards.
TATGAATTCTGAGATTTTTTCTAATTTTCTGGGGATTTTTCCTAAATTTTTAAGAATTTTCTAAAGATTTTTACTATTTTTATTTTTTGGATAATTTTCCTAATTTCAAGAATTTCTAAGGTTCTTTTGGTCTCTTTTTCTCTCTTTTTTGGGTTAGGGAGATGAGGTATTTATAAGATTCAATTGGTGATTTTTTCTAGTTTTTTTTGGAGTTTTTGCATAATTTTTTGGATTTATCTTGAAGTTTTATCTTTATCTAGTTAAAGAAAATGTGTTTACTGTATCATCAGATGTGTTGACTACATCATTAGCCTGCGTCTGGGCCCGTTACAGCGTGGCTCGCGGCTCGACAGTTGGGTCTCATAGGGACTAATTTATCATTTGTTATATCTTTTTATCCGTAGGTCCGATTTAGGTGATTCTTGGACCGTTGGAAAGCTCTAGGGCTCTACTTCTAATTGGGATAGGATTTAGATAGTTTTGGGATAATTAAATAGGGTATAATAGGATAATGTGGTCCTAAAGGTTAAAAAACCATCGAATTTGCAAGATTTAAAATGGGGTGTCTACACCCATATCTTTCATATCAAAATTACTTGATAGTATTGCTTTTGTATTCCTTATATGGTCTATAGTGCTACAAGCTATTAGAATATCATCCACATATAAAGTCATGAAAGTAATGCCAATTCCACTGGGCTTATGGTATACACAATGGTCATCCTCATTTGGTTTGAATCCATATCTAATCAGGGTTTGGTAGAACTCTAGGAACCATCTTCTTGAAGCTTGTTTGAAACCATAAAGTGATTTGTTAAATTTGTACACTAACGTTTCCTTTCCTTTCACAACAAAACCCTCGGGTTGGTTCATGTATATATCCTCTTTAAGGTCACCATTTAAGAAGGCGGTTGTCACATCCATTTGATGCAATTCTAGGTCAAGGTAGGCTGCTATGGATATGATCATCCAAATTGAAAGCATTTTGGCAATAGATGAATAGGTGTCAAAATAATCTACCCCTTTCTTTTAAGTAAAACCTTTTGCTACAAGCCTTGCCATGTAGTTTTCAATACGCCCTTTAGAGTTAAGTTTCCTTTTGAATACCCACTTACCTCCAATGGATCTAAGGTTAGGTGGTAATCAGATTGACTCTCATACATGGTTCTTTATGATTGAATTTATCTCATCTTGCATGGCTTCCTTCCATAACTTATGATTCGGACAAGACAGCATGTAGGTAAGAATATGGTTCATCATTTGGTTGTTCATTAATCCTCTCACAGTCCTCCCCAAGTAAGAGAAAAAGGTCGGTGGCTTCCTTATTCTCTCACTTCGCCTAAGTGGGATGGTTTTAATTTCTTTGTTAGGCTGAAGCTCATAGAAGTCTACTCTCTTTTAGGTTGATTATCTCTTAAGGAATTCATCTTCAAGAGGTTATAAAACCTAAATCCTTTCCCATGACTTAGGTATCCTATGAAAATACATTTTATGGTTTTAGGATCAAGTTTGGACCTATTTTGGGATGGTATGAGAACATGGGCTGAACATCCCCAAACCTTGAGGTGCTTTATTGAGGGAGATCGGCCCATGAAGAGTTAGTAAGGGGTTTATTGAATTGCTTTGGTGGGAGTCCGATTAAGGACATATGTGGCGGTTAGAATCACCTCTCCCCAAAACTCTAATCCAAGATTAGCAGTACTCATCATACTTCGATCCGTTTCAACTAGGGTCTTATTCCTTCTCTCGACAACCCCATTTTGTGCGGGTGAGTAAGGTATGGTGGTTTTGTGGACAATCCCATGTTGGACACAAAGATCTTGGAAGGCTTGGGAGGTGTAACCCCACCCCTATCTGGTATAAGGTTTTTGATGGTTTGACCTAGTTGGTTTTCAACTTCCATTTTATATTGTTGGAATTTGGTTATGGCCTCACTTTTATTTCTCATGAGATAGGTGTGACCAAAACGGGAATGGACATCAATGAATGTTATGAAGTACCTCATGTGCCCCATGGTAGGCACACTCATAGGTCCACACACATCCAAGTGGATTAGTTCTAAAAAACTAGAGAACCCTTTCGACCTTTTGGTGTGACTCCTTTACCATCTTTCCTTGAAGGCAAGCCTCGCATCTATTATGAGAATCGATATTCATTTTATCAAGCATCATTCTTTCATCATAATATACATTCTAGATGGATTAATGTGACCTAACCTTAAATGCCATAAAGTAAAATTTTGTAAATCATCACCCAAGTAAGCGAACTCCTTTTTCATTTTAATTTCATAAAGCCCTTGAACCAAGTGGGCTACAAAAACAAGGTTTTCATTAACAGAGCTATCGTGCACATAGATCTTTTCTTCCTTAAACAAGAGCACAAACCCGACTTTACTCATCTTGGAAGCTGAGATGAGATTCTTCCCCATCCCGAGTGCATAAGGTGTCCTTAAGCATGTGAGTTTCACCATTAGTGAGCTCCAACACATAGTCTCTTTGGCTTAAGGCCTTTTCTATTTGATTTCCACTCATATAAAGATTATGGATACGAGGTTTGAAATTATAAAACCTTCTAAAGCCCTTCATAGAATTTGTCACATGGATAGTAGCCCTCGAGTCAAGAACCCACACATCCACCTCTTCATTGGCAATCAAAGTCTCATGGACCACACAACCTCTCTTTCTTTGGTCCTCCACCAGTATTAGCTTGGGGGTTGTAGTATTGGACTTAGGAACAAAATGAGGATTTTGTGGATGATGAAGTTACCTACAAAACTTTTGGGTATTCCTGTATTTCTTGTATCTATAGCATTGCACCTAGGAATAATCTTGGCTTGAGGGCCAAACTGAACTCCCACCTACCATCAAGGGTGTGGGTGGTGGTTTAGGCCTAAAAGGCATGGGGCTAGCATGGTTTGGTGGGCAGACATGGGTTTCAGGAGGGTATGGGCTAAATAGATAATGGGAGTAGCATTTTTCCTTTTGCTTCCCCTGCCCTTTCCATTTTCCTTTCCCCTTTCTTTTATTGTTCTTAGCATCATTACTCCAACTCACTCCCACATTACATGTATTCACCATAGAAGAGTTCGGAAGAGAAGAAGAGATAGGAGTAATGAGTAAGGGAGTAGAAGAATATGAGGGTGTGAAGAAATTGGGAAAATTTAGAAAGAAAGGAAGAAATTTGGGTTTTTGTTGCAGCAGCAACAATGAAAAAAGACAAGGAAGCCGAGAAAAAGAAGGAGAAGAGAAGACAAGTTCATATTTTGTGGAAGCCAAGAAGAAGGAGAAGGTAAGTTCATGTTTTGTGTTTTGCCATTTTGAACTTGAAATACTTGTTTTTATTTTGCTTTATGTTTGGATATAGTATGTGGTTGTGTTGATGTATGCTTTTTTTAAAGTGAAGACAAATTCAGTACATGAATACCACCATTTTACCCAAAAAAATCTGTATTTTTAATTGTTGAATACCACCTTTAACTGCGGATTCCTTTGGACTGTTATTGCTTTATATTGTTGCTTTGACAATCATACATACAAACACTTTGCTTTTGCCATGGGAGAAACTACGTAAGGTATAATTCTTGAGCTAAAGCCTCCTTCCAACACTAGCAATAATGGTATTCACTTAATAAATAAAATAAAGGATATATAAGAACAATATCCAATATGACGAATAGGTATCTTAATAAATAAAATAAAAGGATATATAAGAACAAATATCCAATATGACGAATAGGTATCTTAATAAATAAAATAAAAGGATATATAAGAACAAATATCCAATATGACGAATAGGTATCTTAATAAATAAAATAAAAGAATATATAAGAACAAATATCCAATATGACGAATAGGTATCTATGAAGCTCCTTTTGATCGTGAGGGGCTACTATTTCCTACTCTTGTTTCTTTTACTCCATCTGCTCCTCATCATCGTCCACTTTCATCAAGGAGTCCCCTATGTTTCAACTCCCAACTGTGAAACGAAAACCACCAATCAAGCAAAAATAAAAGGATTAAGATAAAAAAAAGAAAAGAAAAAGGTACACATCTCAGCCCCATACTGTTCCTCCCCAACACCCCCCTCTCTCTCTCTCAACATGTTACGTACAGACATCGAAAAAAAAGAAGGAATACTAATGGGCCAATTTTGGGTGAAAGTTACACGGAAGGTCGGTCAAGATTTTTTTTTGTTTTGTTTTTTTAATTTTGTTTTTAGTTTTTTCATTAGTAGGGATAAGTTCCAGAGAGGTTCGAGTATAGGGGCCCCGGACCACTCTTCATTTCTTTTTGTGGAAGAAAAGAGCGGTCGGAGGATGGGGACCTCGGACTGTTCTAGAATTAAGCCCTAGCTCGGTCCAGATAGTTGTCCGAGGTCCCCATCCTCAGACCGCTCTTCGTTTCCTTTTTGTGGAAGAAAAGAGCACTCCAAGGATAGAGACCTCGGACCGCTCTCTAGATTAAGCCAAGTGATCCCGAAGGGCAACTTTAAAAAAACAATAAAAAATGTGGATTGACCGACTTTCTGCATAACTTTTCCCGTAATCCATTTAGTATTTTTTTTTTTTTTTTTCTTTTTTGTGTCCTTACATAAATTACTCAATTATAAAAAAAAAAATTTTAATGGGATTTTTTGACCTAATTTTTAAGGACATGTTATCTCTAACATGGAGATCATGAATATGAAAAAAATAATAAATTTTGAAAATAAAAAATAATAATTCTATTAAGAACATATTTGGACCGTTAGCTTCAATTGTTTTTAGATGGACCACCTATTTGCATCCATCTTTAAGATGTATACTTTATACCTAGGGGACCGCAAATGTAGAAATGCAGTCCCTGCTACATGAAACAATTTCCCTTAGAAATAAGGGATAGTTGCACCTATGTCATTTGTTTAAGGGAAAACTACGTAAATATCAGTTAAATCTCATGTTATTGTGAAAATACTTGAAATTTTTTGTTATTATTCAAATCTGTCTTTTCAACTTCGTAACATTTTTATTTTAAAACAAAAGAAACTGCCTAATTTCGGTTTTTGAAAAACCGATTTTTTTTTAATTATCGATTTTCCAAAAACCGAATTTTTTAATTTTCAATTTTTTTAAATTTCATTTTTTCAAAAACTGAAATTTAGTGCTTGTAGCTTGGTATGTTAAAAAAACTAAAGAAATAATATAAAAATATGGTGTGTATATAATATGATACCTATTTATAATGCTACTTCATGAATAGTATATGGGTAAAAGCAGATGGCTTTCTTTAAGAGGTTTTGGTACCAAATCCTCCGCATTCCATGATTGGTTTTTTTTTTTTTTTTTTGGCTCTTTAATAAAATAAAAAACACTTATTTTTTTCTTGAAAATATTAAATTGCATATAGCGGGACTCGAACTCTTTGATGTGAAAGTGTAAGGGCATGCATGATAACCAAAAAGCCAATTCAACTCGAAGTTTTAATATTTGGGCATACACAATATTGATATTAAAAAAAAAATAGGTTTTTCAAAAATCAAAATTTAAAAAGTTTAGGCTTTAGAAAAGCTGAAATTAAAAAAAAAAAAAAAACGGTTTTTCATAAATCGAAAATGGGCAGTTTCATCTTCTAAAAAATAATATATGGGATATTTACATAATTTTCCCTTTGTTTAAGCTTCAGAGAGAGAGAGAGAGAGCACCGCTGGAAATGGAACACCCAAAATCCAAACCCTAATCAAGAAAAATTAAAAATGTAATAGAAGAACAGAAGAGTATGATAGAAGAACAGAAGAGTTGTACTACTGTCTACTAATTAGCAAGATTAGGGTTTATTGTAGTGTCTTACTCTTATAGAGTATGAGTGTGCTTTTCCTTAACCATGGGGTAAGCAAAAGAAGTTGCCTTGCAAATAACTTTGCACACCTTGAATATTTCGAGCCATTACAAGAGGAAAAAAGAAAAAGCATGGTTCTCAAGCCAAATCTAGCTTCAACAATTGACTATTTGTTCCTCTGTCGGAGGTGTTTCATCATCTTAAACCTATTTTGGCCTAATAACTTTAGCAAATGACACTGTGCATCAGTCTGACATTCAAAAGCCCTAAACTTTATAATTTAGAGCCCATATTGTAAAAACCACCCACAATTCACCTAAATTAGACCAAATTTATCTTTATATTATAGAGAATTTCACATTGTTTCAAATGGTCAAAGAATCGTTCATTTCCGTTTCATCCCACCACATTTTAGTTGCAGGCAACATAGTAAAGAATTGTGGAAATTATGTTTTAGTCCCTATGCGACACGATACATGCATATGCAAAATTGTGTGTGTGCTCGGCAATGCATGATGCGGAGACGCAGAGAATAATGTCCTATTCATCCCATCACACTCTAGAAACCTCTAGAAGCCTTTTTAATCCATTTGGCCTTAGAATTGACGATTCTGACTTCCCATGGCCCTTGAAATTCAAGATTCATGATTGTTGGGTTGATTTTGAGTTTAACCATGTACCCAATAAACTATAGAGATCATTGTGTTCTAGAGATCGATTAACGAGCCACAAGATGGTCGATCAAGGAACCACTCACAAATAGGAATGGACCACAGATAGAACCGGGGCAATAATGAAGTCTGATACTATGTCAAACATATAAAGAGGATGGCACCACAAGTTAACTTACATAATAAGATAAATTACAATAAATAATACACGTATGAAATATTTACTTTATACATATGACATGATACATAATAAATACAAGATCTTTAATGATCTCTACATAAACCCTGCATATACTTCTAGGTATCCTAAACACTAAACCCAGATTGCAAATATGGGAATCAACTTTCCTTATTCATTAGGGACCCTATTTTGGACTACAATGTAACAATGGAGGAAAGAAAGTCTAATTTTGCCTCTTGGACACATCTCTAGAGATTTGGACCTCATTGTTGGCAATGTGAATTACGTTGCTGAAGCCATAAGAGGTCACATGGACTTCAATTCTTTTAGAGGAAAACTAGGGATTCCTAAGTCTGTCTAACACTGAAATTGATTACAATTTTAATTACACTTTAAGTAACAAAATTGCGTTATTTCAATCTGTTTAAGTTTATTTTTATGGAACTTTGTGGGGAGCAAATACAATTGAAAATATACTTATCTAAGAGTAAATGATTTAGAAATTTGGGAAGAAATTTGATAACTGATAGCTTAATGATTTATATCAAAGTTCAAGAGGAAGATAGTTAAGATGCATATCAGGAGATATCAATCAATAACACATAGAATCGAGATTGATCGATGTTGGCATGGAGATAATAATATTTAGGAGTTCCTATTTTGTGGGATACTAAACCACACTTTAGGGAACTTTATCAAAATAGGAAAGACATTAGAAAATGGCCTCATGGGGGTAGCTCATGGGCTTATATCTCTTCATAAAAAGGTATTTGTTGAGAGAGAAAATATGAGTGCAAAAACGATAAAGAGAGGGTAAGTTCTTGAAGTCTTTGTGAAGGTGCTCCTCATAGAAAAAAATCTTGTATTAGGGCTTGTGAGAGAGAGCTTGCTTGCATAGTTTCTTTCTGATTAGTGGAAGAGGAGTTTGCTAGCCCATGGGATGTATGCAATTGTCGAATCATGTAAATTTTTGTATTTTTATCATTTTTATTTTTTTACACTATTTCCTGATCGCTTTATTTTTACCCAATATTGGTTTTTTATCTTCCACAATTAGTATTAGAGCCCTAGGTTTTGAGATCCTTGCTAGGTTTTTGTGACACATCATAGAGATGGTTCTGGGAAATTCAATCAAATACAAAATCCAAAAGTTTTATGGTTTGAATTTCTCAACTTAGAAGTGAAGATGCATGCGATTTTGGTAAAAGATTATTGCATGTTGGCTTTAATTGGCAAAGAAAAAAAACACGTAAAGATGGATGAAGATGAATTTGATAAGAAGGATCAGTTAGCCAATGAGACATCCTTTTGCCTTCGATGAATCCATTTTATTCAATGTTTCCTAAGAAAAAGGCTCAAAATATTTATGGGACAGGCTGAAAAATTATTTATGAAGGTGAGTCTTTTCTAATAAATTGTTATAACTTCAACATGATTGTTAGTACTTCCTTACAAGGACACTATAAGTTCAGTGCCTAAATCAGTAAGTTGATCGCACTAGATGTAAAATTTAATGAATAAAATAAGGTAGCCATATTACTCTGTTATATGTCACAACCATGGGATGGGCTGAAAAGGTCTCTCAGTAATGCGCACTCTCTAGAATTTGATTCCATTATTTCAACCTCTCTTGTAGAGGAGCTTAAACGAAAGTCTAGTCAAGAGTCATCCTCGAATGTGTTTGTAGCACAGAGTAGATCAAATAGAGATAACTAGAGGAAAGAGTCAATCAAGAGACAAGTCGTGAGGGCATAAGAAAGTGAAGTTTTGGGTATGTGGAAATTTAGGCCACGGGAAGAAATATTAAAGGCATAAAAAAGAAATAAGAAGCTCCTAAATATGATTCAAATGAGAAGCTTAGTTCCAGTAAGTCACAAAGAAGTATGTTAGAACAATTTTTTGAAGATGGAGATTGGCTACTTGATTCGGATACATCATTTCATATGATGCCACATAATGATTAGTTCGATAAGTGCCAATCATGTGATAAAAGTATTCTCGTGTAAAATAGTGTGAATTGTAGAATATTGTAGAATATGAGAATTAATATGTTCAATTGAGTAACATGCATAATCCTAGGTGTCAAACATATTTCAGGCCTCAGAAGGAGTCCATGATGAGCAAGATCTCAGACAAACCTTGGTGTCAAACATATATTAGGGAAAATTTGATGATCAAAGTTTCAAGTTTACAGGTAGTAATATATGTCTCAATTGGCTAGGGAATTTGGGATAATACTTAGAAAGGAAGAATAAGAAAATATAGTTAACTCAGAAGAGTTATATGAAAAAGGTTTTGGCGTACTTCAATATGCTAAATGATAAACCACTTAGTACCCCATTTCATGTCCATATGAAGTTGTTTTTAAAACAATGTCCTAGCATCAAATCAGAGAAGACTCATTTGCAATAGAGAGCCTCATGTTTCTTATGATTAGCTCCAAACCTGACATAGCACAACCAATGGGAGTTGTGAGTGGATTCATAGCAAATCCTAGTCATGATTACTAAATTGCTATGAAGTTGATCTTTCATTATTTGAAGGGAACTTATAATGTTGTTATTTGTTATAATAGGATTGATGTGAAAGTTGTTATGTTGATGCAGATTTTGCAAGTAATTTGAATAAAAGAATGTCTGCTATGAGGTATGTGGTGGTTTTTTTTTTTCCTTTTATTTTTATTTGTTTTTGTGTGGGGGGGGGAATGATTTAGTTGGTTAATAATTGAGGTTGTAGTATGTGGTGACTTTGTTATCTACAGAGGCTGGGTATATGCCACTTACCCATACATCTAAAGAAGCAATTTCACTAAAGACCAAATCAACTCAATTTTACCCATACATCTAAAGACCAAATCAACTCAATTCCTTCACTCAACTCAATTCCGGGTCTTTGCTTGTACCCTTTAGCAACTATCCTTACTTTATACCTAACAATATCCCTTTTAGCATTTCTATTTGTCTTGTAAATCTATTTTACACCAATGGCTTTGTGACCCTTTAGGAGTGTTGTAAGCTCCCATGTGTCATTCCTATCAATTGCTTCAATCTCTTCATCTATGGTCTTTTTCCACTCTTAACTTTTGCGTGCTTCATCAAAATAAACGGGATCCAATTCTGCATAAAGACAAAGCAATGTGAGATCTTTATTTTCAACATAAAGCCTACAAGCAACCAAATAAATTTCTTGAATGGATTTTGTCTTCATAGTGCTATGAGTAGATTGGCCATTAGAAGAAGAATCACAAATTGGACTCAAGGGACCTTCTTGATGCTCAACTTCTCCCTAATCTTCCACTTCATCAACCTCAACGGTTTTCTTTTTTTGAATATTTTTCCAATCCCATACTCCATTTTTATCAAAGATCACTTCTCTACTCAATAATACTTTTTTAGTGATGGGATTGTACAACTTGTAAGCCTTTGTTTTTCTCCATAGCCTATGAATACACACTTTTCTCTTTTGTCATCAAGCTTTGCCGTTTTCTCTTCGGGACTTTTAGCAAAAGCCACAGACCCAAAGATTCTTAGATGCTCTACATTTGGCTTGTAGGAGCTCCAAGCTTCTATGGGTGTCTTATATGACAATTCTTTTATGGGACACCTCTTCAACAAATATACTGCACAAGCAATGGCCTCAGCCCAAAATTCCTTTAGCATTTCTTTTTCTTTTGACATGCATCTTGCCATATTCAAAATAGCTCTATTTTTTCTTTCCACCACACCACTTTGTTGTGGTGTGTAAGATGTGGTCATTATGTGGCAAATTTCATGTTCTTTACAAAAATTTCAGAAAGCATTAGAATTGTATTTTCCACCTCTATCTGATCTTATCACTTAAATTTGAAAACCACTATGCTTCTCAACAAAAGCTTTGAATTTTTTAAATACTTCAAGGAATCCATCTTTCTAATATAGAATTAAGTATATTGATATTCAAAATCACTTGTAACAGAAGTTGGAAGAAATTTACTATAGCTAATTCACATTGATAAAATTCCAGCAAATATGTTGACTAAGTCCGTAGGGAAGGGGAAATTCACTTGGCGCAGAGTTACTTGACGATTAGTGAATGGTTGGTGGTAATTTCTTGGAGCAAGCTAGTCAAAATTGAATGCATTTTCAGGTAGAAAATTGTTACCGTGAAGTCCATGTTTCCTTAGATTGACACATATCCTTCATAATATTTGGTCATGGAGATACTATTATTTAGGAGTTCGTATTTTTTGGGATATTGAGTCCTACAATTTAGAAAACTTATCAAAATAGGAAAGAGAACAGGAGAGGACCACACTTCGGTAGCTTCTAGGGTTGTTTCTCTTTATACAAAAGTATTTGTTGAGAGAGAATATAAAAGGGTTGAGAAAGAGAGGGAAGGTAACTTATTACACTCCTTTTGTGGATGTTCTAGAGGGAGTAAGACTTTGTTTTAGGACTTGTCAGAGAGAACTTGAAAAGCCCTTGTATTCTTTATGCTTGCATTCAGAATACAAAGGTTCTTGATTAATAGAAAAGAAGCTTTTTGATTGGACATCCAAAATTTGGTGTCAAAATAGTTCGTAGAAAAACATTAAAAATAAAATAGTGTAGAGATGTAACACTGTGATTAGGGTAATCTTAGCCCTCCATTCATAATGGGGGGTTGGATAAGGGGAAGTATATAAGTTTTATATTGTAGGGGATGCATAGAAAGCTTACCCAAAAAACAATGGTCGTATAATGTATAATACCTTCATTTATAGAAACAATCAAAACATATTTAGTATTTATAAAATGTGATTTTCCATTATTAACGAAACTAAAGGATGGAAGAAATCATATAGGAGGTCCATTGATTCTATCAAAACTAATTTTGGGACAGTAATTATGGGATCCTATACTATGAGACTATTTATTTTTGGTATAAAGATGTCACAATCAATTCTAGCCATCCGATGTGAAATCTAATAGATGAAAGTGTATCCTTGAATGTGTACACTCTTGGTTTATGTTGTGGGAAACTATAGTTAATTGGAGGTCATGCAATCTTAAGAGATTGTGGGTTTGAACCCATAAATAGGACCTGCTTGCATATCGTTTTCTCATCTAAGTTAATGGAAAATGGTTAAAATTTATAATTTTCGAACCAAATTTTCTGTTATTAATTTGTTTTGGCTATGCAGTGAAACTTCTCCAAGATTCATGGATTCTTGTGGCCATACACGGAAATAAAAAGAAAAGCAAAACACCATCTTCTTGTGGTGTTTTGAGAGAGAAAGACGATGTAGAGAGGGGAACTTTCTACAACAGTTTTGGTATTTGAGAGAGAGATAGAGTTTTGAAAGAGAGAAAGATGGAGTTTTGAAAGAGAGAGAGAGAGAGAGAGAGAGAGAGAGAGAGAGACCATTTGGACATGGGAACATTCTCCAATAGTTTGGGTATTTGAGAGAGAGATAGTGTTTTTGGTGTTTGAGAGAGAGAAACGATGTTTTGAGAGAGAAAGATGGTGAAGTTAACGGAGAAAGAAAAGGGTTGTTGAGAGAGTGTCATTTTACTATTTCGTTAGGTAAAAAATACATGGTCAAAGAGGTTCAGAGGGTTGGAGGATAGAAAAGAAGGAGACCATATGCTGTAAGTAATATTCTGAATCCTTGGGTCTCATGAGAAATAGATGCCAAAAATAAGGGGTGCAGAGATATTATCCCTTTTTTCTTTTTTAACTTTAACAAAAGTTTCATCGAGTGAGTGAAAGAAAGCAAAGTATAAGAGTCTCTCCCCTCGACTCTCTTACTATCTTTCTCCAACCAGCTTATCCATGTTCGCTTATCTCATTTCTAGCTACATCCTCATTATTTCCTTTTTTTTGTATTATGGGATGATAAGGTAGAAAACTTCTCATGCTATGACCCAAGGAAATCAGGGGATTTCTATAGTATAATACCATACGGAGGTTATAATCACCTATAGCTATCAAATGTGAAATCTGACAGCTTGGGTTGTATCACAAAGTTAAAAAATATTGTTTTCTAACTTTGAGCCAATCAAATCCCATAGTTTACATCAATGGTAATGGTTAGTACGTGCAGTAAAGATAAATATGTGTATTATATACTTTTCTATAAGTTATATATGCAAAAAAACACAAAAGAAGTTACCTATTTGGAGTGAAGTCCTCTTACTTTCCCTCTTTTCAAGTTTCACCAAAAACGACTCCAATTACAATTCGAAATACAAATAGGAAGAGTACCTGTATTATGGGAATTATTTTATTCCATACATAATTATGAAAAAAATTGCCACCAAATTTATATACAATTCACTGTATTTCGATTGAATTCAACCAACTTGTCTTCTTTTTGCATTACCCCCATATTTTAGGTGAGAGTACCAATATCATTCAAAGAGAATATCCTTTTTTTATCTACTTTACACCTAAATAAAAGAAAAGTTCCTATTTTAAAGAAAAATTATTAAAAAAATAAATACCAGCCACAAGTTTCAAATTCTTTCCCATGTTTTGGGTGGTAATTACAAAAAGAATCAACGCACCTTCCAATAGCACCCATCTAAACTATAGATAGAAAATTGGCAATCCCCTTTAAGAAAAGATATATATGAAATCTTACCATTCGCTATTATTGTCAAAAAGGATAAGAGTGTGGGTTGGCAGCTTAAAATTCTTTGGTTGCTTACTAGAGAAATTAGTGGTGCTGAGTCGCCCTAATTAAGAAATTAATGGTGCTGAGTCACCTAATTAAGAGTCCTATGCCCTAACATAATAATTTCAAAGTTACCCTCCAACAAATAAATTCCCTACTTTTAGACAGTAAATATATACAATTTGCTTGCAACTTTATATTGTATGCACATCTCTCTCTGTCTATGTCTCTCTTCCTCTCTCTCTTTTTATATATATATATATATATACTACGAGAATACTACTGTTGTATACTACGAGAATACTACTGTTGTTTACACTAATGTAACTATACACTTTTATCTCTGGTTTTCCTCTATATATAGCTAGACATTTTGTAACTCATTTGGAAGGTGATCTCTCAACAACGACTTACATTGTCATAGTTGAGAGTTGAGAGAGCACCTTCCAAGTCACAGCCATCCATTATCAATGATGACTGGTGGAGATCGATGCTATGTTTGTCCAACCCCGCACAAAGCGGACTCGTTAGGTATGTCATAATAGGTTTGTTTGATTGCCAAAATACAATTAGTTCTTTCATTTGTAAGAGATGCAGCCTTTTCGGTCCGATCACGAAAAAAACGGGTCTACATTCATTCTTCATTTCTTATTTCAATTGTTTTTCTTTTTTTGCACAGGGTACTACAAATCGGAGACACCATTTCAACCGTTGATGGCCATCAATAGCTTCATCGAGGTAACTACTCATGGTACAATATGTTTCTTCATATGCTAAACCCTAAACGTTAAATGACATCTAGGCTCGCTCTCTGCAATCTGTTTCATGTAGGCTTTGCGTAGCATATATCCCATGAAGAAAGAAATCTGTATGTCTACGTGTAAGTCTAAACAAACACACACACATGCACACACACATTTATACATGCCTCTGTCTATATGTGCACACAATGCATATGCAGTGCCATAATGGGACCAACAAGTCCACACCCTATGAGGATTGGAACCAAACTGGTTTGATCTAGGAAAAATTGAATCTTAAAAACAAAGCTTTTTCATTTTTGGGTGCGGTTTGTATAAACTTGCAACCATATTTGTATAAATAAGGTTGCCACACTCTATATTGTCCAATTTAGTTTGATAGTATAAATTTGGCACATCTTTTAAGACAATGTGAAAATGTAGCATGTCTTTTAAGACAATGTTAGATCGATACTTTCACATAAAATAGACAGTGTGGATTGTTTGTTAGAACTTTACTTTTTCAAGTAATGTTACAACCTTGTATAAACATTCTTTATTGGATTTTAAGGATTTTATCATATTATTATTAGAAAAGCCTAAATAAATGCTTCTAATTTCAGTGTTTAGTCTCGTAGTCGGGATTTTTAGAATTATTTGCATTGCAATTTTACTGGAGTTTTTGGATAATGGATGTTTCCTTAGTTTAGTCCATAGCTCTCTTTGCTATAAACTACTTGTAGATGATTTATTTATCTCTTATAAATAGAAGATGTTCCTTAACTATACTTAGATATATGATATGTGGCCTCTTTCTCGTTAATTTCTAACAAATGATATGCGACAAATCAGTGAACTTAAAACCTTGAGCTACAATGTATAAAATACTTACTTGTTTATTATGATACATCTAATACACAAATAACATGTTACATGTATCCGAGCCCTATGTTATTAGCAACCGATGGTTGAGAATTTCAAATGAGACATTCTTTTACTCGAGCCCATAAAAATGGAGGAATGTGCTTTACTAACAAGTTGTGGTTGTAGCACATGTAAGATATTGTTTGTATGTTATGCGCATTACTACACTTTTGTCTGTTTAATTTGATAGAGAAAATTAAGGGGAGATTTTCATATGTGGTGCCACCCACATAATAATTATAGAGGAAATTAAGTACGGACACTTTTAGGGGGATCAATAACCAACACCACCCCCCTTCCCCAGTTTTTTTTCCATAAGTTGCTTCTGTGGCCAGTAATACAAACACCGGATAGGTGTTTATTTTTTCCTTAAGTCTTGCCCATGCTGTCCGGCATTCTCACTACGGATAGCTATCTGCTATCTCCAAAATTAGTGAGCCCGCTTTGAATGTAGCAGGCTTATCCATGGCACCTAATCATGCAAATCTTGGGTGCGGTGGGAGGCTTTCGCACTCAACACTGAATCTCTCTCTATCTCTCAATCTGTTATTCCCAAATACAGACTTTTGTTGCCTTCCGCGTACTACCCACATGGTCCAAATTTTTGGATGGGTCTTCCACAAGAGGCTAAGGGAGCCGAAATCAATTCTCTCTCAAAATAACTGGATTTTGGAGGCATCCAAAACCTCTGGATTTTGGAGGCATGCATTTGAAGTAGAGGGAAATAGAGCACAGGTGGTAATTAACGGACAATATGCTAAGGCTCAGAGGATCAGGGATGTTGATTCTGGAATCCTTGGCTCTGCGAAAAAAGCTTCTAATTCTTGGATGTTTTTGAGTGGATAGGGTGTTTTTCACTACTATTGTTACTTCCATTGCTTCTACATGGGCTGGAGTGAATAGAGGCAGCAATGAAAAAACAAATGACCATGTTGAGAATGACTGCTCTAATTATCTTATCAGCTATGGTCTCGGCTGGTGAGGTGTTAGAGAGAGCATATGAAAGACCTTATGGGGCCACAAATTTTAAAGAGAGAGAGAACTCATGATGTAATTATTGAAAAGGAATGATTCCAGCACCAAGCAGAGAAAAGAAGCCCTCGATCAAACTTGACGGAGAGAAAGGGTGAGGTGAAAGCTACCATGCGTGCCCAAGATATACAAAGTGAGGCTCCTTGGATGAGCTTGCTATCTCAAATACTGGAAAACAAAGAACTAAGAAGCATAGCTCTTGACCTGTGTTTGCAAAAACAAAGAACTAAGAAGCATAGCTCTTGACCTGTGTTTGCATTGCCAGACATGAGACAACTTATAAAAAAATACCATGGGAAGGGGATGTGCTCGTAATTTTTCACAAATTACATCTCATTTAGTAATTGACCACCCCCCCAAGTATCAATTTTTCACAAATTACATCTCATTTAGTAATTGACCACCCCCCAAGTATCCCTACGTAATTTGCTTGATTTTATGTGGTGCCATGTGATTTGACACATAGTCATTCCCAACCCATTTCATTTTACTATTTCATGTAAATCATCTTTGCCATAAAATTTTGGTTGTTCCCTCTCCTTGTAGGGGATCACCCAACAAAAATAAACAAATAAATATATATATATATATATATATAAATAAATAATAAAATAAAATAACCAAAAGCCCCTATAATTTACAATAGCATTTTGATTATTTTTAATTATAAAATATCAATTTTTTTATTTTTATTAAGTGTGCCCCTACGAGGGGGGAATGCGCCAAATTTCATCTCAATGTAATTTATAAAAATATTAAAAATCAAATACTTTTAGATTAAAATCAAATGACTAGAAAAAAACTTGCAGTATCATGATTGAAGCTATCCTAGCCATGCATTTAAAACGAAACTATTAGCAATTGTAATCAAAATTGTTTTATATGTGGTGAGCAACATGGAAAGTTTTCCCAAAATTAAAATGAGGCCTAGATAAATAGGAATGTGAGATTTCTTTGAACACTTGGAAATATATGGTCTGGATAATGTGTTACAATACACTATTTTTAGGAATTGAAATTGTCTTTTTTTTTTTATGGCCATGATAATCAAGGTCGGGATGAACGATTTGATGGTTTTTCGATGCCATAACTATAATTTTCGATAAGTTTTGACGTAAGGCTTTATCTTTTGTCCTAAAGCATTGGCTTTATTTTAACTTTTACTTTGTCTAAAGGAAATAAAGTGTTGATATTATACTATACAAGTAAAGTGTGCCTCAATATTTTATTGAAAAAATTGCTCTGATGCCAGAAAACCTCCAATTGATCATTTCGACATTGAAACTTATGGATATGAAAAAAAAAAAGAGATTTTAAGTTATGAAAATAGTTCATGTTGTGACGCATTATTTGAACCTTCATTTTCAAGATTTTTTAGTATTAAAGATTTGCTCAGTTTAGACCATTTTTTAACCCTCAAATTTCATAATTGAGGGGAAAATAGATTTTCATTCCATCACAGAATTACATCTTTGGGTATGGTTTGAAAGTACACCCTTATCTAAATAGTGTGTAGACTACACCCTTATCTAAATAGTGTGGGAACGGGTCATGTTTAAAAGGCTGATAATTAAGGCCTTTGCGGTTTGTAGGGACGGGTGGCTTGGTCTAGGCTCAACCTATTGCCAACCCTATTTTTTATTTAGTTAGACATTAGATTTTAGAGTGTTGTATTCTGTACATATCCATCGGAAGGCTATGCAATAATCACCATTCTAATTCAACCTTAATCAATATAAAGAAAATGATAAAAAAAAGTTTCTTAGAACAACTGAATATTTTGACTTGGTTGAAGATTGTGACATTTAATGTTTCTTTTTTTATTTTTTCTACCCTTCCTAATTTTCTTTCTTTTTGGTGGTAAGCATTGGCATTTTAAATGATGATTTAGCAAAAAAACTGAAGAGAAAATATTAAGCCACCTCAAAAGTTCAATAATTTGGCTTAATTAGTAAATTTAGGCATAAAGTAGTAATTAGGACAAATCGTTTCTCCTATGTACCTCGAAACTATTGAAAAATTCCTAAATTGCGTCTATTTTGGGTTTGAAACATGAATAAACATGGACATATTGGTAATTTGACTCGCTTAAGTTATTTGAGCCAAATAATCTCAATACCCTTGCTTTTTCGAAATTTTAAATCTAAAACTTGATTTTTAATAAAAAAAAAACTCTTATTTTTTTGTAAGAACTAGGAACAAACATGAAATTTTTATATTTGGCCACACTTAAGTAACCCAAGTAAAATGATGTAAATGCTCATACTTGTTCCAGTTTTTGAACTCATAATAAGCATTTTAATTTTAAAATAAATATCTTCGGTTTACAACCTGGAATAAGAATGAGTATTTTGGTCATTTTGCATGTTCAATTTAAGTGAGTTAAATTTCAAAATTCCCCCACTTTGTCTAGTTCCAAACTAGAAACAAAGGAAAGTTTGGGCATTTTTTAATAAGGTAGCTGACGAAATACCGAAGATACAAAATTTTAAAAAGGTCGCAACTTTGTTTATGATTAAGTTAACTCGTCTCTCTTATATACCTCAATAATTTTGAAAATACCTAAATTGGTCTTATTATGGGTTTGAAACATGAATAAGCAAGGACATATCGGTAATTTGAATCACTTAAGTTATTTGGGCCAAATGATCTAAATACTCTTGTTTTTTCGATATTTCAAGTCTAAAACTTGATTTTTAATAAAAAAAAACTCTTATTTCCATTTAAGAACTAGGAACAAACATGAAATTTTTGTATTTGGCCATACTTAAGTATCCCAAGTAAAATGATGCAAATATTCACGCTTATTCCAATTTTTGAGCTCATAATAAGTATTTTAAAATTAAATACGTATCTTGGGTTTAAAACCTGGAACAAGAAAACGTATTTAGGTCATTTAGCATGTGCAATTTAAGTGGGTTAAATTTCAAAATTCCATCACTTCTTCTAGTTTCAAAGTAAGAACAAAGTATATTTGGGCATTTTTTAATAAGGTAGCTGAGGAAATACCCAAGATAATTTTTTTTAACAATGGTAGAAACTTTGTTTGTGAATGAGTGAATTTGTCTCTCTTATATACTTCAACAATTTTGAAAACCCTAAATTGGTCTGATTATGGGTATGAAACATGAATACGCAAGGACAGAATGGTAATTTGACTTACTTCGGTTGTTTGAGCTAAATGTTCTAAAATACTCTTGCTTTTTTGAGATTTCAATTCAAAAACGTGATTTTTAATAATAAAAAATCTCTTATTTATGTTTAATAATTAGAAACAAACATGAAATTTTTGTATAAAGCTATACTTAAGTAGTTTAAGTAAAATGATGTAAATACTCGTACTTGTTCCAATTTAGGTAGTCTTAATAAGTATTTTCATTTTAAAATACTTATCTTAGGTTTAAAATCCGGAACAAACAAGGGTATTTAGGTCATTTTACATGTGTAATTTCAGTGAGTTAATTTCAATATTCCCTTAGTTCTTCTAGTTCCAAACTAATAACAAAGGAAATTTGGGCATTTTTTAATAAAGCACTGAGGAAATACCCAAGATACAAAATTTTCAAAAGGTAGCAACTCTATTTGTGAATAAGTCAAATCATCTCTCTTATATACCTCAACAATTTTGAAAATACCAAAATTAACCTTATTATGGGTTTGAAACATGAATAAGCAAGAACATATTGGTAATTTGACTCACTTAAGTTATTTGAGCCAAATGATCTAAATACCTTTGCTTTTTCGTTATTTTAAATCTAGAACTTGATTTTAATAATAAAACAAAATTCTTATATTCGTTTAAGTACTAAGAACATACAAGAAATTTATGTATTTCGCCATATTTAATTAATCAAAGTAAAATGATGTAAATACTTGTGCTTGTTCCAATTTCCAAAGTCGTAATAAGTATTTTCATTTAAAATACTTATCTTGGGCTTAGAGCCTAGATCATTTTACATGTACAATTTAAGTGGGTTAAATTTCAAATTTCCCTTACTTCTTCTAGTTCCAAACTAGGGGTAAAAAGGTAATTTGGGAATTTTTTAATAAAGTGGCCAATGAAATATCCATGATACAAAATTTAAAAAAAGGTAGCAACTTTGTTTGTGAATAAGTTAAATCGAATCTCTTTTATACCTCAATAATTTTGAAAATAACTAAATTAGCCTTATTATGGGTTTGAAATATGAATAAGCAAGGACATATTGGTAGTTTGACCTACTTAAGTTATTTGAGCAAAATGATCTAAATACATTTTCTTTTTCGAGATTTCAATCTAAAAATCAAAGCTTTCAAGTGTTCATAGATTTGCTCGATCTATACTATTTTTTAATTTTAAAATGTTATAGTTAGATATGAAAATAAATTTTTAGACCATCACAAAGACTTTTCATATTAAAACAACACTTTGAACACTATTTAACAGTGAGCCTTACTTTGATTGATTAGGGCCTCCGCCACATACAAACCACACCCCATTTTAAAAGGGTGAGATTTGTATAACGTATCAACCTTAAACAATCACGATAAGGTACACCTTAAAATCTCATTCAAAGATGTATTTTTGGTGCCAAAACTCTTATCATAGCTTAAAAATCTATTTTTAACCTTTATAATGAAATTGAAAGCTTCGAAAATGGTGCAAATCTAGCAGATTTATGAGCACTTGAAAACCTTGAAAGTCGACGGCCTAAATAATGTGTTACAAGCTAATATAGTGGGTAATTTTCTAGTGATGAAAGAACCTTTTTCGATGGGTTTTTGAGGTGCAACTTACTTTTTAACACCTTGTATGAACATTTTCCATTTTTAAAATGTGGCAATTTTGTTTGTTAATAAGTCTATTTAATTTTCCAAAATAATAACAATATAATAGAAAATTGGTTTGCTTAAAAGTAAACATAAGAGTTAATATGCCCTATATGATAAGGGAAGCTTTCATTTTGATGATCATCAATTTGAAAGATCAACATGAAATTGTTCTTATTTGTTTGTCATATAAATGCACGAAAAGCATGAGGTGGGTCGAACAAAGCTTGACCCAACTGGGGCCCGCTTCGGCTCCAGCCTAGTCCCATTCATGCAAGATTGGATGCCGTCGCTACTAAAAAGACACACATGTGACAAGAGAGCATAATGCATATAATGTAAAATGAAAAATTTCTATTCTCAAAAAAAAAAAACAGAGGCTATGACATAATGATTATTAAACTTCAACCTAGAACAACAACACCTCTTTAGATGAAGTGAAAGGCTCTAAAATAGCACGAAGAAGGGCCAAAAGGACATAGATGGAAGCGGCGAGAAGAGATATGGTGATTTGACTGAAAGTATGACTTTTGATACAACAAAGTGGTGAAATAGAATTCATGTAGCTGACCCCAAATAATTGGGATAATGCTCAGATTACGATGGTGATGAATATAAAATATATTAAAACTAAGATTAAATTACACCGATATCCTCCAATTTTCCATTATTATAAAAATCCCCTATCTCACAATTTTCAGCCATACCCAAAAGCATCATTTTTGCTTTTTTGTTCCAAATTATCCTTTTTTCAAGCATTCAAGATAAAAAAAAGCCATGTTTTGTATCTCAAGTATTTTCATATTTTCAAAATTCAAAAATACAAATTTAAGCTTCCAATTAATTTTTTGGATTTTCAATATCTGAAAAATACCAATGTTCATTATTTAGTTGTGTTTACAGTTTTTTTGGATTTTTAGAATCTGAAAATAAAAATTTAAGGTCTTCTAGCTAATTTTAGGAATTTACTAGTCTAAAAATTTTAAGGCTATTTAATGACAAATATTTGACTAAGTTATTGTAAAAAAAATCATTGAGGTTGATGAAGTGGAAGATAAGGGAGAAGTTGAGCATCAAGAAGTTCCCTTGAGTTCTATTCATGATTCTTCTTCCAGTGGCCAATCTACTTGTATGCCCATGAAAACAAAAAGCCTTCAAGAAATTTTTTTCGGTTACTCGTAGGCTTGATGTTGAAAATGAAGATCTCACACCACTTTGTCTTTATACAGATTTGGATCCCATTTATTTTGATGAAGCATGTAATGAAAAGTATGGAAAAAGACCATAGATGAAGAGATTGAAGCAATTAATAGGAATGATACATGGGAGCTTACAACACTCCCAAAGAGCTACAAAGCCATTGGTGTAAAATGGATTTACAAGACAAAGAAAAATGCTAAAGGGAATATTGAAAGGTATGTATGGTTAGTTGCTCAATGGTACAAGTAAAGACTCGGAATAGACTATGATGATGTATTTTCCCCCGATGCCCACTTGGAAACTATTAGATTAATCATTTCTTTTGCAACCCAAAATTAATGAAAAGTTTTCCAAGAGGATGTGAAATCAGCATTCTTTAATGGTGTTCTTGAAGAACATGAGTATATTGAACAACCAATTGGTTATGCGAAGAAAAGCCAAGAAACTAAAGTTTACAAATTGAAAAAAGCTTTGTATTGCTTAAAACAAGCACCAAGGACATGGAGTAGTAGGAATGATAAATATTTTCTTCAAAACGGTTTTTCTAGGTGCCCATATGAACATGCCTTATACATAAAGAAAAATGAAAATGGACATATTTACTTGTTTGTTTATATATTGATGACAATATATACGGGATATAATCTGGGCATGTTTAAAGAATTCAAAGAATCTATGATTAAGGAGTCTGAAATGACCGACATTGGGTTCATGTCTTATTTTCTTAGTATTGAAGTTAAAAAGATGGATGATGCAATTTTTGTGTCATAAGAATCTTATGTAAGAGAAATTCTTAAAAAATTTATATTGGAGAATTGTAATTCGGTAAATACACTGGCAGAGAGTGGTTTAAATTGAGGAAAGAATGTGAAGGAGAAAGGGTTGTTCCTACATTTTTCAAAAGTCCAGTGCGAAGCCTCTGATACCTAACATGTACAAGACCGGATATTCTTTATGTAGTTGGTTTGGTATGCCAGTACATGGACACTCCAAAGACCACTCACTTGAAAGCAACTGAAAGGATTCTTCGGTATATCATAGGCATATTTGATCTAGGTTTATTTTATTCACATTCTTATGTTTTTGATCTTGTATGTTTTGTTGATAGTGATTGGATCGTATACTTGGACGATAGGAAAGCCACTTGTCATGCATTGTGGATATGGAATCTTCTTACAGAGCTTCTAAAGCCACGAGAGACTCCCACCAAAATCTATGTAGATAACAAGTTGGCAATTGCATTGGCAAAGAACCCGGTATTTCATGAGAAAAACAAGCACATTGAAACACGGTTCCATTTCATTCGGAACCAAGTAAAAGAAAAGAAGATTGAATTTGTTTACACAAAGACACAAGATCAAGTTGCTGACATTTTTACAAAACCTCTCAAATATGAAATGTTTCAAAAATTGAAATTATTGTTAGGAGTAGCCAAGTTGGAAAATCAATCTTATGGGGGGATGTTGGAAATAAGCTTGATTATGTTTAAGAGTATTTTGGGCATTAGATTTAAATTTAAGGGATATTTTGCGAAAGTTATGTTAATGGTAATTTTGGAATGATGTAAAAGAATTGTGTAGAGTTCCAAGGCCACAATTCCAAGATTGAGCGAGAGGAGTGACAAGATGGAGAGAGAGGAGTCTGAAACATGCAATGCATACAAATTTGTATTGGGAATGAGTGAAGCCTAGAATTTGTTTGAATATTCTTATAATTTCGTCCAAGCATATAGGTTGTATGTTTTGAGAGGGAAAACAACACTAGAATGCTGGAAAAAGAGTCTAGAAAGCTCCCGAGTGATCTATCCATATACCATGTCTTTGCACAAGTAGAATGAAGGAATTAAGTGCGCATAGTACAAATGCTAAAAGTAAGCTTTCTTCTTCCCTATTTCTAACTAGCCATCGATTCATATCAGATGGCTAGATAGAACTTCTATATAGTAGAAGAAGTATAGAAAGTTTTCCGTTTTTCTATTTTTTTTGTCTGAGTTAGTGAGGAGAGGGCCCTACCCTGGTAGGAATTGAGCCTAGGACGCTTTCCCTTTCCTATTTCCTCTAGATATGTGCTTTTCACGATCAACTTATACCAGACGCAAAACAACGCATGTGTCATAGTTGAGACTTAAAATCTTTTTGAGACTTAAAATCTTTTTATTTTTTATGGTCATATATCTCGACATCAAGAATGATCAATCAAAGGGTGTTTCAATATTAAAACTACCTTTTCCGATAGATTTTTGAGGTGCATCCGTAGTTCTACATTATAACGTTTTCCTTAAAGAAATGCTCACTAGGAGGGGTCAAAACCTTACCTTGTTTGGATGTGTAAATCACTAATAACAGGCCGTATGTCTTATGTATTAGTGTTCGATTACTCGGGCGAGTCAACTCAAGCTAGCCCAAGTAATTCGGGTTAGCCAAGTGTCCCCATGGGCATGTCAACTCGGGGATATTAAAAAAATTCAAAAAGAAATAAAAAACTCAAAATAAAGAGATATTTATTAGTAATATGCTTTCAATACAAATAAAAAATCTGGGTTGTTTAGTTCTTCTTTTATTTTATTTTTTAATTTCAAAAAACATTGTTATTGGAGATTTTAGTTTTCTTTAGGGTTATTCTTGTTTCTTTAGTTATAAAGACTTAAAGGGGTAAAATAGTAAAAGTGTCCGTAGGAGTTGGTTAGGATAAATTTTCATACGGGTATAATTTTTATTTTTGTGGGGTTGAGATGGGCAAGGAATTTCTAAAATTATAGGGTTTCACATGGAAGATAGAGAGAATTAATGATTGAGTAAAAAGTTGATCTTGTGAAAAGATTTTGGAGTGGACTCCGATCCAGAGAGAGTATCTCTTAAAATATTTTTTTTTATTTTTATTTTTTACTATTATTAATTTTTCCTACATTATTTGGTATCAGAGCCTTAAGATCCCTGCAGATTTAGTTATAGAGAGCTTAAATTAAATTTTTTGGTGATTAGATCAAACATTTGAGAGACTCAAAGAATACCTAGTAGTGCATATTAGCAAAGTAGTAGAATAGAGATTCAAAGAATACTTAGTAGTGCGTATTAGAAAAGTAGTAGAACAAGTTCTACAAGATCGATTTCATATGTTGCAATCGGACGAAGAAGAATATGAAGCTCATGCAAAAGATGTTGACAATTACGAAGAAGAAAATATACTAGTTGCCCTATGATAAATACAGCCTTTTAGAGTAAATGAAAATTCAAGATTCAGTTTGGTATTCCAGAATTCGATAGTACAAAATTTCCTCTAAAAATTGCACTCCAAGTGTCTGCTTAGTTGGCTCATAAAAAAAGGCAAAGTCTAGAGAAGAATGGTTGGTCTATATCACCAATTATTCGATCAGTTTTTGAAGGATATAAACTTGAGGTCGAATTTCATCCAACTCCAAGAGAATGATGTAAATAAAAATTTGAGGTTGTTTAATTTTTTTATTTTATTTTTAATTTTAAAAGAAAGTACAACAAGAGATTTTAGTTTTCTTTAGGGTTATTTTTGTCTTGTTTTTCTTCTTTGGGTATTTCAGTGGGGCAAACATGCCCCTACCCGTTTTTTCAAGTAGATTAGGAGTTAGCTTTTTGAAGGTATTAGTGGGATGGTGTTAATGGTGGAAATAGGAACCGCATTGTGGGGACTAGTAAAACTGTCTATGAGAGTTGGTTAGGATAGATTTTCATGACGATGTAGTTTATATTTTTATGGGGTTGATATGGGTCGGGACTTCCTAAAATTGTGGGGTTTCATGTGGAAGTTAGGGGGAGAGAGAGAATTGGTGGTTGAGTAAAAAGTTGCTCTTATGAAAAGATATTGGAGTGGACTCTCTTGCAGATCTATAGAGAGGGTACCACATTAATAGAGAGAGTACCATATTGGAGTGGACTCTCTCAAAAAAAAAAATTTCCGTTGGTATTATTTTTTCTTGCATCCATTTTTTTTATGTTTTCTATCATTTTGGCAAAGATTGCCCAGTGCTCAGGTCATGAATACTTAATTTTTTATTTTCCCATCTTTTTAGATTATTTCTAAAATAGCCCCTCACAAATTGATTATTTGAAAACCCATATTTAAACCTTATTTGGATATGTTTTGTTTGATTTACTTTAAATATATTTTTTTTTGGATTTTTGTCTTTTTATTTTTATTTTTTAACACTTTTTTGGCCTAGGCATGGATTCAGCCCAACTTAGGCCGATTTACTTAGACTTGGGTGGAGTACTCAGCTTGAGCTTGTACTGAGCACCCGGCTCAAGGTCTTTCTAACACTTACTATGTATTTCTTACAGATTCTTATGTCCAAGTTGAATGGCTCCTAGTAATTACTTACCCAAAAAAATTAATGGCTCCTAATAATTGGACAAGCTAAATTCGGAGCGCGCCGACCGACGAGAGCATCAACTTGGATCTTCACAAAGATTTGGTTCCCCTTCATTCGGGGAGAATTACTAATCTTCCCGTATTTCTCTCTCCAGAGACTGGAGAGAGAAAGTGTAGATATAGAGGAGCAAAAAGAGGAAGCCCAAACCCTCCTCCACAGCCTTTTCGTTCGGCAAATCCAAATATGTGAGTAAAGAACTCACTTCCACCTCAGTTTTAGTGCTACATGTGAGGAGAATTTCACATGTTTTTTATCAAATTCCATTTTTTTCAATTTTTTGTTTTATCGATCGTCATCAATTTCCTATAGTTTCTTTTTTTTATCTTTATTATTCATGTCCCTGTATTTCTCTTCCTCCATGTTTTTTCTCTTTTCGCACATGTGCATGTTGTCTGTATTTGTTTTGTTTGCCTATCATCTCTCTTTTCTTTGGATGTCTATTTTCGATTTTTTTTTCCTTTTCTTGATGTATTAATAGTGTGTAGGAATGGAACTTTTGGCATCATATTATGCTCTGTCACCTTGATAATATATTGGCTCCTAATTGATTTTTCTCTACAAGACTTGTAGTATGGTCTTCTGTGTCGATATCTTATGTATAAGTCCTATGAAAAAATCTTCTTTTAGTTTTTTTTTTTTCTTAACATGCTAATAATGGTTATGAATGGGAGCTTTGATACCATAGTGGGGTCCGCCATCCTGACCAATCAACACGTTTTTTCTTTTTCTATTTTTTTTTTCTCTACATGTTTGATACTATGTCCTTCTCTACTGGCCTCTTATATATTAGCCCTTCTACAATATATATCGTGTTGTACATAGATATATTGTATATATTATTGGATCATTCACTTCTAGTACAAAGAGGTTACAACCACTCTTAGCTAATAGATGTGAAATTCATCATATGGAAGTTTGTCGTAACATTTAAAAAAATTTATTCTTGATTTTGTGCTAGTCTTTTGGGAAACCCCAAACATAGGGGTGTCAATAGGTCGGGTCTGAACGGACCCAGACCTAGACCTTAAAGAAATTATGGGACAAAGATCTAAACCCGACCGGACCCAAAGTTATCAGACCAAAACTCGAACACAACTGGATGCTACCGCACCCAATTGGATCTGACCCAAAAGTAAAACATATATATTTAAATTTTATGTTAAATATATAAATGTATTATTTAAAGGGAAAAGTTTATATAAGGTTGCAACCTTAAATGTAAAATTCCATATGCACCTCAAAAATCCATCGGAAAAGGTAGTTTTAATAATTAATCATCTCAACATCAAGATGTATGAATATGAAGAAAAAAAAAAAGATTTTGAGTCTTACAAATAGTTTATCTTTCAACAACATTATGTAGACTGCGCATTTTCAAGATTTTTATATGTTTATAGATTTTGTTAATTTTAACTATTTTTGGTTCTTAAAATTTTATAATAAGATATAAAATAGATTTTAAGATAATCCTAAGAATTGTTTACACCACAATCACATGTTATGATAAAATTTGGAGGTGCGTCTTATTGTTTATGGTTGCAACCTTATAGAAACCACACCCTTATTTAAATATTATGATTAAAAATATACAATTATATTTATTTAAATATTAACTAAGTATTATTAAAATATTACATATGAAATACCATTTATATAATAACACTATGCGGATCGGATCCACATGGACACAGACCCTTTTTGAATAGTGTTTGGTCCAAATATTGGACTCGAACCCGACCCGCTAGGTGTAATTCTTGAACCCCTACCCAAACACATGTCGAGTCTGGACGTCGGGTCTTGGTCCATTGCCAACCGTACCAAAACATCAGTTTTTAATCTAATGGTAAATAATGATTGTCTAGTGAAAGGACTGCCGCCATGAGTTCCATTAAACAAAAAGCAAATGTACGATCAAGAGACCCATCCTCGGAAGCTACGACATCGTCCTCGAGCTCAACAAGCATATTCTACATGCTCACACACTGCAAAATAATCTCCGCCAGCAACTCACCTTTTGCAGAGCCCAACATCATCGCCTCCTCCATGGTGGTTCCAGCTTTGGGACAAACTCGATGCATGCACCACCTCCTCCTCATCTGTTGCCGCTGCCTCCTCTTGCTCCTGCTTACTCTTTGCCATGTTCGGTAGAGGATTCGATAGAACAACAACATCAAACGAATTTTCCTAAAGCATGGCTAATAGCGATGGTTGCAGAGACTCCAGTGTCAACGCAGGCAGCGATGACTGCGCCAGCAGCAGCAGCTGCAGTATACAAGAAATGAAGCTTGCCATAAATTTTCATGGCATGGAGGATAGGCACAAGCATCCGATAGAATCCAGAAGGTATGTTTCTCAAATTGGATCCATCTGAAGAGGCGGACAGGTTTTTTCAATGATAATCTTGTATAGTAAAAGGACATTATCTTGCATAATAAATTTAGATTATTTTAATTGTGATGGTCGTAAATATATCATTGACTAGACTCAAAGTACAAAAATAAAATTTTCAAACTTAGTGACACAGTCAGCCATCAAATTTGATATCTAGTTGTATGATTGATTGTTATCTCCTCGTGCTAATGGTAAATAGTTTCATAGTATGCAATCGCTAATTAAAAAAGGAAAAGCAAATGGTACAACCCGAGCTTCACTAATATCCTTGGCCCTTGTCAGATTGAGTACCCAAACCCCTCATAAACATTGGAAAGACCATTTCCACCATAAAAAAGGGAATCAAAGCTCCAAACATGCTGCAAATGGGTGGATCTATTGTCCATTAAAATGTTGTTCACATCTTATCACTCAAGATGGAATATCTTGAGTTATTATTTAATATTAGAGAAAGTTACAATAATTTCTTTTATTTCAGATTTTTCACTCAAGTCCCACTTTTTGAAAGGATATAATGTATTTGGGAGATATGTATCTTCCCCATCAATAATTGTAATTTTGGTGCTAGTGTGTTGGTTTATCAAATCTATTCTTGCTTCCTGACCATGAAACCCAAAACATAAAAAATGGTGTAGATTAGTTGGAAATGTGAACACCTAAAGCCGACCGTCCAAAGAACATGCTATAAGACAGATATTTTCAAAAGTTGAGATCCTTCTTTTCAAAGCCACAATTGTCAAGTTCCAGATGATCAATTTGTAAAATTTTAGGGGTTAAATCTACATTTCAGGCGAGAAATGAGGTTCACCTTTATAGAGCATGACCTTACAAAATACATTTATATATTCTAGAAAGTTTTGAAAGGTTAGTGTGGGATGAGTCCCTATACTAATATAAAACCCAATATATGGGATATATCAGTTAATATTGGTAAATGCCAATATATATAGGTTCAGATATTGTCCAATTCCTTGATGTACTCCCAAATATCTGTGATATAACGTTTTTTTTTAAGCCTGATTAACAGGTGACTGCTATGGAAAGCATTATAACATTTCCCTGCGAATAACAACCTCTACTGTGGGACTTATGAATATGAGCTTTTTAAAAATTTATAAATAGAAATTAACACAAATATCCATTTTTTTATTAAAAATAAACCTCCAAATTTTTGAAAACTTTATTCATACCCCCTTTCACCATTGTTTGTATTTTTAGAAAAAATACCCTTCACGATAGTCTTAGGTCTAGAAAGGCATCACGGTTAACCTAGAACCGTGATGGTCATTTGTGGTTCTAAGTGCCTTTATAGCTAGAACTGTGTTTGAAGCATCACGACACTTAAAGCACCGTGATGGTTTGTTTAACTATCACAGTTTTAATTAAACCTTGATAGTATTACGTTGGTGCGAGATCTGTGATAGTCAAGGTGATCACCGCTGTTATTTAAGTACCGTGATGGTTCTACTGCTCCCCATCGTCACCGTTCCAGTAGAACCGTGGTGACTTAAGTTCCATACAAAGAGTGTTTGAACGCTCCACGACCTTCTTGGATCTTGGTTAACCATGATGCCTTCACGAACTTAGTATTTCTCTGAAGGAATTTTAGTAAAAAAAAATGTAAAAAGTGGCGAAAAGGGTTATGGATGATGTTTTAGAATTGAGGTTTATTTGTATTAACCTAAAAAAGGGGTATTTTTGGTTATTTTACGAAATAAAATGACAAAAAATTGGAAAGTGGGAAATATTTTAACGCTATGACCACTATTCACATGATGTAAGAACGTTTTTTAACCCCAATTTTAAAATCAGTAGAGTTGCAAGCACCTAAGCAAAATTTATTAGAAATCAGCCTAGGGCTTAAGTGATTAGTAGTCCAACATTAGCAACGTTACATCTCAAGTTCGCTTTCTACCAGTGAAGTACCATAACAGGCAAAAAAAAGAAAAAGAAAAAGCTATGAGCCTCCAATGTATTTACCCTTCCGGCATAAGGCCTTGTATACCATGTGGGGCTGCAAAATTGGCCGGATCAATCTGGCTTGGCTAGGTCAGAGTGGCTAAGAGATTTGAATGATGAACTTCAAATATCTTGCTCTGATATTTATTGTCATGGAATGCATTTAATGTATTTAAAAAACGACTTTTTTTTTTTTACTATAACTTAGTCAAATATTTTGTCATAGAATAGCCTTAAAATTTTCAGACTCGTAAATTCCTAAAAATAGCCACAAAACCTTAAATTTTTTATTTTCAGATTCTAAAATTCCACAAAAAATGTAAACACAACTAAATATTGAATATGGCTATTTTTGGGATATTGAAAATCAAAAAAATTAATTGGAAGCTTAAATTTTGTATTTTTGAAATTTGAAAATATGAAAATACTTGAGATACATAACATGGCTATTTTTTATCTTGAAAGCTTGAAAAAAGGATAATTTGGAACAAAAAAGCAAAAATGGAGCTTTTGGGTATAAATGAAAGTTGTGAGAGAGGGGATTTTTATAATAATGGAAAATTGGAGCATGTCGGTGTAATTTAATCTTAGTTTTAATACTATTTTTATTCATCACCATCGTCATCTGAGCATTATCCGAACTATTTGGGATTGGCT
Source organism: Amborella trichopoda (assembly GCF_054954075.1). Taxonomy (NCBI): domain Eukaryota; kingdom Viridiplantae; phylum Streptophyta; class Magnoliopsida; order Amborellales; family Amborellaceae; genus Amborella; species Amborella trichopoda. The sequence continues at coordinate 13,306,213 of NC_142340.1, read as the reverse complement.
ATATGAATCCTATTTCACCACTGCTATATTAAGGGTCATACTCTCTGTCAAATCACCATATTTCTTCGCACTACTTCCGTCTATGTCCTTTTACCCCTTCTTCATACCATTTTAGAGCATTCCACTTCAACTAAATCCCCCCTCTTAAGAGGTATTGTTCTAGGTTGACTTTACATATGACTAGCCCACCTAAGTCGACTTTGCCTCATCTTATCACCTATCAGCGTTACATCTAAGTTCCCTTAGATGTATTCATTCCGAATTCTATCATTTTTGCCTTGCCATTCATCTATCTCAACGTCCTTATCTCAGCTACCCTCTTCTCACCTAAATTATTATTACTATATATTATTGCTGTATGTTATCAATGGCCCCATAAGTACATGAAGTATATCGATTTCTCATCATGTTACTATGTATGTTTAATTTATTTACGGTACCATGAAGTTTAATAATCATTATGTCATAACTTCTTTTATTTTTTATTTTGTGGAATTGAAACTTTCCATTTTAGATTATATGCATTATGCGCTCTGGTCACATGTGCATGTGTCCTTGTACTAGCGACGGATTCCAATCCAACATGAATGGGACTAGGCTGGAGCCGGACCGGGCCCCGGTCGGGTCCAGCTTTGTTGGACCCACCTCATGCTTTCATGCATTTATATGACAAACTACTAAGAAGAATTTCAGATTGATATTTCATATTCATGAGCATCAAAATGAAAGCTTCCCTTATCATCTAGGGCATATTAATTCTTATATTTACTTTTAAGCAAACCAATTTTCTATTATATTGTTATTATTTTAGACTTATTGACAAACAAAGTTGCCACGTTTTTCAAATGGAAAATGTTCATATAAGGTGTTAACAAGTAAGGTGCACCTCAAAAACAAGACGAAAAAGGTTGTTTCATCACCAGAAAATCACCCACTATATTATCTTGACATTGATATATTTGGATATGAGAGAAAAAATGATTTTCAAGTCTTAAAAATAGTGCATCTTGTAACTTAATCGTCTATTTTCAAGGTTTTCAAGAGCACATAAATCTGTTAGATTTGCATCATTTTGGGAGCTTTCACTTTCATTATACGAATTAAAAAAAAAAAAATTATCCACGATAAGGGTTTTTGCACCGAAAATACATCTTTTAATGAGATTTTAAGGTGTGCCTTATCGTGATTGTTTAAGGTTGAAACCTTATACAAATCTAACCATTTTAAAATGGGGTGTGGTTTGTATATGGCGGAGGCCCTAATCAATCAAAGTAAAGCTCACCTTTAAATAGTGTCGAAAAGTGTTGTCTTAGTATGAAAAATCTATGTGATGGTCTAAAAATTTATTTTTTTATCTAATTATAAAATTTTAAAATTAAAAAATAGTGTAGATCAAACAGATCTATGAACACTTGAAAGTTTTGAAAATTGACGGTTTAGATAATACATCACAAGATGCATTATTTCCAACGCTTGAAATCAATTTTTTCTCATATCCATATATGTTGAGGTTGAGATGATTTGATTCAGGGGCTTTTAGCCTTGAAAGTACTTCTTCAGACAAATTTTTGAGGTGCGCTTCCATCTAATTGTTGAGAGCCTCATCTTTATATAAATTTTATTTACATTAAAATTTGGTATCTTGGGTATTTCCGCTGCTACTTTATTAAAAAAAAAGCCCAAATTGCCTTTTTACTAGTTTGGAACTAGGAGTGAGGAAAATTAGAAATTTAAATTGTACATGCAAAATGGCCTAAATACCCTTGTTTGTTCCAGGCTCTAAACCCAAGATAAGTATTTTAAAATGAAAATATTATTACCACTTGAAAAATTGGATCAAGGATGAGTATTTACATAATTTTTCTTGGGTTAATTAAGTATGGCCAAATACAAAAATTTCATGCTTGTTCCTAATTCTTAAATTAAAATAAGATTTTTTTTTTTAATTAAAAATGAAGTTTTAGATTTGAAATCTCTAAAAAACAAATATATTTAGATCACATGGCTCAAATAACTTAAGTGGGTCAAATTACCAATATGTCATTGCTTATTCATGTTTCAAACCCATAATAAGGCTAATTAAGGTATTTTCAAAATTGTTGAGGTGTATAAGTGAGACGATTTAACTTATTCACAAACAAAGTCGTTACCTTGTTTAAAATTTTTTATCTTGGGTATTTCCTTGGCTATTCTATTCAAAAATGCCCAAATTGCTCTTTGGTTTTTTCCTAGTTTGGAACTAGAAGAAGTGAGGGAAATTTGAAATTTAACCCGTCTAAATTGTACATGTAAAATGATCTAAATACCCATGTTTGTTCCAGTTTCTAAACCCGTGATAAGTATTTTAAAATGAAAATAATTATTACGACTTTAAAAATTGAAACAAGCACGAGTATTTACATCATTTTATTTGGGTTAATTAAATATGGCCAAATACAAAAATTTCTTTTTTGTTCCTAGTTTTTTTAAAAAAATAAGAGCTTTTTTTTTTATTAAAAATCAACTTTTTGATTTGAAATCTCGAAAAAGCAAAGGCATTTAGATCATTTGGCTCAAATAACTTAAGTGGGTCAAATTATCAATATGTCCTTGCTTATTCATGTCTCAAACCCGTAATAAGGCTAATTTTAGTATTTTCAAAATTGTTGTGGTATACAAGAGAGATGGTTTGCCTTATTCACAAATAGAGTTGCTACCTTTTTAAAATTTTGTATCTCGGGTATTTCCTCTGTGCTTTATTAAAAAATGCCCAAATTTCATTTCTTCCTAGTTTGGAACTAGAAGAAGTGAGGGAATTTTAAAATTTAACCCACTTAAACTACATACGCTTGTTTGTTCCAGGTTCTAAACCCAAGATAAGTATTTTAAAATGAAAATACTTATTACGACTTCAGAAATTGGAACAAGTGCGAGTATTTATATCATTTTACTTGGGCTGCTTAAGTATAGCTTTATACAAAAATTTCATGTTTGTTTCTAGTTCTTAAACATAAGTAAGGTTTTTTTTTATTAAAAATCAAGTTTTAGTTTTGAAATCTCAAAAAAGCAAGGGTATTTTAGATCATTTATCTCAAATAACTTACGTGAGTCAATTTACCATTATGTCTATGCTTATTCATATTTCAAACCCATAATAAGACCAATTTAGGTATTTTCAAAATTGTTGAGGTATATAAAAGAGAAAAATTAACTCATTCACAAACAAAGTTGGTACCATTTTTAAAAAAAATTATCTTGGGTATTTCCTCAACTACCTTGTTAAAACATGCTACCTTGTTAAAAAATGCCCAAATTTACTTTGTTCCTTGGGTTACTTAGGTATGGAAAAATACAAAAATTTCATGTTTGTTCATAGTTCTTAAAACAAAATAAGAGTTATTTTTTATGAAACTGAAGTTTTAGATTTGAAATCTCAAAAAAACAAGAGTATTTAGATCATTTAGCTCAAATAACTTAATTGAGTCAAATTACCGATATGTCCTTGCCTATTCATGCAAACCCGTAATAAGACCAATTTAGGTATTTTCAAAATTGTTGAGGTAAATAAGAGAGACGATTTAACGTACTAACAAACAAAGTTGCTAGCTTTTTAATATTTTGTATCTTGGGTATTTCCTCAGCTACCTTATTAAAAAATTCCAAAATTTCCTTTGTTCCTAGATTGGAACTAGAAGTGAGGGAATTTTGAAATTTAAGCCACTTAAATTGAACATGCAAAATGACCTAAATACTCTTGCTAGTTCCAAGTTCTAAACCCCAAGATATGTATTTTAAAGTTAAAAAAGTTTATTATGAGTTCAAAAAGTGGAACAAGCATGAGCATTTACATCATTTTACTTGGGTTAATTAAATGTCGCCAAATACAAAAAATTCATGTTTCATCCTAGTTTTGAAACAAAAACAAGAGTTTTTTTTATTAAAAATCAAGTTTTAGATTTGAAATTTCGAAAAACCAAGAGTATTGAGATTATTTGGCTCAAATAATTTATGTGAGTCAAATTACCAATATGTCCTTGTTTATTCATGTTTCAAACCCATAATAGAGGCAATTTATTTTTGTTGGGTGATCCCTTAAAAGGAGAGGGAACAACCAAAATTTTATGGCAAAGATGATTTACATGAAATAGGAAAATGAAGTGGGTTAAGACTGACAATGTGTCAGATCAAATGGCACCACATACAAGAATCAAGCAAATTATGTACGGATACCAGGGGGTCAATTACTAAATGAGATGTCATTTATCAGAAATTACGAGCACACCCCCTCCCACGTTTTTTTTTTCTAAGTTGCCCCATGTCCGGCAATGCAAACAGGAGTCGAGAACTATTCTTCTTAGTTCTTTGTAGTCCAGTGTTTGAGCTATTGCTATTCCCGAAACAGCACGCCTTCTTTGAATGTAGCAGGCTCATCCAAGGAGCCTCACCATGTAAATCTTGGGTGTGCAGGGTAGCTTTCACGTCACCCCTTCTCCTCGTCAAATTTGACCGATTGTTTCTTTTCTCTACCTGGTGTCTGGAATCACTAATTTTCACTATTTACTTCTTGAGTTATTTTCTCTCTCTGTAAAATTTGTGGCTCCATAAGGGCCTACATATCCTCTCTCTACCACCTCTCCAACAGAGACCATAGCCGATAAGATAATTTGAGCAGTCATTCTCAACATGGTCATTGTTTTCTCATTGCTGCCTCTATTCACTCCAGCCCATGCATAAGCTATGGAAGTAACAATAGTAGTGAAAAACACCCTATGCCTCTCAAAAACATCCAAGAGTTAGAATCTTTTTTCCTTAAGGTGGACAGAGCCAAGGATCCCAGAATCTTCTGAGTAGGATACCAAAAATTTGGATCATGTGGGTAGTAGGCAGAAGGCATCAAAAGTCTCTATTTGGGGATAATAGATTGAGAGAAAGAGAGGGAAACAGAGAGATTCACTGATGAGTGCGAAAGCTTCCCTTTGCGCCCAAGATTTGCAGAGTGATGTGCCATGGCTGAGTGTGTTATCTTCAAAGAGGGCTAGCTAATTTTGGGGATTGAAGATAGTTGTCCGGTATTGAGAATGTCGGACAGCATGGGAAAGACTTAAGGAAAAATAAAACTTTGTCCGGTGTTTGCATTACTGGACACGAGGCAACTTATGAAAAAAAAAAAGGTAAAGGGAGTGGTGCTGGTAATTTCAGGCAAATGATGTCCCATTTATTATGTGGTGGCACCACATACGAAAATTTCCCCTTAATTTTCTCTATCAGATTAAACGGACAAGTATGGTAATACGCACAACATACAAACAATATCTTGCAAGTATTGCAACCACAACTTGTTAATAGAACACATTCCTCCATTTTTATGTCAAATTCTCAACCATCGGTTGCTAATAACATAGGTCTCAGATACATGTAACATGTTGTTTGTGTATTACATGTATCATAGTAAACAAGTATTTTTTAAATTGTAGCTCAAGGTTAAGCCCACTGATTTGTCGCATATCAATGGTTAGAGATTACGGAGAAAGAGGCAACATATCATCAAAGTATAGTTAAGGAAACATGTGCAATTTATTAAAGATAAATAAATCATCTACAAGTAGTTTATAGCAAAAAGCTATGGACTAAACTAAGGAAACATCCATTTTCCAAAACCTCCAGTAAAACTGCAATGCAAATAATTCTAGAAATCCCAACTACGAGATTAAACCCTAAAATTAGAATTGTTTGTTTAGGCTTTTCTAATCAAAATATGATAAAATCTTTATTGCAATAAAATTGCAATGGAAAGTTTATACAAGGTTGGAGCCTTACTTGTAGAAATAAGGTTCCAAAAATCCACATAGTCTATTTTATTTGAAAGGTCTAGATCTAACATTGTCTTAAAAGACGTGCTACATTTTGACATTGTCTTACAAGACGTATCAGATCTACACTACCAAACTAAAATAGACAATATAGAGCATTGCATCCTTATTCATACTAGTACGGTTGCAATCTTATGCAAACCACACCCAAAAAAAACCTTTGTTTTTAAGATTCAATTTTTCCTAGATCAAATCAGTTTGGTTTCAATCCTCACAGGGTGTGGACTTCTTGGTCCCATTATGGTACTGCATATGCATTGCGTGCACATAGAGAGAGAGGCATGTATAAATGTGTGTATGCATGTGTTTGTGTTTGTTTAGACATGCATGTAGACATGCAGATTCCTTTCTTCATGGGACATATGCTATGCAAAGTCTGCATGAGACAGATTGCAGGGAGCGACCCTAGATGTCATTTAGGGTTTAGGGTTTATCATATGAAGAAACATATTATACCATAAGTAGTTATCTCAATGAAGCTATTGATGACGGTCAACGACGGAAACGGTGTCTCTGATTTATAGTACCCTGTGCAAAAAAAGTAAAAAATTTGAAATAAGAAGTGAAGAATGAACGTAGACACGTATTTTTTGTGATCGGACCAAAAAGACTGCAACTCTTACAGATGATAGAACTAATTGTATTTAGGCAGTCAAACAAACTTATTGTGACATACCTATCGAATCTTGTTTGTGCGGGGTTCGACAAACATAGCATCGATCCCCACCATTCATCATAGATAATGGAAGGCAGTGACTTGGAAGGTGCTCTCTCTACTATGACAATGTAAGTCATAGTTGAGAGAGCGCCTTCCAAATGAGTTATGTGCTTCAACTAGAGAGAAATGTCTAGCTATATACAGAGGAAAACCAATGGTAAAAGTGTATAGTTCCATTAGTGTAAACAGCTGCAGTATACTTGTATTTATATATAGTACACATAAAGAGAGAGAGAGGGAGAGAGATAGACAGAGAGAGATGTGCATACAGTATAAACTTGCAAGTAAATTGTATATATTTACTATAGAAAAGTAGGGAATTTATTTGTTGGAGGGTAACTTGGAAATTGTTATGTTAGGGCATAGGATTTTTAATTAGGATGATTTAGCACCATTAATTTCATAATTAGGATGACTCAACACCATTAATCTCTCTAATAAGCAACCAAAGATATTTAGGCTGCCAATCCACGCTCTTGTCTTTTGTTTTTATGGGTGCTTTTGGTAGGTGCATAGATTCTTTTTGTAATTACCACCCAAAACATGGGAAGTAATTTTAAAATTGTGGCTGGTATTCATTTATATTAATATTTTTTCTTTAAAATAGATAATTTTTCTTTTATTTAGGGGTAAAGGAGATAAAAATAGGATAATCTCTTTGAATGATATTGGTATTCTCACCTAAAATATGGGGGTAATGACAAAAAGAAGACAACTTGGTTGAATTCAATTGAAATACAGTGAATTGTATATAAGTTTGGTGGTAAATGTTTTCATAATTATTTATGTAATAAAATAATTCCCATAATTCAGGTACTCTCCCTATTTATTTCGAATTGTAATTGGAGTCGTTTTTGGCGAAACTTCAAAAGAGGGAGAGTAAACGGAGGTCACTCTAAAGAGGGAACTTTTTATGTGTTTTTTTCATATATAACTTATAGAAAAGTATATAGTTAGCATATTTATCTTTACTGCAATAGGTCATACCAACCATTACCATTAATGTAAAATCACGTGGTTTGATTGGTTCAAAGTTAGAAAACAATATTTTTTAACTTTGTGATATACTACAAACTATCAAATTTCACATCTGATGGCTATGGGTGATTGTAACCTCCGTATGGTATTATACTATGGAAATCCCCTGGTTTCCTTCGGTCATAGCTCAAAAAGTTAATACTATGGAAATCCCCTGGTTTCCTTCGGTCATAGCTCAAAAAGTTTTCTACCTTATCATCCCATAACATTCAAGAAACGGAAAAAAAGAACTAATGAGGATGTAGCTAGAAATGAGAGAAGCGATCTTGCATGAGCTGATTGGAGAGAGATAACAAAAGAGTCGAGGGGAGATACTCTTATACTTTGCTTCCTTTCATTCACTTGATAAAACTTTTGTTAAACTTCAAATAAAAAGGAAGGAAATACATCTCTGTACCCCCTATTTTTGGCATCTATTTCTCATGAGACCCAAGAATTCATAATATTACTTGCAGCATTGGGTCTCTATCTTCCAACCCCCTGGACGCCTTTGACCATATATTTTTTAACCAAAGAATTAGTAAAATGACACCCTCTCAACAACCATCTTCTTTCTCCGTTAACTTCACAGTCTTTCTCTCTCAAAACATCGTTTCTCTCTCTCAAACACCCAAAACACACACACACACACTCTCTCTCTCTTTCTCTCTCTCTCACAGACCCCCATTTCTCTCTCTCAAATACCCAAACGGTTGGAGAAAGTTCCCATCTCTACATCGTCTCTTTCTCTGAAAACACAATCTCTCTTTTTTTTTATAACAGTAACATATTTTAGTATTAAAAAGAGAGAATACAAAGATAACTACAACGGAGTCAAAACACCATCTCTCTTTATCTCAAAACTCTGTTTCTCTCTCTCAAATACCCAAATAGTTGCATAAAGTTCCTTCTCTACATCGTCTCTCTTCTCTCTCTCTCTTTCTCTCATAACACCACAAGAAGATGGTGTTTTGCTTTTCTTTTTGTTTCCGTGTATGGCCACAAGAATCCATGAATCTTGGAGAAGTTTCACCACATAGCCAAAACAGATTAATAACTAAAAATTTGGTTCGAAAATATTAAATTTTAACCATTTTCCATTAACTTAAATGAGAAAACGATATACAAATAGGTCCCATCTATGGGTTCAAACCCACAATCTCTCAAGATCGCAGTATGACCTCCAATTGAATATAGGTTCCCTCAAACGAAACCAAGAGTGTATCGCAAAATGCAGAGATTCTGATGTTAACACGGGTGGTGGCGACCGCGGTGGTTGCTGACATACAAGAAATGAAGCTTGACACAAATTTTCAGGGAATGGAAGATAGGCACAAGCATCCGGTAGAATCCTGAAGGTCTATTTCTCAAATTTCATCCACCTAAAGAGGCAAGCAGGTTTTTTCTATGATAATTTTGTATAGTAAAAGGGCATTAGTCTACATAATGAAAAGGGATTATTTTGCTTGAGTAATGATCAAGTAGGAGTTTACATGGGTTATATTGGAGATGCACAACCGTTGGATTAGTGATCTGATAGGTGACAAAATACTAGTAATAGTAACCATAATCAATAACTATTGGAAATATATACAATGAGACCATTTGTTTTGATACAAGTAGGCAACAATTATTATTGACCATTAGATTTAAAATCGGTCAGTTGAGGTTTTGTCATTATTTGGGCACAATGTTCAAAACAATGTTTTTTTAAATGTTGGGACATATTGTCATTGGATGGCTAGAAGTGATTGTGACCTCTTTATACCAAAAATAAATTTTCTCATAGTATAAGGTCCTATAACTACTACCCAAAAACTAGTAACCACCGTTTATAACAGTTTTATGCTTTGCAAGAGCACTCCTATTCGATCAAATACAACGGACCTTCTATATGATTTCTTTCACCCTTTACTTTCGTTAATAATGGAAACATTAATGGAAAATCACATTTTTTTAATGCTAAATATGATTTTGAAAGTTTCTATAAATTACGGTATTATACACTATACAACCATTGTTTTTTGGGTGCAGTTGGCATACTGATGCATCCGTAGCTATAGAGGTACGGTGCACCTTCAAATTTTATCATGGTATATAATTTTGATGTAAAATGTTCTTAGGATTATCTCAATATCTTTTTTTATATCTAATTATAATTTTGATGTTAAATTTTAATAATTTTTTAGGTGCATCCTTAGTTGTACATTATAAAGTTGCATCCTTATATGAACGTTTTCCTTGTTTTTTTGGCATAAGGAGGTCAGGATCACTAAAAACTGTCAATTGTCAAGTCCTAAAGCCTAGGATGTATTGTAAATATTAAAATAATTGTTCTTTGAACTTTGAGCATGTAAATCCCATATCTTCAATTGTGTGATTTTAAATCTAGCGGCCATTAGTAATTGCGACCTCCTTATACAAAAGATTAACTTCTTTTTCTTGGCTAAATAAAAACAAAATGCCTTATTCTATACTTTTCAAAAAACGATTGGGAAAAAATTTTCTTTGCATCCTCCCCTATTTGAGTCTTGAAGGCATTTATATAGCCTGAAACTTGGCACACATCCTCTTGGCTACGAACAAGTAGCCAATAGAAAAGATTTTTCTGGACATTATTGGAATTTGGAAATTTTGTATTGATCATCCATTTTTGTGGTGGCCAATTGAAACCCTTTTAAGAACTCAAAATCTATTCTTTTCAAATTTTTGATTTTTATTTTTATTGAACTGTTCATTTAGTGATGATAAGGGTCAGACAAAAAGTTGGGTTGAACAAATTCGCAAAGAGCCAAAATCTAATGGCATTTATTCTTCTAGCTAAAATAAACCACCTTTATTCGTTACATTTTCCTATACTTCCTCTACTGTGTAGAAGTTGTATATTCTTCTCATCCAATCACCCAATTAGATCAAGATCAAGTGAGTTTCTGACCGTTTGATCTAGATCCAATATCTTAGAGTATTTTATTTATATTTTTTTGTGCAAATTATATGAATATGAAATTTAGTACGTGCCATCATCTTAATGGGGCAAACCTAAAAAAACTGTTAAAAAAGTAGTTTCGATGAAATAAAAGGACCATATACCTAACATAGGTATTTTTGCCATTTTATTTTATCAGGAATATGTTTTTTGTAATATTTTTGGAAAATGCAAGTTTAAGAGAGGAGTGGACACTCAAATTTTGGTGTCATAATATTTATAAAAAATTAAAAAAACAAAACAGTAATCAAGCATGATATTGTGATTGGCTCTATCTTAGCCATGTTAGAAATAAGCTTGATTATGTTCAAGGGTATTTTGGGCATTAGATTTAAATGTAACGGATATTTTGGGAAAGTTAAGTTAAGGGTAATTTTGGAATGATGTAAAAGAATTTTGTAGAGTTCCAAGGCCACAATTCCAAGATTGAGAGAGGGGAGTCTAAAACATGCAATACATGCAAATTTGAATTGGAACCGAGTGAAGTCTAGAATTTTCTTGAATATTCTTGTAATTTCGTCTAAGCATGTAGATTGTATGTTTTGAGAGGGAAAACATCACCAGAATGGTGTAAAAAGAGTCTAGAAAGCTACTAAGTAGTCTATATGTCCATATACTATGTTTTTGTACAAGTATAGTGAAAAAATTGAAGTGATTTGGTCTCGTTTGTGTGCATAGTACAAATTCTAAAAGTAAGCCTTCTTCCTCCCTATTTCTAACAAGGAAAGATGTTTTCATGCAGGGTGGACCGCCTGACAACATATGTGGTCCAAAAAGTGTTAAGCATCTATCTTCAAGATGTATGCAAGTTGATGTTCCATCTAAAAATAATGAAAACTAGCGATCCAAATGTTTTCTTACTAGAATTATTATTTCTAGTTTTTAAAAATTTACTTATTTTTTCATATTCATGGTCTACATGTTAGAGATTACATAACCTTAAATATTAAATCCAAAAATCCATCTCAACAATAGATTTATTAAGAGGCCTGAATTTCTACATATGTGGACTTGGCTGCATAAAAATCAGGTCGTTCTAACAAGTGGTATCAGGGCCAAAGTGCTTAAGAATTGCCCCCTTGATCCAACCACAATATCCATGAGAATTGGAGTATTGAAATGAAGGTATTGTTGGGCTCTCAATATGCTTGAGATGTTGTTGAAAAGGGCTATGTAGAACCGGCAACCGTGTCAGAAGAAGCCCCTTTGCATCAAAATCAAAGAAGCGTGCTAAAGGAGTCGAGAAGGTTGGGCAAGAAAGCTCTCTTTCTTATTTATCAAGGAATTGACGAGAGCACTTTCCACTGCAAATTCAATTAAGGTATGGGAGATTCTTCAAAATTCTTTCAAAGAAGTTGAAAAGCTGAAAAAAGTGCGTCTTCAAACTCTTATGGCCGAGTTTGAAGTGTTGGATATGAAGGAGTCCAAAAATATTTCGAAATACTTCTCAAGGGTCTTGGTTGTTGTAAATCAATTGAGAAAAAATGCAAAAAATATAGATGATGTTAGAATAATGGAGAAAATACTATGGTCACTAGATCTTATGTATAAGCACATTGTTGAAGCCATAGAATAATCAAAAGATTTAGAGGCTATGACTATTGATCACTCATTGGTTCCTTGCAAGCCCATGAACAAAGATTTCAAAAAAGGACTCAAAACTCTTTTGAGCATGCACTACAAACAAAGCTTACAGTAAAGGAAGAGAATGAAGAATATCTTGGAGAAAGAGGCCAAAGAGGCTGTGCAAATGGAAGGAAAGGACGTGGAAGAGGCAACTTTAACTATGGAGGTGTGAGAGATCGAAACCCACAAGCTCAAAGAGGACAAGGAAGAGGTAATTTTTCAAGGCCACATGATCATTCAAGGTATAGAAAATCTACTATTCAATTTCATAATTGGAAAAAATATGGCTATTATAGTTCCGAATGTAGATACCGTTCTCAAAATGTTGGATTTGAAAAAACTAATTTTGTTGGAAAGAAAAACAAACTTTGTTATTAGCTTATAATGATAATAATGAGAATCAAATGGATACTTGGTCTCTTGACACTGGTGCAAGCAATCACATGTGTGGTAGAATGGAATTGTTTGTAGAATTGAATGAATTAAGTCATGGGCATGTAACATTTGGAGACTTATCAAAGAGACTTTTAAAATTTTGATTAAAATGAAAAATGGTGGACATCAATTTATTTCGGATGTATATTATGTGCCGGATATGAAAAATAACATTTCACGTGTGGTGAAGTTATTAAAAAAAAGGCTATAATATTTTTATAGAAAATGATAGGCTTTACAAAAGGAACCAAACAAACAATTTGATTGCCAATGCGATTATGACTAAGAATAGAATGTTTACAATGAACATCAAAAGTGAATGTGAAATGCCTCAAATCTAGTTTGAATGATGATTCATGAATATGTCATTTTCGTTTTGGGCATCTTAATTTTGGTGGCTTGAAAATGTTGTCAAAAGCAAAACTTGTGAATGGTTTGCCATGGATAAAGCAACCCGATGGTGTATGTGAATTATGTATTTTGGGAAAGCAACATTGAGAAAGCTTCAAGAGTCGAAAATCAAGGAAAGCACAAAAGCCTCTCCAACGCGTGCATACCGATATGTGTGGACCACTAGAGCCCATCTCACATGGAAAAAGTTGGTAATTTCTAACCTTTATTGATGATTACAATAGCGAAACTTGGGTTTATTTTCTTAAAGAAAAATCAGAAGTTTTTGAAGTATTTAAAGAATTCAAAGATTTTGTTGAGAAACAAAGTGGGTTTTAAATTAAAATGATAAGATCGGAGAAAGGTGGAGAATACAATTCTAATGCTTTCCAAAAATTTTGTAAAGAACGTGGAATTTGCCACCAAATGTCCACATCCTACACACCACAACAAAATGATATGGCAGAAAGAAAAAATAGACCTATTTTGAATATGCCAAGATGTATGTTAAAAAAAAAAGAATTGCTAAAGGAATTTTTGGCAGAGACCAATGCTTGTGCGGAATATTTGTTGAATGGGTGTCCCATAAAAGGGTTATGGTATAAGACATCCGAAGAAGCTTGGAGCTCCTGCAAGCCAAATGTAGAGCATCTAAGAATCTTTGGGTGTGTGGCTTTTGCTAAAATTCCCGAAGAGAAAAGGGCAAAGCTTGGTAAAAAAGTACTCTTGAGTAGAGATGCTATCTTTGATGAAAATCTAATATGGGATTGGAAAAGTAATCAAAAAAAGAAAACCATTGAAGTTGATGAAGTGGAAGATAACAAAGAAGTTGAGCATCAAGATGGTCCCTTGAGTCCTATTCATGATTCTTCTTCTAGCAATCAATCAACTCATAAGCCCATGAAAACAAAAAGCCTTCAAGAAATTTATTTTGTTACTCGTAGGCTTGATGTTGAAAGTGAAGATCTCACATCGCTTTGTTTTTATGCAGATTTGGATCCCATTGATTTTGATGAAGCATATAAAAGAAAAGTGTGGAAACAAACCATGAATGAAGAGATTGAAGTAATTAATAGGAATGACACATGGGAGCTTACAACACTCACAAAGGGCCAAAAAGCCATCGATGTAAAATGGATTCACAAGACAAAGAAAATGCTAAAGGGAATATTGAAACGTATAAGGTAAGGTTAGTTGCTAAATGGTACAAGCAAAGACCTGGAATATTCTATGATGAAGTATTTACCCCCATTGCCCGTTTGGAAATTAATAAATTAATCATTTCTCTTGCAACCCAAAATAAATGGAAAATTTCCAAATGGATGTGAAATCGGCATTCTTAAATGGTGTTCTAGAAGAAGATGTGTATATTGAACAACCAATTGGTTATGCGAAAAAAAGGCAATAAACTAAAATTTATAAATTGAAAAAGGCTTTGTATGTCTTAAAACAAACCCCTAGGGCATGAAATAGTAGGATTGATAAATATTTTAATGAAAATGGTTTTTCTAGGTGCCCATATAAACATGCCTTATACATAAAGAAAAATGAAAATGGCGATATTTTACTTGTTTGCTTATATGTTGATGACGATCTATACGGGATATAATCTGGGCTTGTTTAAAGAATTCAAAGAATCTATGATTAAGGAGTTTGAAATGACCGACATTGGGTTCATGTCTTATTTTCTTTGCATTGAAGTTATACAAATGGAAGATGGAATTTTTGTGTCACAAAAATCTTATGTAAAAGAAATTCTTAGGAAATTTAAATTGGAGAATTGTAATTCGATAAATACACCGGTAGAGAGTGGTCCAAAATTGAGGAAAGAAGGTGATGGAAAGAGAGTTGATTTACATTTTTCAAAAGTCTAGTGGGAAGCCTCCGATACCTAACATGTGCAATACCGGATATTCTCTATGGAGTTGGTTTGGTAAGCTGGTACATGGACACTCCAAATACCACTCACTCGAAAGCAACAAAAAGGATTCTTCGGTATATCAAAGGCACATTTGATCATGATTTATTTTATTCATGTTCTAATGCATTTGGTCTTGTAGGTTTTGTTGATAGTGATTGGGCCAGAGACTTGGATGATAGGAAAAGCACTTGTCATGCATTGTGTGTATGAAATCTTCTTAGAGAGCTTCTGAAGCTTCAAGAGACTCCCACCAAAATCCATGTAGATAACAGGTTGGCAATTGCAATGGCAAAGAACTCAGTATTTCATAAGAGAAGCAAGTACATTGCACGGTTCCATTTCATTCGAAACCAAGTGAAAGAGAAGAAGATTCAACTTGTTTACACAAAGACACAAGATCAAGTTGCCGGCATTTTTGCAAAACCTCTCAAATATGAAATGTTTCAAAAATTGAAATTTATGTTAGGAGTAGCCAAGTTGGAAAATCAATCTTAAGGGGGGATGTTAGAAATAAGCCTGATTATGTTCAAGGGTACTTTGGGCATTAGATTTAAACGTAAGGGATATTTTAGGAAAGTTATGTTAAGGGTAATTTTGAAATGATGTAAAAGAATTGTGTAGAGTTCCAAGGCCACCATTCCAAGATTGAGCGAGAGGAGTCTGAAACATGTAGTGCATGTAAATTTGAATTGGGAATGAGTGAAGTCTAGAATTTTCTTATAATTTAGTCCAAGCATGTAGGTTGAATGTTTTGAGAGGGAAAACATCACTAGAATGGTGGAAAAGGAATCTAGAATGCTCCTAAGTGGTCCATATATCCATGTACTATGTCTAGTGGAAAAAGAGTCTAGAAAGCCACTAAGTGGTCTATATATCCATGTACTATGTTTTTGCACAAGTAGAGTGAAGGAATTGAGTTGATTTGGTCTCTTTTGTGTGCATAGAAACAGTAGAAAGTTTTCCCTTTTCTATTTTTCTTGGCTGAGTCAGTGGGGAGAGGGCCCCTACCCTGGTAGGAATTGAGCCTAGGACGCTTTCCGTTGTCTATTTCCTCTAGATATGTGCTTTTCACGATCAACTTATGCCAAGCCCAAAACGATGCGTGTTTCATAGTTGAGACAAAACAAATGCCCCTCAAACGAGGAGTTGTTGATACTGATTCGATTCACTGTTGGGTGAACCAAATGTCTGTCCTAAATGAATTAATGTTTAATCTTCGAATGAATTCGTGTTTTAATCTTCTCCAACTTGAAAATAGCTTGAAATTATATTGAAGAGATAATTGACAGATTTCAAAGAATTTGATCCACAGTTGAAGACAATAGCAACTGACGCCTACGGACCGTATCTAGGGTTTTTAGACTTGGTTATGGGGTCTACATTGTTGATGATATGCTCCATGTTTTTGGGTGTGCATCAGTTCTAAATTGAAATTAGTCCTCTTAGGTACTTCTCAATGATTGTAGAGGATAAAAAACCAAGGTAAGGTAAAAAATAAAAGGAAAGAAAAGTAGTGTAGAAATTTTTTTCTAAAAAGAAACTTAGTATAGAAAATTAAAAGAGTAAAACACCAAGATTTATACAGTTCCGAAATTGCTTACGACCACGAAGCAGCAAGCTTCTCTTCTACTAATCAGAAAAGCATCTCTTCTATTAATCAACAACCTTTGAATTCTGCATGCAACCATAAAGAATGCAAGGGTTTTCAATTTCTCTCTCACGAGTCCTAAAACAAGGTCTTACGCCCTCTAGAACATCCACAAAAGGAGTGTAATAAGCTACCTTCTGCCTCTATCTCAACCATTTTATATTCTTTCTCAATGAAAACTTTTGTATAAAGAGAAACAAGCCTAAGAGCTATCCAAGTGTGCGCCAAATGAATTTCCCCTTTGCTATGGGCTTAGTAAATTTCTTCCATCTACTGTTACATTATGAACCAAGTGATTTTGAACATCAATATACTTAATTCTATAGTAGAAAGATGGATTCCTTGCTAAAAGGAACTTGGTTCTCACAATGAAGTGATATCCCTTCATCAACTCAAACCTCCGCTAGTAACCTATTTAGTGAAATTGCTCCTTTAGCTGTATCGGTAAGTGACAAATACCCAGCCTCTGTAGACAACAAAGCACATACTGCAACCTCAATAATTAACTAACTAAATCATCTCCCCGTCCAAAAAAAAAATTAAAGCATAAAAATAAAAGAAAGGAAAAACAACCACCACATACCTTATAGTAGACCTTATTTTATTCAAATTGCTTGCAAAATCTGCATTAACATAACTGGCAACTTTCACATCCATCCCATTATAACAAATACCAGAATTGTAAGTTTCCTTCAAATAATGAAGGATCAACTAATAATCATGACTAGGATTTGCTATGCATCCGCTCACAACTCCCATTGCTTGTGCTATGTCAGGTATATAGCTAATCCTATGAAACAAGAGGTTCTCTTCTGCAAATGAGTATGGTTCTCAAGACATCTATGTCTTCTTTGCTTTGATGCCAGGACACTGTTTAGAAAACAACTTCATATGGACAAGAAATGGGGTACTAAGTGGTTTATCATTTTGCATATTGAAGTTCCACAAAACCTTTTTCATATAACTCTTTTGAGTTAACTATATTTTTGTATTCTTCCTCTCTAAGTATTATCCCAAATTCCATAGCTAATTGTGCCTTAAGTTTTTAAATATTCCCTTTATTTGGTCATGAGACAATCACATTCCAATATAGTAATACAATAATACAACTTCCATCACCATAAGCACAAAAATAGGCACAATAGTCAGCTTCACATTTACAAATATTCAAGCAAAATGTGAAAGAATCAAAACATTTGTACTAAAACTTTGGCACGTATTTCAACCCATATAACGAGTGAGGCTACAAACTAAACTCTCTTTACCTTCCCCTGTTAAACCCTAGGTTGGGTTATAAAAATTAATTTTTTTGAGTTACAATACAAGAAAGTAGTTTCGCATGTACTATAGCCAACACAACTCTAATAGTGGTCATGTACATCATAGTAGAGAACACTTTATCAAAATCATTTGACCTATGTACCTTTCAACAACCTTATTAGGACCTTTTTTCTTCTCGAATACACACCTGCAACCAATTACTTTTTGTACCTCTAGTAATCCAACAAGGTCGTGTATTTTTTTTTTTCGGAGGGCCACCATCTCTTTCTATGGATACTCTCCATTGATCGGATTCAACAACGTCGCATGCCTCATAATAAGAAATTGGTCCAATCTCCTCCATTAGAGAAGCATAGGAAAATACATAATGATTAAGCCTCACATCCTTTTTAGGTCTTTCAAATCTTGCTAAGTCAACACCACCTAAATATTCTTTATGCTCTTTGATAATTTTAGGATTTGGGTCCTGACTGCCATCTCACCAGTTCTCATGGGTGCATTTCACCTCATTAGTTTTTACCTTGGGTTCTTATTTATTTTTTTTGCATGGAATTTTATTGGAACTAATATTCTGGTTAATATAATCTTCCAGTCAAAGGGTCCCATAATTTATACCCTTTTGTACCATCTATATAGCCAAGAAAAATGAACTCTTTTTATTTCACATCCAAATTATTTCTCATTACCTTTCAAATAAAAAAAAAACATATCACACACAAAAATATGAAGGAAAGAATAATCAGTTCAAGCCTTTCTTGGTGTCTTGTTGTCAATATCAACATTGGGAAACTTGTTAATTAGAAAACAAGTTATACAAACTGCTTTTACATAGAAACAAGACTCTAACCCAAGAGCTCTCAATATATACTTGGCATGCCCCATAATATTATTGTTCATCCTCTCAGCGATCCCGTGCTACTGACGTGTCCCAAGAACTGACAACTACCTAGCATTTTCTCTACAAAAATAAGTAAATTTACCAAAATAAAATCTCCCCCATTAGAAGCTCTTAGACCCTCGATCCTTTTGGATGACTTTCTACTGAAGCCTTGAATTTTTTAAACAACTGAAGGTATTTGATTTTTTGTCACCATACAAATCCACCCTTTTCTTAAAATTCATCAATAAAAGTGACAAAATTGAACACCCATAGAGACAATAAGTAATTCCCATGTGTCCAAATGAATATTTTCTAAAAAAGATCTTATTTTTAGTGGTACATAAATCTAACGAAATTTTTTTCATTTACTAAATAAGCAGCAATTATAAAAATCTAAATCAAGGTTTTTATCGAGAAGTACCTTGAGTTTATATTTACTCATGCAGGACCAAAGTTGCATGGTATGTCATTACGGAGTCCAGTTGTGCAATATAGCCACTCCCAAAACTCATTCTCTAGCATGTCTTTATAAATTTCCTACTAGCTACTTTTTACAACTAAAACTCCATTTAAAAATTTAAGACATATATTACTACATGTAAACTTGATACCTTGCTCATAAAAGTTTCACTTATATATGTTTGACACCTAGGATTGTCTGAGACCTTGCTCATCATGGACTCCTTCTGAAGCCTGAAATATGTTTGACACCTAGGATTATCCATGTTACTCAATTGAACATCTTAATTCTCACATTCTACAATTCTCACTATTTTACACGAGTTATTATTTTCCATGTAAATAATGCTTTAGTCACATGATAGGTGCTTATAGAACTAATCATTACGTGGAGTCATATGAAATGATGGATCCAAGTCAAGTAGCCAATCTCCGGCTTCATAAAACTGTTGTAACATATTTCTTTGTGACTTACTTGAAAGCTTCTCATTTGAATCAGATTTAGGGGCTTCCTATTTCTTTTTTATGCCTATAATATTTCTTCCCATGGCCTAAATTTCCACAGGCCCAAAACTTCACTTTCTTAAGCCCTCTTGACTTGTCCCTTGATTAACCCTTTCCTCTAGTTATCTCTATTTGATCTACTCTATGCGACAAACACATTCTGGGATGACTCTTGACTAGACTTTTGTCTCCTCTATAAGATTTGTTGAAATACTAGAATTAAATTCTAGAGATCCGCATTACTGAGATACCTTTTTAGCCTATCCCATGGTTCTGGGATGACTCTTGACTAGACTTTTGTTTAAGCTCCGCTATAAAATTTGTTGAAATACTAGAATCAAATTCTAGAGATCCGCATTACTGAGATACCTTTTTAGCCTATCCCATGGTTCTAGCATAGAACAAAGTAATATGGCTATCTAATTTATTCATTAATTTTCACATGTAGTGCGATCAACTTACTAATTTAGGCACTGAACTTATAGTATCCTTGAAAGGAAGTAGTAACACTCATCTTGAAATTATAAAAATTTTCGATGAAGATATTTTATTAAAAAGAGACTCACCTTCATAAATATTTTTTTCAGCCTGTTCCATAAATATTTTGAGCATTTTTCTGAGGAAATATTGAACAAAACAGATTCATCGAAGGCCAAAAGAATGTATGCATTGGCTAAATGATCATTTTTATCAAATTCCTCTACATCCATCTTTACGTGTTTCTTTTCTTTGCCATTTAAAGCTAATATGCAATAATCTTTTACCAAAATTGCATGCATCTTCACTTCTAAGTTGAGAAATTCAAAACATAAAACTTTTGGATTTTGTATTTGATTGAATTTCCTACAACCATCTCTATGATGTGTTACAAAAACCTAGCATGGATCTCAAAACCTGGGGCTCTAATACTAATTGTGGCAGATAAAATACTAATATTGGGGAAAAATAAAGGAAACAGAAAATAGTACAAAAAATTAAAAGAGAAAAATACCAAAATTTACATGGTTCGACAATTGTATACATCCCATGGGCTAGCAAACTCATCTTCCACTAATCAAAACGATACTATGCAAGCGTGTAGAATATAAGGCTTTTCAAGCTCTCTCACATGCCCTAATACAAGATTTTTCTCTATCTGGAGCACCCACACAAAGACCACAAGAACTTACCATCTCTTTATCCTTTTTGCATTCATATTTTCTCTCTCAAGAAATACCTTTTTATGAAGGGATAAAGCCCCATAAGCCACCCACATGAGGTCGTTTTCTAATATCTTTCCTATTTTGATAAAGTTCCCTAAAGTGGGGTTTAGTATCCCAAAAATTAGGAACTCCTAAATAATCGTATCTCGATGCCAACATCGATCAAGCTCAATTCTATGTGAAATTGATTGATATCTCCTGATAAGCAACTCAACTGTTTTCCTCTTGAACTTTGATAGCCATCTAAATCCTGAAGCTATCAGTTATCAAATTTCTTCCCAAATTTCTCAATCACGTACTCTTAGATATGTATAGTTTCAATTTTATTTGCTCCCAGTGTTAGATAGACTTAGGAATCCCTAGTTTTCCTCTAAAAGAATTGAAGTCCATGTGACCTCTTATGCTTCAGCAACGTAATTTACATTGCCAACAATGAGGTCCAAAATCTCTAGATATGTATCCAAGAGGCAAAATTAGACTTTCTTTCCTCCATTGCTACATTGTAGTAAAAAATAGGCTCTATAATAAATGAGGAAAGTTGATTCCGATAGTTGCAATCGGGGTTCAGAGTTTAGGATACCTACAAATCTATGCATGGTTTATGCAGAAACATTAAAGATTTTGGATTTATTATGTATCATATCATATATAGAAAGTAGATATTTCATTGGTGCATTATTTAATGTAATTTATCTTATTATACAAGTTAACTTGTGGTGCATGCCTTTTTGTGTGTTTGACATGGTATCAGAGCAAGACTTCATTATTGCCCCGGTTCTGTCTGCTATCCATTCCGATCTATGAGTGGTTCCTTGATCGACTATCTTGTGGCTACTGATTCGATATCTAGAACACAATGATCTCTAGAGTTTATTGGGTACATGGTTAAACTCCAAATCAGTCCAATAATCTTGCATCTAGAGGTTTCTACAGCGTGATGGGATGAATGGGACTTCATTCCCTGCGTCTCCGCATCATGCATTGTCAAGCACACAAATAATTTTGCATATGCATGTATCGTGTCGCATAGGGACTAAAACATAATTTCTACGATTCTTTAGTATGTGGCCTGCAACTAAAATGTGTGGGATGAAAGGGAAACGAGTGATTCTTTGATCATTTGAAACATTGTGAAATTCCCTATAATATAAAGATAAATTTGGTCTAATTTAGGTGATCTCTGGGAGGGTTTTACACTATGGACTTTCGCATGTCAGACTGATGCACATCGTCGTTTTTTAAGACCAAAATATGTTTAAGATGATGGAACACCTTTGACAGAGGAACAAAGAGTCAATTTTGAACGAACTTATTGTCTAAAGGGTGCGGTTTCTATAAGGTTGCAACTTTAAACAATCCAAATAAAATGTACCTCTAAATTTTATCATAGCATGTAATTTTGGTATAAAAATTTCTTAAGATTATCTCAAAATCTATTTTGGAGTTTAACCATCTACATAAGAGTAAGACACTGTAATAAACCCAAATCTTGCTAATTGGTAGACAGTAGTACAGCTCTTCTGTTCTTCTATCGTACTTTTTGCTAAGGCAGGCAAAAGCGCACTTAGTGTGGCCCATTTGGCTTGGCCCAGTTTGCTAGCGGATCGGGCCTAAACTTTCCTACTACTTGTGCCTAGGCCCAACTATGATCTTCCCGTTTGCCTGGCTTGAATTCTAGGCGTGATACTTCAGGTCCAATTTCAGGCACTGGCCTGGCCGTCGGGGCACATTTAGTATGTTAGCCTTTGTTTAAACCTGGGCTAGTCACTGCCAGTTCTTATTATTTCAGTAGTAGGGTATGAGAATTGCATAGCAATAGATCTCTCGTCGTCACATCTTTAAACACCTCTATTACATTTTTTAATTTTTCTTGATTAGGGTTTGGATTTTGGGTGTTCCGTTTCCGGCGTTGCTCTCTCTCTCTCCCTAAAGCTCTTTAGAATTAAACAAAAAAAATATGTAAATACCCCTTATATTATTACGAACGTGCCCCACCAAATTTTATCATAAAATGTAATTTTGGTATAAAATTTTTTTAAGATTATTTTAAAATCTATTTTCATCTCTAATTATAAAATTTGAAACTCTAAAAATGGTTAAAATCAAGTTGATCTATAAATATACGAAAATCTTGAAATTGAACGGTCTAGATAATGTTTTGCAAGATGCACTATTTCTGGGACTCAAATTTTTTTTTTTTTCATATTAATACATATGGATGTCGAGATGATTGATTAGAGGGTTTTTCAACATTAAAACAACCTTTTTCGATGGATTTTTGAGGTGCATCTGTAATTTTACATTTTAAGGCTGCAACCTTATATAAACTTTTTCCTTTAAATATTGGGTTGAATTGGCTTTTTAGTTATCATGCATGCCTCCTCATTTTCATGTCAAAGGTTCAAGTGCCACCATATGCAATCTAATTTTTTTAATAAACATAGATTTTTTTATTTTATTAAAAGGCAAAAGAAAAGCTCCACCATGGAGTGGATGTGGTCGGCTAATTTTTTTCAATAAAAATGGATGTTTTTTATTCCACCATGGAGTGGATGTGGTTTTCGGCTAATTTTTCTCAATAAAAAAATGGATGCTTTTTATTTTATTAAAAATTAAAAAGAAAATGCCCAATCATCCAATGGGGAGGATTTGATACCAAAACCACTTTAAGAAAACCATATGCCCTTACCAATACACTATTCATGTAATAGGTATTGTATTTTATATATATATATACCTTATTTTTTTATTATTTATTTTTCTTTTTTAACATAACATGTTACAAGCACTAAATTTTGGTTTTTAAAAATAAAAAATTCATTTTTTTTCAAAACCAAAAATAGGCAGTTTTGTCTTTTTTTTTTAAAGAGTATTATGAACTTAAAAAAAATGGACATTTGGATAATTACCGAAAAGTTATGGTATTTTCGTACTAACATGAAATATAACGGGTATTTACGTAGTTTCCCCTTAAAACAAATGGCACAGGTGAAACTATCCCTTATTTCTAAGAAAAATTGTTTCGTGTGGCAGGGACGCATTTTTACATTTGCAGTCCCCTAGGTATAAAGCATCCATCTTAAAGATGGATGCAAATAAGTGGTGCATCTAAAAACATTTGAAACTAACGGTCCACATATTTTCTGAATAGAGTTATTATGTTTTATTTTCAAAATTTATTTCTTTCTTTCATATTCATAATCTCCATGTTAGAGATTACATGTCCTTAAAAATTAGGGCTGAAAATCCATTTCAAAAATATATTTTTAAGAGGTAACTTATTTCTACATGGACTCCTAGAAACCGTGTTCAATTTCTAATTGAGTAATTTACCTAGGAAAAAAAAAAATGAAAATACTAAATGGCTTTTGGGCAAAAATTATGCAGAAAGTTGGTCAATCCACAATTTTTATCTTTCTAAAATTGCCCTTCAGACCACTTTTTTTTTCTTTTCGATAGTATGGCTCACCTGGCTCAGTCTAGAGAGTGGTCCGAGATACTCGGACCTCCCTGGAACTGAGCCCTACTAATGGGGACCTTGGACAACTATCTAAGAATGAGCTATGGCTTAGTTCTAGAGCAGTCCGAGGTCCCCATCCTACTACCACTCTTGTCTTCCACAAAAAAGAAACGAAGAGTGGTCCGAGGCCCCCATACTCGGACATCCCCAGAATTGAGCCCTACTAATGAAAAACCTAAAAAAAAAATAAAAAATTAAAAAGAGGTCCGAGGATGCTTCCATGTAATTTCCACCCAAAATTGGCCCATTTAATACTTCTTTTTTTTTCGTACGTAAATTACTCATTCTTATTTACTGTTGTTGTGCACATGTTTAGAGAGAGAGGGGGGATGCTGGAGAGGAACAGTATGGGCTGGGATGGGTGCGTTTTTCTTATTTTTTTATCTTAATCCTTTTATTTTTGTTTGGTTGGTGGTTTTTGTTTCACAGTTGGGAGAAAGTGTACAATGATGAGGAGGAGATCGAGGAAACGAAACAAGAGTAGGAGATAGTAGCCCCTCATGATCAAAGAGCTTCATAGATACCTACTGGTCATATTGGATATTTGTTCTTTGTTCTTATATATCCTTTTATTTTATTTATTAAGTGAATACCATTATTAATGTAAGTCAATGTAAGTGTTGGAAGGAGGGAAAGAAGGAGGTAGTTTCTCACATTACAAAAGCAAAGTGTTTGTATCTATATATGTATATCGTTAGAGCAACAATATAAAGCAATAACAGTCCAAAGAAATTAGCAATTAAAAGTGGTATTCAACAATTAAAAATACAGAGGTTTTTTTTTTTTTTTTGGTAAAATGGTGGTATTCATGTTTTGAATTTTTCTTCACATTAAAAAAAGCGTATATCAACACAACCACATACTATATCCAAACATAAAGCAAAATAAGAAAAAGTATTTCAAGTTCAAAATGGCAAAACCCAACATAAACTTATCTTCTCCATCTTCTCCTTGGCTTCCACAAAACATGAAATTATCTTCTCCTTCTTCTTCATGGCTTCCTTGTCTTTCTTCATTGTTGCTACTGCAACAAAAACCCCAATTTATTCCTTTCTCTCTAAATTTTCCCAATTTCTTCACACCTTATGAGTTTCTTTTCTCCTTTTCCGGTAACTTTCCTTCTCCTCCTTCTTTTACCTCCTTTCTTCTTTTCGCCTTTTCCTCACTCTAGAAAGTTACCCAACGTGGGTATTTGTAAAATCTTTTACATCCTTTTCCCTTTTTTTTGCCATAAAATGTCCTTCCAAAAAGACAAATATTAAACATGCCCCATTTTGAATATTCAACCCAAAATGAACTTTGACATTCCCACATAAAAAAAATTAGTTTACAATTCCAACTATAGTAAGCAAGTCGGGGAATGATAATAAATCAACAACCAAGACATCAATAATAAATTGGTTGTATTTTAAAAATTAGAGAAACAATTGGTAAAAAATACGAATCACCGAAAAATAAGGTAAGTTATAGAATAATGAATATTTCGGACTTGGCTTAAAAAATAGAGTGAAAAAATAGGATATGTAAAGATGACACACTATAATGATTTGCAGGTATTGTATAGATACATTAAAGTGATTGAACATAAACTTTATAGCCTTACCTAGTACCATTAAACTAATACTGGATAATGTTTTGTCGAAATTCTCAATAAATCCAACAACAATGCTTACTTTGTTATCACAACACAAAATATATTATAGATTTAAAATGAAACAACAACGAAAATACTAAAAACAAGAGTTACATTAGTAAATAACAAGAATTGTAAACCAAGGAATGAAGATATAAATTTACATGGATGAAGATTTTTAGAAAATTTTTTATTAATAAAATAAAATACGGACTTATATCGATTCAATTAAAAAAAAGTGACTTTTTGAAGATCTTTTAAAAAAATCGGAGGTCTTAACGAATTTCTAAAAATCAGAGATATTTTTTTGAAAAAATTGTGCTTCAAATGGAGGCTTGCTATGCTTCTAGCAACCTCAAACTAATTTTTCTGATCTTCTCATTCCCAACAAGGTTCTCAATTAGTTGAATACTGCAAATTTCAATGGCTTTGTGAAGATCTTCGCTATTTGATCTTCAGATATACATTACACCAACCAACATCTCTCTTCTTCACATGGTCATGAATAAAGCTGAAATGGGTTTCTAGCCAATGCAATTGCAGTTTTATTGTCCACATAGATCTCTGTTGGACTCTTTAGCACTAGGTGAAGCTCTTTCTATTCAGCCTCAAAGGTAGATAATGGTACAACAAATTGTTTCTTTGATCACCATGTAAATGCATTAGAGCCCATATACAAAACATAACAAGAGGTACTTTTCCTTTCATCTATATCTCATTTCCAAACACTTTTAGAGTATCCGAAAAGTCCAAAATCATGTGAAGAAGTATAAAACAAACCATAATGTTAAGTACCTTCGATATATCGAAACATCATCGTTTTTTGCTTGAAGAAGGATTTGTGATGGCTTCTCCATGAACTTGCGTATCAAACCAACTGCTTATAAAATATCTGGCCTACTTATAGTCAAATAGCATAGGCTTCCAACTAGACTCTTTAAGTAGATAGGATCCGAAGTATAAAACAAACCATAATCTAAAGTACCTTCGATATATCGAAACATCATCGTTTTTTGCTTGAAGAAGGATTTGTGATGGCTTCTCCATGAACTTGCTTATCAAACCAACTGCATATATAATATCTGGCCTACTTATACTCAAATAGCATAGGCTTCCAACTAGACTCTTTAAGTAGATAGGATCCACATGATTGTCATTAGAATGTTTAGTATTCACTGGATTGCAATTTTTCATATGAAACTTTTAAAAATTTGTTTTGCATCCCTTTTTTGCAACATAAAAATTCTACTTTCTAATTGTTTCACTTCTATGCCAAGGAATTACGACATATGACCAAGATCAACCATTTCAAACTCATTTGTCATGCTTTCTTTAAAAACTTTCAAACATGCTAGGACTATTTCCAGTGAATATCAAATCGTCAACCTAGTGGCGCATGATCAAAACACCACAATTCTTATCATCTTTCATCTTTCAAGTAAACGTTCAAGTAAACTGCATGTTCATAAGGACATTTGATGAAATCATTTTCTAGAAGAAACAAGTCCACTCGAGTATTCCATGCTCCAAGGGCTTGTTATAGTCCATTGAGAGATAAATTAAATATCTTGCAATTGATGATGGAAAATAAATTCCTTCTAAAGGAAAATTGTTGCAATTCAAAATTAGTCCTTATGGTTACCCATGGTGGTAACAAGTATTATTCTAACTCTATAGAGCTTGGCGATTAGCTATTGTGTTGATTGATTCTGATGCTTTCCATGTTAGAGATTCCAAACATTTCAAACACATTCCCTTTCTGAAATTCATTTCATATCAACTAAATACTAAAAAGAAACTCACTTATGGTAGTTCATGTTGCTTTAAAATTGTGTTCTCTGTTTGCGAGGAACCATTGTACCTTGATATTTAAATTTACCTTCAACTTTCTTCAATATAAAATCAACATATGGCAACATATTGTTGGATCAACAATCATGAGAGAAAGATCAGATGTCACAGAAAAATAAGTAAATTAAAATTTGAGAGATAGAGAGTATGAGTGAGACAAAGAGTGCTTCGTCTATTCTGCATGTGCACCCACAATCTCTCTTTTGTTTCATGAACATAAGGCATGAAAGTGTTGCCGCATAAACTTGTCTCACTATTGTTTCCCCTTTTTAAGTTCAATTTAATATCTTTTTTTCACTAAACCTTACCTTGTTTAGGTGTGTAAATCACTAATAACAGGTCGTATGTTCTATGTATTAGTGTTCGATTACTCGGGTGAGTCAGCTTAGGCTAGCCCAAGTAATTTGGGTTACCCAAGTGTCCCTAGGTTGTGTCAACTCCGGGATATTAAAAACATTAAATATATATATATATATATAAATAAAACAAAGAGATATTTATTAGTAATACGTTTTTGATACAAATAAAAAATCAGAGTTGTTTAATATTTTTTATTTTTTATTTTTAATTTAAAAAAAACATGTAATGGAGATTTTTTTTTTCTTTAGGGTTATTCTTGTTTATTTAGTTTTAGAGATATAAAGCAGTAGAATAGTAAAAGTGTCCAAGAGACATGGTTAAGATAAATTTTCATGAGGATATAATTTTTATATTTGTGGGGTTGAGATAGGCAAGGAATTTCTAAAATTCTGGTTAGATAAGGAATGAATTAATGATTGAGTAAAAAGTTGATCTTGTGAAAAGATTTTAGAGTGGACTCCGATTCAGAGAAAGGCTATAATCGCTCAAAATCTTGATTTTTTTTTTTACTATTAGTATTTTTCCCTACATTATTTAGTATCAAAGCCGTGAGATCCCTGCTGATCTAGTTATAGAGAGCTTAAATCAAAATTTTAAGTGATTGGATCAAAGATTTGAGAGACTCAAAGAATACCTAGTAGAGCGTATTAGCAAAGTAGTAGAACAAGGTGTACGAGATCTATTTCATACGTTGCAATCGGAGGAAGAAGAATATGAAGAGGCAGCTCGTGCAAAAGAAGTTGACAATTACGAAGAAAAAAATATACTAGTTGCGCTATGAGAAATAAAACCTAAATGAAAATTCAAGATTTATTTTGGTATTCCAGAATTCGGTAGTAAAAAGTTACTCTAAAAATTGCACTGCAAGTGTCTGATTAGTTGGCTCATAAACAAAGGCAAAGTACCGAGAAGAATGGTCGGTCTATAATACCAATTATTTGATTGATTTTTGAATGATGTAAGCTTGATGTCGAACTTCTAGCAACTCCAAGAGAATGACGCAATTAAAAAATTGAGATTGTTTAATTTTTTATTTTTTTATTTTTTAAATTTTTTAAAAAAGGTAACTAGATATTTTAGTTTTCTTTAGGTTATTCTTGTCTTTTTTATTTATTTATTTTGGGTAATTCAGTGGGGAAGACAGGCCCCTACCCTTTTTTTCATGTAGATCAGGAATTAGCTTTCTGAAGGTATTAGTGGGATGGTGTTAATGGTGGAAATGGAAACCACATTGTGGTGATTAGTAAAACTGTCTATGGGAGTTGGTTAAGATAGATTTTCATGACGATGTAGTTTGTATTTTTATGGGATTGATATGGGAGGGGACTTCCTAAAATTGTGGGGTTTCATGTGGAAGTTAGGGGGGAAGAGAGAATTGGTAGTTGAGTAAGAAATTGATCTTGTGAAAAGATATTGGAGTGGACTCTCTTGGTGACCTATAGAGATGGTATAATATCTCAAAATCTTTGTTTTTTCCTAGGTATTAATTTTTCCTGTATCAGTCTTTTTTATGTTTTCTACCATTTTGGCAAAGATTGGAAAGTGTTATGGTCATGAATACTTAATTTTATATTTTTCCTTCTTTTTAGATTATTTCAAAAATACCCCCTCACAAATTGATTATTTGAAAACCCATTTTTAAACCTTATTTGGATACGTTTAGCTTGATTTACTTTGAATTTTTTTTTAGATTTTTTTTTTGTTTTTTTTTAACATTTTTTGGCCTAGGTGACGATTCGGCCCAACTCAGACTAATTTACTTAGACTTGGGTGGAGTACTCGGCTCGGGGTCTTTCTAACACTTGCTATGTATTTCATGCGGATTCTTTTTTTGAAGTTCAATAGCTCCTAGTAATTACTTACCCAAAAAAAACTTGGCTCCTAGTAATTGCACTAGCTAAATTAGGAGGGCGTCAACCCAGGAGAGCATCAACTTGGATCTTCACAAAGAATTGCTCTCCCTTCATGGGGGGAGTATCACTAAGCTTCCCGTGTTTCTCTCTCCAGAGACATGAGAGAAAGTGTAGATAGAGAGGAGCACAAAGAGGAAGGCCAAACCGTCCTCCAGAGCCTTCTCGTTTGCCAAATCCAGAGATGAGTAAAGAACTCACTTCCACCTCTATTTTAGTTCTATATGTGAGGTGGATTTCATATATTTTTTATCAAATTCCTTTTTTCTCAATTTTTGTTTTATCGATCGCCATCGATTCACTATCGTTTTTGTTTTTTAATCTTTATTATTCATGTCTCTGTATATCTCTTCCTCCATGTTTTGTCTCTTTGCACATGTGCATGTTGTCAGAATTTGTATTGTGTGCTTCTTTTCTCGACGTATTAATAATGTGTAGGAATGGAACTTTTGGCATCATATTATGCTATGTCACCTTTATAATCTACTAGTTCCTAATTGAATTTTCTCTACATGTCTTGTAGCATGGTCTTCTGTATCAATATCTTATGTATAAGTCCTATGACAAAAATCTGCTTTTAATTTTTTTTTGTAATTTTTTTTCTTGACATGCTAATAGTGGTTATGAATGGAAGCTTTGATACCATATTGGGGTCCACCATCCTGACCACCCAACACTTTTTTCCTTTTTTTATTTTTTATTTTTTATTTTTCTCCACATGTTTGACACCATGTCCTTCTCTACTGGCCTCTTATATATCAGTCCTTTTACAGTATATATCTCTTTGTACAGAGATATGTTGTGCATATTATTGGATCATTCACTTCTAGTACAAGGAAGTGACAACCACTGTATACTATTAGATGTGAAATCTGTCATATAGAAGGTTGTCGTAATATTCAAGAAATTTTATTCTTGATTTTGTGTCAGTCTTTCGGGAAACCCCAAACATAGGGGTCAATAGGTCGGGTTTGAACGAACCCGAACCTAGACCTGATAGAAATTATGGGACCCAGACATGGACCCAACCGGACCCCAAGTTATCAGACAATAACCTGGACCCAACTGGACCTGACAGCACCTAATTGTATCCGACCCAAAAATAAAAAAAAATACTTAAATTTTATGTTAAATATATGCATGTATTATTTAAAGGAAAAAGTTTATATAAGGTTATAACCTTAAAATGTAGAATTATAGATCCGCCTCAAAACTCCATCGGAAACGATCGTTGTAATGTTGAAAAACCTTCTAATTGATCATCTTAACATCAAGATGTATGAATAAAAAAAAAAAAGATTTTGCGTTTTACAAATAGTATATCTTGCAACAACATTATCTAGATTGCACAATTTCAAGATTTTCATATGTTTATAGATTTACTTGATTTTAACTATTTTTGGTGGTTAAAATTTTATAATGAGACATAAAAATAGATTTTGAGTTAATCGTAAAAATGTTTTACACCAAGATTACTTGTTATGATATAATTTCAAGGTGCGGCATATTGTTTAAGGTTGCAACCTTATAGAAACCACACCCTTATTTAAATATTATGACTAAAAATACATAATTAAATTTATTTAAATATTATTAAAATATTATATATTGAATACTATTTATATAATAACACTATTCAAATTGGATCCACATGGACTCAGACCCAAATTTGAATAGTTTTCGGGTCCAAATATTGGACCCGAACCTGACCCCTAGGTGTAATTCTTGGACCCCAACCCGGACACGTGTCAGGTCTGGATGTCGGGTCCGGGTCCATTGCCACCCCTACCAAAACATCTGGTTTTACATCTAATGATCATTAATGATTGTGATCTCCTTATACCAAAAGTAAATAATCTTGTTGTGTGCGTCTACATGATGTTTGCGAGACAACCTACGCCATGCTAACCCCTCCCCTCTCTTTCATGATCCATTTTTACAGAGGAAGGCATTTATTGCATGGCTCATAATCTGGGTCTATGGTGACCAGTATTAACTTAGTCATTAACCCACAGGGATCGCAGTATCACGTCGTTCTTGAATCTGAATCCGGCATGTGCATCGTGCCGCTATCAGTAGCAGAAGTGCACACCAGACTGCCCCATGGTCCCCTTCTTCCCACCCGACCACATTAGTGACTTCCTCAATGTCCAACGCTTGTTTGGTGTTAGCATCTTCATAAAGCTCATTTCCAAGTCGAAAAAGCCTGGTGAAAGGGCTACCGCCATGAGTTCCATCAATCAAGAAGCAAATGTACGAGCAAGAAACCCCATCTTCGGAAGCTACAACATCGTCCTCAAGCTCAACAAGCATATTCTACATGGTCACACACTGCTCAATAGTCTCCGCTAGCAACTCACCCTTTTACAGAGCCCAACATCATCGCCACCTCCATAGTGGTTCCAGCTTTGGGGCAAACTCGATCCATCCACCACCTCCTCCTCCTCTGTTGCCACTACCTCCTGCTGCTCCTGCTCCTGCTGTTGGTTTTTCTTTGCCATGGTTAGTGGAGGATCCGATGGAGCAACAACAACAAAAGGATTTTCCTAATGCATGGCTAACATCGATGGTTACAGAGACTCCGGTGTCAACGGCGGTGGCGGCGACAGTGGCGGTGGTGGCGGCAGTGGTAGCGGCAGCCGCAGTATACAAGAAATGAAGCTTGCCATAATTTTTTATGGCAAGGAGGACATGCACAAGCATCCGATAGAATCCAGAAGGTCTGTTTCCCCAAATTTGATCCATCTAAAGAGGCAGGCAGGTTTTTTCTATGATAATCTTGTATCGTAAAAGGGCATTTGTTTTGCATAATAAATTGAGATTATTTTAAATCGAATGGTTGTAAGTATATCATTGACTAGACTCAAAGTTAAAAAATAAAATTTTCAAATTTAGTGACAAGTTGAGCCATCAAATTTGATCTCTAGTGGTTACAATTGATTGTGACCTACTTGTACTTATCGTAAATAGTCTCATAGTATGCAATCCTTAATTAAAAATGGAAGATTAAATGGTACAACCTCAGCTTCACTAAAATCCTTGGCCCTTGTCAGATTGAGTACCCAAACCCCTCATAAACACTGGAAAGACCATTTCCACCACCAAATAGGGAATCAAAGCTCCTAAAATGGTGCAAATGGGTGGACCTAGTGTCCATTAAAATGCTATTCACATTTTATCATTGAAGATGGAATTCCTTGAGTTATTATTTAATATTAGAGAAAGTTATATAAAATCCGGCCTTATTTTTAAAATTTAAAAATAATTTCTTATATTTCATATTTTTCACTCAAGTCCTACTTTTTGAAAGGATGTAATGTATTTGGTAAGGATATATCTTCCCCACCAATAATTGTAATTTGGGTGCTAGTGTGTTGGTTTATCAAATCTATTCTTGCTTCCTGACCATGAAACCCAAAACATAAACAATGGTGTAGATTTGGTGTATATGTAAACACCTAAAGCTGACCGTCCAAAGAACATGCTATAAGATAGATATTTTCAAATATTGAGACCCTTTCTTTTCAAAGCCACATTTGTCGAGGTCAAGATGATCAAATTGTAAGATTTTAGGTGCTAAAACTACATTTCAGATGGGAAATGAGGTGCACCTTTATAGAGCCATGACCTTACCAAATATATTTATATATTCTAGAAAGTTTTGGAAGGTTAGTATGGGATGAGTCCCTATACTAATATAAAACCCAATATATAAGATATATCAGTTAATATTGGTAAATGCAGCTATATACTAACGTTTTTTCGGAAGCTTGAATAACAGGTGGCTGCTATAGAAAGCCCTATAACATTTCCATGCGAATAACAACCTCTAATGTGGGCCTCATGAATATGACCTTTATAAAAGTTATAAATAGAAATTAACACAAATATCCATTTTATATTAAAAATAAACTTAGAAATTTTTCAAAACTTTATTCGTACCCCTTCCACCATTGTTTGTATTTTTTGACAATAATACCCTTCACGATAATCTAAGGTCTATAAAGGCATCGCGATTAACCTAGAACCACGATGGCCATTGCGGTTCAAAGTGACTTTGTAGCTAGAACCGTGTTTGAAGCATCATGGCACTTAAAGCACCATGATGGTAGGTTTAACTATCATGGTTTAATTAAACTTTGATAGTATCACGTTGGTGCAAAATCTGTGATTGTCAAGGTGATCACCATAGTTATTTAAGTACCATGATGGTTCTAATGTTACACCATCGTCAGGGTTCTAATAGAATCGTGATGACTTAAGCTCCAAACCAACAATGTTTGAATCCTCCACAACCATCGTGGATCTTGGTTAACCGTGATGCCTTCATGGTGAATGAAAGGAAGCAAAGTATAAGAGTCTCTCCCCTCGACTATCTTACTCTCTCTCTCTAACCAGCTTATCCAAGATCGCTTCTCTCATTTCTAGCTACATCCTCAGTATTTTTATTTTTTCATTTCTTGAGTGTTATGGGATGACAAGTTAGAAAACTTCTCAAGCTATGACCAAAGGAAACCAGGGGATTTCCATAGTATATATAATACCATATAGAGGTTGCCATCACCCATAGCAATCAGATGTGAAATCAGACAACTTGGGGTGTATCACAAAGTTAAAAAATATTGTTTTCTTACTTTGAGCCAATCAAACCACGCGATTTTACATTAATGCTAATGGTTGGTATGACCTCTTGCAATAAAGATAAATAGGCTTATTATATACTTTTCTAGAAATTATATATGCAAAAAACAAATAAAAAGGTCCCTATTTGGAGTGACCTCTTTTTACTTTCTTTCTTTTGATGTTTCGCCAAAAACGACTCCAAATACAATTCAAAATAAAAGTTGGAAGAGTACCTGAATTATGGGAATTATTTGATAGCATAAATAATTATGAAAAAATTTGTCACCAAACTTATATACAATTCACTATATTTCGATTGAATTCAACCAACTTTTCTTCTTTTTGCATTATCCCCATATTTTAGGAGAGAATACCAATATCATTCAAAGGGAATATCATATTTTTATCTACTTTACATCTAAATAAAAAAAAAAATTCCTATTTTAAAGAAAAATTATTATAAATAAATAAATACCAGCCACAATTTTCAAATTCTTTCCCATGTTTTTGGTAGTAATTACAAAAAGAATATTCGCACCTACCAAAAGCACCCATCTAAACTATAGATAGCAAATTGGCAATCCCCTTTAAGAACAGTTATATATGAAATCTTAACAATCGCTACTATTGTCAAAAGAGATAAGAGCGTGGATTGGTAGCCTAAAAATCTTTGATTGGTTATTAGAGAAATTAATGGTGCTGAGTCATCCTAATTAAAAATCCAATGCCCTAAAATAATAATTTCAAAGTTACCTTCCAACAAATAAATTCCCTACTTCTATACAGTAAATATATACAATTTTCTTTCAAGTTTAGACATCTCTCTCTGCCTATCTCTCTCTTCATCTCTCTCTCTCTTTATGTCTACATGTATATATAAATACTACAAGTATACTACAGCTGTTTACACTAATGTAACTATAAACTTTTATCTCTGGTTTTCCTTTATATATAGCTAGACATTTCTCTCTAGTTGTAGCACATAACTTATTTGGAAGGTGCTCTCTCAATTATGACTTACATTGTCATAGTTGAGAGAGCACTTTTCAAGTCACAGCCTTCCCTTATCAATGATGAGTGGTGGAAATCGACGCTATGTTTGTCGAACCCTACACAAAGCGGCCTCGATAGGTATTTCACAATATGTTTGTTGTCTGATTGTTAAAATGCAATTATTTCAATCATTTGTAAGAGTTGCAGCATTTTCGGTCCGATCACAAAAAATACAGGTCTTCATTCTTCACTTTTTATTTCAATATTTTTTCCTTTTTTTGCATAGGTTACAACAAATAGTGGACACCATTTCCGCCGTTGACGGTCATCAATAGCTTCATCGAGATAACTACTTATGGTATAATTTGTTTCTTCATACGCTAAACCCTAAATCCTAAATGACATCTGGGCTCGCTCCCTACAATTTGTTTTATGCAGGCTTTGCATTGCATGTGTCTCATGAAGAAAGAAATCTGCATGTGTACATGCAAGTCTAAACAAACACAAACACATGCATACACACATTTATACATGCTTCTCTCTCTCTTTCACTCTCTCTCTTTGTGCCCACATTGCATACGCAATATCATAATGGGACCAACAACTCCACACCCTATGAGGATATTAACCAAACTAGTTTGATCTAGGAAAAATTGAATCTTAGAAACAAAGCTTTCTTTTTTTCTGGGTGCGGTTTGTATAAGGTTGAAACAATATTTGTACAAATAAGGTTGGGACGCTCTATATTGTCCACTTTAGTTTGACAGTGTAGATCAGACACGTCTTTTAAGACAATGTCACAATGTAGCATGCTTTTAAGACAATGTTAGATCTATACATTTCATATAAAATAAACAGTGTGGATTGTTGGAATTTTACTCTTCCAAGCAAAGTTACAACCTTGTATAAACTTTCAAATGCAATTTTATTGGATTTTAATGATTTTATCATTTTCTGATTAGAAAAGTCGAAACAAACGCTTCTAAAGTCAGTGTATAATCATGTCGTTGGGCTAGAATTATTTGCATTACAAATTTACTGGAGTTTTTCCGATAATGGATGTTTCCTTAGTTTAGTCCATAGCTCTTTGCTATAAACTACTTATAGACGATTTATTTATCTCTTATAAATAGAATACGTTTCTTTAACTATTCTTAGATAAATGATGAGTAGCCTCTTTCTCATTAATCTCTAACCATTGATATGCAACAAATAAGTGAACTTAACCTTGAGTTACAATTTATAAAGAACTTACTTGTTTATTATGATACATGTAATACACAAACAAAATGTTACGTGTATTTGAGCCCTATGTTATTAGCAACCGGTGGTTGAGAATTTGAAATGAGATGTTCTTTTACTCGAGCCCATCAAAATGGAAGAATGTGTTCTACTAACAAGTTGTGGTTGTAGTACATGTAAGATATTATTTGTATATTATGCGTATCACCACACTTTGTCCGTTTAATTTGATGGAGAAAATTAAGGGGAAATTTTCGTATGTCGTGCCACCCACATAGTAAATATAGAGCAAATTAAGTATGGACACTTTTAGGGAGATCAATTACTAAATGAGATGTCATTTGCTTGAAATTACCAGCATGCCCCCCCTTCCTGGATTTTTTTTCCATAAGTTGCCTCCCTTTCCGGTAATACAAACACTGGACATGGGTTTTTTTTTTCCTTAAGTCTTTCCCATGTTGTTCGGCATTCTCAATACCGGACAGCTATCATCTATTCCCAAAATTAGCGAAGCCCTCTTTGAAAGTAGCCGGCTCATCCATTGCACCTCACTCTGCAAATGTTGGGCGCGGAGGGATGCTTTCGCACTCAATAGTGAATCTCTCTTTCTCTTTCTATCTCTCAATCTCTCCAAATAGAGACTTTTGTTGCCTTCCGCCTACAACCCACACGGTCCAAATTTTTGGTATCCTACTTAGAAGATCAGGTATGTTGATTCTGGGATCCTTGGCTCTGTAGGAAAAAAACTTCCCATTTTTGGATGTTTTTGAGAGGCATTGGGTGTTTTTCTCTACTATTCTTACTTCCATTGCTTCTGCATGAGCTGGAGTGAATAGAGGCAGGAAAAGACAATGACCAGGTTGAGAATGACGGCTCTAATTATCTTATCGGCTATGGTCTCGGTTGCAGAGGAGGTAAAGAGAGGATATGAAGGCCCTTATGGGGCCACAAATTTTACAGAGAGAGAAAAGAAATCAAGATGTAAATAGCGAAAACGAGTGATTCCAGACACCAGGCAGCGAAAAGAAACCATCGATCAAACTTGACAAAGAGAGAGTGAGGTGAAAGCTACCCTGCGCGTCCAAGATTGACATGGTGAGGCTCCTACATTCAAAGAGGGCGTGCTGTTTTGGGGATAGCAGATAGTTCAAACACTAGACACCAAATTACTGGGAAAAATAGCTCTTGACTTGTATTTACATTGCCGGACATGGGACAACTTAGAAAAAGAAAAACAGTGGGAAAGGGGTTTGTTCGTAATTTCTGATGAATGATATCTCATTTAGTAATTGACCCCCCCAAGTATCCGTATGTAATTTTCTTGATTATTGTATGTGGTGCTATTTGATCTAACACATTGTCATTCCTAACCGATTTCATTTTACTATTTCATGTAAATCATCTTTGCCATAAAATTTTGGCTGCTCCCTCTCCTTTTACGGGATCACCCAACAGAAATAAATAAATAAATATCTATATATAATAAAATAAAATAAAATAACCAAAAACCCCTATAATTTATAATGGCATTTTGGTTATTTGTAATTATAAAAATATCTATTTTTTATTTTAATTACGTGTGCCCCTTCATAGGGGGAATGCCCCAAATTTCATTTCAAAGTAGTTTATAAAAATATTCAAAATCAAATACTTTGAGATCAAAATCAAATGACTAGAGACATACTTGCAATATCATGATTGAAGCTATCCTAGCCATTCATTTAAAATTGAACTATTAGCAAGCATAATAATAATTGTTTTATACGTGATGAGCAACATGGAAAGTTTTCCCAAAATTAAAATACATCCTAGATAAATAGGGGTGTGAGATTTTTGTGAACCCTTGAAAATAGATGGTTTAGGTCATGTGTTATATTACGCTAGTTTTAGGGCTTGAAATCATCTTTTTTTTTTTTTATGCAGTGATAATCAAGGTCGGGATGAACGATTTGAAGGGTTTTCGACGCCAAAACTATAATTTTCGATAAGTTTTGAGGTAAGGCTTTATCTTTTTTCATAAAGCATTGGCTTTATTTTAACTTTTTACTTTGTCTAAGGGAAATAACGTGTTGACATTATATTATACAAGTAAAGTGCGCCTCAATTTTCTATTGAAAAAAATGTTCTGATGCGAGAAAACCTTCCAATTGATAACTTCGACCATGAGACTTAAGGATATGGAGAAAAAAAATAAGAGATTTTAAGTTATGAAAATAGTGCATGTTGTGATGCCTTATTTGAACCTCCATTTTCAAGATTTTTTAGTATTAAAGATTTGTTCAATTTACACCATTTTTTAACCCTTGAATTTCGTAATTGAGGAAAAAATAGATTTTCATTCCATCGCAAAATTACCTCTTTGGGTATGGTTTGATAGTACGTTCTTTTTTTATTGTTTAAGGTTGGTACCTTATATAAACTGCACTCTTATCTAAATCGTGCGGGGATGGGTCGTGTATGAAAGGTCGATAATTAAGGTCTTTGTCGTTTGTAGGGACCTGTAGCCTGGTCTAGGCTTAACCCGTTGCTAGCCCTATTTTTTATTTAGTTAGACATTAGATTTTAGAGTGTTGTATTCTGCACATATCCATTTGAAGGCTACACAGTAAGCACCATTCTAATTCACCCTTAATCAATATAAAGAAAAAAAAAACAAGTTTCTTAAAACACCTGAAAATTTTGACTCGGTTCCAGCATGTGATATCTAATGTTTCCTTTTTTATTTTTTGTAGCCTTCCCAATTTTTCTTTCTTTTTGTTGGTAAGCATTGGGATTTTGAATGATTATTTAGCAAAAAAACTGAAGAGAAAATATTAAACCACCTCAAAAGTTCATTAATTTGGATAAATTAGTAAATTTATGCATAAAGCAGTTACTATGACAAATCGTTTCTCTTATATGCCTCACAACTATTGCAAAATATCTAAATTGACTCTATTATGGGTTTGAAACATGAATAAGTAAGGACATATTGGTAATTTGAGTCACTTAAGTTATTTAAGTGAAATAATCTCAATACCCTTGCTTTTTTGAAATTTCAAATCTAAAACTTGATTTCTAATAAAATAAAACTCTTATTTTGTGTAAGAACTAGGAACGAACATAAAATTTTTGTATTTTGCTACACTTAAGTAACCCAAGTAAAATGATGTAAATTCTCATGCTTGTTCCAATTTTTGAACTTATAATAAGCATTTTAATTTTAAAATACATATTTTGGGGTTAGAATCTGGAACAAGCAAGAGTATTTAGGTCATTGTGCATATTCAATTTAAGT
Source organism: Amborella trichopoda (assembly GCF_054954075.1). NCBI lineage: Eukaryota > Viridiplantae > Streptophyta > Magnoliopsida > Amborellales > Amborellaceae > Amborella > Amborella trichopoda. The sequence continues at coordinate 13,265,888 of NC_142340.1, read as the reverse complement.
GGGTTAAATTTCAAAATTTCCCTCACTTTTTCTAGTTCCAAACTAGGAACAAAACAAATTTAGGCATTTTTTAATAAGGTAGCTGAGGAAATACCCAAGACACAAAATTTTAAAAAGGTAGCAACTTTGTTTGTGGCTAAATTAATTCGTCTCTCTTAAATACGTCAACAATTTTGAAAATACCTAAATTGTTCCTATTGCGGGTTTGAAACTTGAATAAGCAATGACATATTGGTAATTTAACTCACTTAAGTTATCTGAGCCAAATGATCGAAATACTCTTGTTTTTTTGAGATTTCAAATCTAAAACTTGATTTTTAATTTTGTTTTTTAAAAAAAAACTCTTATTTCCATTTAAGAACTAGGAACAAACACGGAATTTTTGTATTTGGCCATACTTAAGTAACCCTAGTAAAATGATGTAAGTACTCATTCTTGTTCCAATTTCTGAGCTTGTAATAAGTATTTTAAAATTAAATACGTATCTTGGTTTTAGAACCTGGAACAAGAAAGGGTATTTAGGTCATTTAGCATGTGCTATTTAAGTGGGTTAAATTTCAAAATTCGATCAGTTCTTCTAATTTCAAATTAGGAACAAAGGAAATTTGGACATTTTTTAATAAGGTAGCTGAGGAAATACCCAAGATAAAAATTTTTAAAAATGGTAACAACATTGTTTGTGAATGAGGTAATTCGTCTCTCTTATATACCTCACCAATTTTGAAGATACCTAAATTGGTCTTATTATGGGTTTGAAACAAGAATAAGCAATGACATAATGGTAACTTGACTCACTTAAGTTATTTGAGCTAAATGATCTAAAATACTCTTAGTTTTTGAGATTTCAAATCTAAAACTTGATTTTTAATAAAAAAAACTTTTATTTATGTTTAAGAACTAGAAACAAGTATGAAATTTTTGTATAAAGCTATACTTAAGTAGCCGAACTAAAATGATGTAAATTCTCTGGGATGCTTGTTCTTATCCTCCATGCCATGAAAATTTATGGCAAGCTACATTTCTTGTATACTGCGGCCGTCGCTGCCGCTGTCATCACCATCTACATTGACACCGGAGTCTCTGCAACCATCGCTGTTAGCCACGCATTAGGAAAATCCTTTTGTTGTTGTTGCTCCATCCGATCCTCCAACAACCATGGCAAAGAGTAAGCAGCAGTAGGAGCAGGAGCAGGAGGAGGCAGCAACAATAAAGGATGAGAAGATGGCGCATGCATCGAGTTTGTCCCAAAGCTGAAACCACTGTGGAAATGGCAATAATGTTGGGCTCTGCAAAATGTGAGTTGCTGGCAGAGATTATTGAGCAATGTGCGAGCATGTAGAATATGCTTGTTGAGCTCGAGGACGATGCCGTAGCTTCCGAGGATGGGGTCTCTTGCTCGTACATTTGCTTCTTGTTTGATGGATCTCATGGCGGCAGCCCTTTCGCCAGGCTTTCCGAACTTGGAGATGAGCTTTATGACGTTGTTGACACCAAACAGACGTTGGACATTGAGGAAGTCACTCATGCGGTCGGGTGGGAAGAAGGGGGCCATGGGGCAGTCCGGTGTGCACTTGCGCCGCTGGTAGCGGCATGTTGCATATGCCGGATTCTGGTTCAAGAACGACGTGATCCTACGGTCTATGTGGAATAATCACTAAGTTAATATTGGTCACCATAGACACAGATTATGAGCCATGTGATAAATGCCTTCTTCTGCAAAGATGGATCATGAAAGAGAGGTGGCTTAGGTTGTCTCACAAACATCATGTAGACGCACACAACAACATTATTTACTTTTGGTACAAGGAAATCACAATCATTATTGACCATTAGATGTAAACATAGATGTTTTGGTAGGGGTGGCAATGGACCCGGACCCGATATCCAGACCTGACACGTGTCCGGATTGGAGTCCAAGAACTACACTTGGCAGGTCTGGTTCGGGCCCAATTTTTTAACCTAAACACTACTCAAATTTGGGTCTGGGTCCATGTGGATCCGATCCGAATAGTGCTATTATATAAATAGTATTTAATATGTAATATTTTAATAATATTTAAATAAATGTAATTATATATTTTAATCATATTTAATATTTATATAATTAAATATATAATTAAAATATTTAATTATATATTTAAATATTATAATCTTATTGAAATATTTAAATATTATTTAAATATAATATTCAAATAAGGGTGTGGTTTCTATAAGGTTGCAACCTTATACAATAAGGCGCAACTCTAAATTTTATCATAACATGTAAGTTTGCTGTAAACAATTCTAAGGATTATCTCAAAATCTAATTTTAATCTCATTATAAAATTTTAAAGACAAATAATAGTTAAAATCATGTAAATCTATAAACATATGAAAATCTTGAAAATACGCTGTCTATATAATATTGTTGCAAGATATACTACTGTAATACTGAAAATCTATATATTTGTTTTTCATATTCATACATCTCGATGTTGAGGTAATCAATTAGAGGGTTTTTCAACATTAAAATGACCTTTTTCGATGGAGTTTTTAGGTGCATCTATAATTTTACATTTTAAGGTTGCAACCTTATATAAACTTTTTTTCTTAAAATAATACATGTATATATTTAACATAAAATTTAAATATATACTTTTTATTTTTTGGTCGGATCCAATTGGGTGCGGTGGGGTCCAGTTAGGTTCAGGTTTCGGTCTGATCACGTTGGGTCTCGGGTCCATGTCTGGGTCTCATAATTTCTTTCAGGTCTAGGTCTGGGTCCATTCGGACCCGACCTATTGACACCCCTATGTTTGGGCTTTCCCAAAAGACTGGCTCAAAATCAAGAATAAATTTTCTTGAATACTACGACAAACTTCTATATGACGGATTTCACATCTAATAGCTAAGAGTGGTTGTAACCTCCATGTACGAGAAGTGAATGATCCAATAATATACACAAAATATCTACGTAAAAAATATATATATACTCTAAAAGGACTAATAAATAAGAGGCCACTAGAGAAAGCCATAGTGTCAAACATGTGGAGAAAAATATAAAATTAAAAATAAAAAAGGAAAAAAATGTTGAGTGGTCAGGATGGCAGACCCAATATGGTATCAAAGCATCCATTCATAACCAATACTAGCATGTCAAGAAAAATAATAAAAATAAAAAAAATAAAAAAAATAAAAGGATATTATTTTTGTCATAGGGCTTAGACATAGGATCCTGACACATAAGACCATATTACAAGACATGTAAAGAAAAATCAATTAGAAACCAGTAGATTATCAAGGTGACAGAGCATAATATGATGGCAAAAGTTCCGTTCCTACACATTAATAATGCATCAAGAAAGGAAAAAAAGCATGCAAAGAAATGAGAGATGATAGTTACACAATAGAAATACAGATAACAGGCACCTGTGCGAAGAGACAAACATGGAGGAAGAGAAATGAATAATAAAGATAAAAAAAAAAAGAAACTATAGGGAATCGATGGCGATCGATAAAACAAAAAATCGGGAAAAAAAGAATTTGATAAAAAGACATGTGAAATCCGCCTCACATGTAGCACTAAAACAGAGGTGGAAGTGAGTTCTTTACTCACATCTCTGGATTTGGCGAACGAGAAGGCTGTGAAGGAGGGTTTGGGCTTCATCTTTGTGCTCCTCTGTATCTACACTTTCTTTCTAGTCTCTAGAGAGGGAAACAAGGGAAGATCAGTGATTCTCCCCCTATGAAGTGGGAGCAAATCTTTCTGAAGATCCAAGTTGATGCTCTCGTGGGTTGGCGCCCTCCTAATTTAGCTAGTGCAATTACAAGGAGCCATTTTTTTTTTTGGGTAAAACATTACTAGGAGCCATTCAACTTAAATAAAAGAATCTGTACGAAATACATAGCAAGTGTTAGAAAGACCTCGAGCTGAGTACTCCACCCGAGTCTAAGTAAATCGGCTTGAGTTGGGCCGAATCCTCGCGTAGGCCAAAAAAGTGTTAAAAAATTAAAATAAAAACACAAAAAAAAATCCAAAAAATTAAAATATTTAAAGTAAATCAAACAAAACATATCCAAATAACGTTTAAAAATGGGTTTTCAAATAATCAATGTGTGAGGGGGTATTCTATAAATAATCTAAAATAAAGGAAAAATATAAAATTAAGTATTCATTATCAGAACACTTTCCAATCTTTGCCAAAATGATAGAAAACATAAAAAAATTGATGCAGGAAAAAATAATAACAAGGAAAAACAAAGATTTTGAGATATTATACCCTCTCTATAGTTCTCCAAGAGAGTCCACTCCAGTATCATTTCATAAGATCAACTTCTTACTCAACTACTTATTCTCTCTCTCCCCCTAACTTCCACACGTAACCAGAAGTTCTCGCGCATATCAACCCCATAAAAATACAGACTACATCGTCATGAAAATCTATCCTAACCAACTCCCATAGGCAGATTCACTAGTCATCACAATGTGGTTTCCATTTCCACCATTAACGCCATCCCACTAATACCTTTAGGAAGCTAATTCCTAATCTACTTGAAAAAACGGGTAGAGGCCCTTCTTCCCCATTGAATTACCCAAAAATAAATAAATAAAAAAGACAAGAATAACCTTAAAGAAAACTAAAATATCTAGTTACACTTTTTCTTAAAATTAAAAAATTAAAAATTAAACAACCTCAATTTTTTATTTGCATCATTCTCTTGGAGTTGGGAAAAGTTCGACTTCAAGCTTACATCCTTAAAAAACCAATCGAATAATTGGTGATATAGATCGACCATTCTTCTCAGTACTTTGCCTTTTTTTATGAGCCAACTAAGCAGATACTTACAGTGCAATTTTTAGAGGAATTTTGTAGTACCGAATTCTGGAATACAAAAATGAATCTTGAATTTGAAATTTACTCTAAAAGGTTGTATTTCACATATCGCAACTAGTATAATTTCTTCTTTGTAATTGTCAATGTCTTTTGCACGAGCTAGCTCTTCATATTCTTCTTCCTCCGATTGTAACATATGAAATAGATCTCGTAGACCTTGTTCGACTACTTTGCTCATACGCTTTACTAGGTATCCTTTGAGTCTCTGAAATCTTTGATCCAATCACTTAAAATTTTGATTTAAGCTTTCCACTAGGTATTCTTTGAATCTCTCAAATCTTTGATCAAATCACTCAAAATTTTGATTTAAGCTCTCCACAACTAGATCAACAGGGATCTCAAAGCTCTGATACCAAATAATATAGGGAAAAATAATAATAGTAAAAATAGGGAAAAATAATAATAGTAAAAAAGGAAAAAATATTTTGAGAGACTAGACCCTCTCTTTGGATTGAAGTCCACACCAAAATATTTTCACAAGATCAATTTCTTGCTCAATCATTAATTCTTTCTTCATCTAACTTCTACGTGAAAACCCAGAATTTTAGAAATTCCCTAGCCATCTCAACCCCACAAAAATAAAAATTATATCCGCATGAAAATTTATCCTAATGAACTCCCATTGACACTTTTACTATTCTACCCCTTTAAATCTCTATAACTAAATAAACAAGAATAACCCTAAAGAAAATACAAATCTCCAATAACAACTTTTTCTAAAATTAAAAATATAAAATAAAAATATAAACAACCCTGATTTTTTTTTTTGTATCAAAAATATATTACTAATAAATATCTCTTTATTTTGAAATTTTTACTTTTTTTCTGAATTTTTTTAATATCCCCGAGTTGACAGCCACCTAGGGATACTTGGGCAACCCGAATTACTTGGGCTAGCCTGCGCTGACTTGCTCAAGTTTTCTAACACTAATAGATAAGACATACTACCTGTTATTCGAGAAAGTTACATAAAATCATGTCTTATTTTAAAAATTTAAAAATACTTTCTTTTATATTTTCTTAATGCGTAGTAAAAAGAAAAGAAATTAACTTGAACATAAAAGGGGGAGACAAGAGTGATATATATGTGGCAACACTTCCATGCCTTATGTTCAAAAGCGAGATTGTGGGTGCACATGCAGAGTAGGCGAAGCACTCTTTTTCTCACTCATGCTCTCTATCTAGAATGATACTTGTTACCACCATGGGTAGCCATAAAGACTAATTATGAATTGCATCAATTTTCTTTAGAAGGAATGTATTTTCCATCATCAATTGCAAGATAGTTGTTAATTTATCTCTCAATGGACTAAAACAAGCCCTTGGAGCATGGAATACTCGAGTGGACTTGTTTCTTCTAGAAAATAGTTTCATCAAATGCCCTTATCAACATGCAGTTTACTTGAAAGAAGAAAGATGATAAGCATTGTGGTGTTTTGATTATGCGCCACTAGGTTGACGATTTGGTATTCACTGGAAATAGTCCTAGCATGTTTGAAAGTTTTAAATAAAGCATGACAAATGAGTTTGAAATGGTCGATCTTGGTCTTATGTCGTATTTCCTTGGCATGGAAGTGAAACAATTAGATAGAATTTTTATGTTGCAAAAAAGGGATGCAAAACAAATTCCTAAAAGTCTCATATGAAAAATTGTAATCCAGCGAATACTGCTGTTGAATGTGATTTGAAGTAGTGTAAACATGCTAATGACAATCATGTGGATCCTACCTACTTCAAGTTTCTTGTTGGAAGCCTATGCTATTTGACTATAAGTAGGCCAGACATTATATATGTAGTTGGTTTGATAAGCAAGTTCATGGAGAAGCCATCACAAATCCTTCTTCAAGCAAAAAAGAAGATGTTTCAATATATCTAAGGTACTCTGGATTATGGTTTGTTTTATAATTCTTCACATGATTTTCGACTTTTTGGATACTCTCAAAAGTGATTGGGAAGGAGATATCTATGAAAGGACAAGTACCTCTGGTAATGTTTTGTATATCGGCTCTAATGCATTGACATGAAACAATTTATTGTAGCATTATCTACCTATGAGGGTGAATATGTTGCTGCAACATCAAGGGTATGTTAAGCACTTTGGTTGAGGAGCATATTGAAAGAGTTTCACCTAGTTCTAAAGAGCCCAACAGAGATCTATGTGGACAATAAATCTGCAATTGCATTGGCTAGAAACCCAGTTTAGCAGGGTTGAAGTAAACTGATTGACATTGGATTCCACTTTATTCATGACCATGTGAAGAAGAGAGATGTTGATTGGTATATCGTACATCTGAAGATCAAATAGCGAATATCTTCACAAAGCCACTGAAATATGAAGTATTCAACAAATTGAAAACCTTGTTGTGAATGAGAACTTCATAAAATTAGTTTAAGGGAGGTTGTTAGAAGCATAGTTAGCAAGTCTCCATTTAAAACAAGATTTTTTCATAAAAGAATCTCTGATTTTTAGAAATCTGTTAAGAAATCCTATTTTTTCCAAAAATCTTCAAAAAATCACTTTTTTTAATGGAACCCATATGAGTACATATTTTCTTTTTTTTCCTAAAAAAATTTCATAAAAACCTTCTTCCCTGTAAATTTATTTCTTCATTAAATTAATATTATTGAATATTGACTTAAATATAAACACATTAATAGTGCTGAGTAAACTAAGAATCTTGATTAGAAAAAAAATTTCTTCGAAAACTTCACCAATAAGTTCCCTTTAAAAAACTGTACAAAAAATACAAACAATATATTCCTCAAAAACTAAGATATCAAAATAATCATATATATTCATAATAATAGGTAAAGTTCGAAGAAAAGCAACTCAAAAAAAAATCATTCTTTTTTCCCCTTAAAACTTGGAACGTCCTTATAATGAACAAGAGAGACTCAATTGTGTTAAAAATTTAGGCAGCTAGGAATTCAATGTAAGATTTGAAATTTCTTAAGCATTTTGTTGCTTTCTTTATGCATAGAGAAGTTTGATTAATTCTATATTTTCATTTTTATTTTTATTTTTTATTTCATTGGTGTATATTATATAGCATTTTGAAAGGAACACTATTTTACATACTTGAATAGTTATATATTTTTTTAGTTAACTACCATCCTATACTCAAGGTCTTCTTTATTTTTTATTCTATGAACAATAATCTTATACCTTGGTTTACAATTTTTGTTATTTAGTAATGTAGCTCTTGTTTTTAGTATTTTCGATGTCATTGTTTCATTTTATGCCCCCAATAAATCTATAATATATTTTGTGTTGTGACAAAAGAGTAAGTATTGTTGTTGGATTTATTGAGAATTTCGACAAAAAAATATCTAGTATTACTTTAATGGTACTAGGTAAGGTCATAAAGTTTTTGTTCAATCACTTTAATGTATCTATACAATAACTGCAAATCATTATCCTATATTGTGTCATTTTTACATATCCGATTCTTTCACTCCATTTTTTGAGCCAGGTCCGAAATATTCACGAGTCTATAACTCAACTTATTTTTAGGCAATCCGTATTTTTTACCCACTGTTTCTCTAATTTTTAAAATAAAACCGATTTATTATTGATATTTTGGTTTGTCGATATATTATTATTCTCTGACTTGCTAACTATAGTTGGAATTGTAAACTACTCTTTGTTATGTGGGAAAGTCAAAGTTCACTTTGGGATGAATATTCAAAATGGGGCATGTTTATCATTTGTCATTTTGGAAGGACATTTTGTGTGAGAAAAAAAAAAAGAAAAGTATGTAAACGATTCTACAAATACCCATCGGTAACTTTCTAAAGTGAGGAAAAGGCGAAAAGAAGAAAGGAGGTAATAGAAGAAGGAGAAAGAAAGCTACCGGAAAAAGGAGAAAAGAAACCCACAAGGTGTGAAGAAATTGGGAAAATTAGAGAGAAAGGAAGAAATTAGGGTTTTGTTGCACTAACAACATTGTAGAAAGACAAGGAAAGCCACGAAGAAGAAGATACGTTCATGTTTTGTGGAAGCCAAGAAGGAGGAAAAGATAAGTTCATGTTTTGTGTTTTTCCATTTTGAACATGAAATACTTGTTCTTATTTTGCTCTTTCTTTGGATATAGTATGTGGTTGTGTTGATGTATGGTTTTCTTAATGTGAAGAAAAATTCAGTACATGAATACCACCATGTTACCCAATAAAACTCTGTATTTTTAATTGTTGAATACCACCTTTAAGTGCTCAAAACTGTCTACTTCTTAACTGCTGATTCCTTTGGACTGTTAATGCTTTATATTGTTGCTTTAACTCTCATACATATGTAGATAAAAACACTTTGCTTTTGTAATGTGAGAAACTACGTAAGGTATAATTCTTGAGCTAAAGCCTCCTTTTCTTCCCTCCTTCCAACACTGGGCTTAATAATGGTATTCACTTAATAAATAAAATAAAAGGATATATGAGACGAAAGAACAAATATCCATATGATGAATAGGTATCTATGAAGCTCCTTTTCGTCACGAGGGGCCACTATTTCCTACTCTTGCTTCTTTTCCTCCATCTGCTCTTCATCATCATCGTCATCCACTTTCATTGAGGAGTACCCTGTGTTTCAATTCCCAACTGTTAAACGAAAACCACCAATCATGCAAAAATACAAGGATTAAGATAAAAAAAATAAGAATAAGGTACACATCCCAGCCCCATATTGTTCCTCCCCAGCACCCCCCCTCTCTTTCTCAACATGTGCAAAAGTAATTTATATACGGACACAGAAAAAAAAAGGAAATACTAATGGGCCAATTTTGGGTGGAAATTATACGGAAAGTCAGTCAACCTCTTTGTTTTTTTTGTTTTTGTTTTAAACAAAAAATAAAAAAATAAAAAAATTGTCCCTCGGCCAGAGGAGTCATCCTCGAGCTGCTTTTTTTCTTTTTTTTTTTTAATTTTTATTTTTCTCATTAAAAGGGTTCAGTTCCGGAGAAATCCGAGACCATTCTTCATTTCTTTTTTGTGGAAGAAAAGAGCGGTAGGAGGATGGGGACCTCGGACAGCACTAGAAGTAAGCCCTAGCTCGGTCCCGATAGTTGTCCGAGGTCCCCATCCTCGGACCGCTCTTTATTTCTTTTTTGTAGAAAAAAGGAGCAGTTCGAGGATGAGGACCTCGGACCGCTCTTTAGGCTGAGCCAAGATCCCGAAGGGTAATTTTTTAAAAAATAAAAAATCCGTATTGACCAACTTTTTACATAATTTTTGCTTAAAAGCTATTTAGTATTTACTTTCTTTTCTTTTTTTTTTTCTTTTTTTTTTTGTGTCTATACATAAATTACTCAATTAAAAATAGGACACAGTCTCTATGAGTCCATCTAGAAATTAGTTACCTCTTAAAAAAATATTTTTGAGATGGATTTTTTGACCTAATTTTTAATAACATGTAATCTCCAACATGGAGATCATGAATATGAAAATAAATAAATAAATTTTGAAATTAAACAATAATAATTCTATTAATAAAATATCTGAAAAGCTAGTTTTAATTGTTTTTAGATGGCCCACCTATTTCCATCCATCTTTAGGATGGATACTTTATACCTAGGGTACTGCAAATGTAGAAATGTGGTCCCTACCACATGAAACAATTTCCCTTGGAAAAAAGGGATAGTTGTACCTGTGTAATTTGTTTTAGGGAAAACTTTGTAAATATCCGTTATACTTCATATTATTATGAAAATACCTGAAATTTTTCGTTACTATCCAAATGTCTGTTTTTTCAACTTCAGAACATTTTTTTTTAAAATAAAGACGAAATTGCCTATTCTCAATTTTTTAAAAAGAATTTTTTTTTTATTTTCGATTTTTCAAAAACCGAACATTTTAATTTTTGGTTTTCTTAAAAACTGAAATTTAGTGCTTGTAACTTGGTATGTTAAAAAAGTAAAAAAATAATAAAAAAACCTAAGGTGTATATATAAGATGATACCTATTTATAATGCTACTGCATAAATAGTGTATGGGTAAAAGCATATGGTTTTTTTTAAGAGGTTTTGGTATCAAATCCTCCCCATTCCATGATGGAGCGTCTTTTTGTTTTGTAATAAAATAAAAAAATCCATTTTTTATTGAAAAACATTAGCTGAAAAGCCATACCCATTCTGTGATAAGGTTGTTTTTATACTTTTTATTAAAATAAAAAATATGTATTTTTTATTAAAAAAATTAAATTGCATAGGGCGGGACTCGAACCCTTTGACGTGAAAGTATAGAGGCATGCATGATAACCAAACAGCCAATTCAACTAAAAAGCCAATTCAACTCGAAGTTTAAATATTTGGACATACACAATATTGATATTAAAAACAATTCGGTTTTTCAAAAATCAAAATTTAAAAAATTTCTGTTTTTAAAAAGCCAAAATTTTAAAAAAAATCGGTTTTTCACAAAACCAAAAATGGGCAGTCCGTCTTTTTTTTAAAATAATATAAAAGAAAATTACATAAATTTCCGTTTGTTTAATCCTAAAAAGATTTACAGAGAGAGAGAGAGATAGCACCGCTGGAAATGGAACACCCAAAATCCAAACCCTCATCAAGAAAAATAAAAATGTAATAGAGGTGTTCAAAGCTGTGGGGACGACAGAGAGAAGAAGGGTAAGCAAAAGAAGTTGCCTTACAAATAAGTTTTCACACCTCGAATATTTCGAGCCATTAAGACAAGAAAAACAAAAAACGCATGGTTCTCAAGCCAAATCTAGCTCCAACAATTGACTATTTGGCCTAATTACTTTTGAAAATGACAATGTGCATCAGTCTGACATTCAAAAGCTTTACACTTTATAATTATTGTCCATATTGTAAAACCCACCCAAAATTCACCTAAATTAGACCAAATTTATATTTATCTTATAGAGAATTTCACAATGTTTTAAATGATCAAAGAATCACTCATTTCCTATTCATCCCACCTCATTTTAGTTGCCGGCCACATACTTAAAGAAACGTAGAAATTATGTTTTAGTCCCTATGCGACACGAAACATGCATATGCAAAATTGTTTGTGTGCTTGGCCATGCATGATTCGGAATCACACGGAATGAAGTCCCATTCATCCCATCACACTCCAGAAATCTCTAGAAGCCTTCTTAAATCCATTTGACCTTAGAATTGATGATTTTGAATTCCCATGGCCCTTGAAATTCAAGATTCAAGATTGTTGGACTGATTTTGAGTTTAACCATGTACCCAATAAACTTTAGAGATCATTGTGATGTAGGAAGGTCGATCAAGGAACCACTCACTGATAGGAATGGATAGCAGAGAGAACCGGGGCGATAATGAAGTCTTGCAATACCATATCAAAACACACAAAGAGGCTTGCACCGCAAGTTAACTTGCATAATAAGTTACAAAATTGTATTATTTCAATGTTGGTTTTATGTTTATTTTTATGGAACTTTGTGGGGAGCAAATACAATTGAAACCGTACTTATCTAAGAGTACATGATTTAGAAATTTGATAACTGATAGCTTCAGGATTTAGATGGCTATCAAAGTTCAAGAGGAAGATAGTTAAGTTGCTTATCAGGAGATATCAATCAATAACGCGTAGAATTGAGCTTGATCGATGTTGGCATGAAAATACTATTATTTAGGAGCTCATGGGGCTTTATCTCTTCATAAAAAGGTATTTGTTGAGAGAGAAAATATGACTACAAAAAGGTAAAGAGAGGGTAAGTTCTTGTAGTCTTTTTGTATGTGCTCCAGATGGATAAAAATCTTATATTAAGGCTTGTGAGAGAGAGCTTGAAAATCAATATATTCGACATGCTTGCATAGTATTTTTTTTATTAGTAGAAGAGGAGTTTACTACCCTATGGGATGTATACAATTGTTGAACCATGTAAATTTTTGTATTTTTCTCTTTTAAGTTTTTACTCTATTTTTTGTTCCCTTTATTTTTTACCCAAAATTGGTTTTTTATCCTCCACAATTAGTATTAGTGCCTTAGGTTTTGAGATCCTTGCTAGGTTTGTGTGACACATCATATAGATGGTTGCAGGAAATTCAATCAAATACAAAGTCAAAAAGTTTTATTATTTGAATTTCTCAACTTAGAAGTGAAGTTGCATGCGATTTTGGTAAAAGATGCTTGCGTATTGGCTTTGCGTATTGGCTTTAAATGGTAATGAAAAGAAACACGCAAAGATCGATGAAGAGGAATTTGATAAGAAGGATCAGTTAGCCAATACAGACATTCTTTTGGCCTTCGATGAATCCGTTTTATTCAATGTTTCCTCAGAAAAATGCTCAAAATATTTATGGGACAGGATGAAAAAATATTTATCAAGGTGAGCCTCTTTCTAATAAAATTTTTATTTATCAAACTTTTTTATAATTTCAAGATGAGTCACTAAAAGTTCAGTGCCTAAATTAGTACGTTGTTCACACAAGATGTGAAAATTAATGAATAAAATAAGGTAGCCATATTATTTTGTTCTAGGCCAAAACCATGGGATGGGCTGATATGGTATCTCAATAATTCACAGTCTCTAGAATTTGATTCCATTATTTCAACACCTCTTATTGAGAAGCTTAAACAAAAGTCTAGTCAATAGTTATCTTGAAATGTGTTTGTAGCATAGAGTAGATCAAATAGAGATAACTAGAGGAAAGCGTCAATCAAGAGACAAGTTGAGAGGGCATAAGAAAGTGAAGTTTTAGGTCCGTAGAATTTAGGTCATGGGAAGAAATATTATAAGTCATAAAAAAGAAATAGGCAGCCTCTAAATCTGATTCAAATGAGAAGCCTAGTTCAAGTAAGTCACAAAGAAGTATGTTACAACAGTTTTCTGAAGACAGAGATTGGCTACTTGATTTGGATCCATCATTTCATATGACTCCACATAATGATTAGTTCTATAAGTCATGTAATGAAAGGATTATTTGCATCGAAAATAATGACTCGTGTAAAATAGTGGAAATTGTAGAATGTGAGAATTAAGATGTTCAATTATGTAACATGCATAATCCTAGGTGTCAAACATATTTTAGGCCTCAGTAGGAGTCCATGATGAGCAAGGTCTCAGATAATCCTTAGTGTCAAACATATATCAGGGAAATTTTGATGAGCAAGGTTTCAAGTTTACAGGTAGCAATATATATCTTAAATTTTTAAATGGAGTATTAATTGTAAAAAGAGCTAGTACGCAATTTATAAAGACTTGCTAGAGAGAGAGTTTTGGGCATAGCTATATTGCAGAGCTGGACTCCGTCATGACATACCACGTGCCTTTGGTCCTGCATGAGCAAATATGTACTCAATGTATTTCTCGATAAAAACCCTGAATCTCTTAATTTAGATTTTTATAACTGGTGCTTATTTAGTAAACAAAACAATTTTTCCTTAGATTTATGTACCCCTAAAAATAATATTTTTTTTAGTAAATATTCATCCGGACACAAGGGAATCACCAATTGTCTTTATGGGTGTTGAATTTTTTCACTTTTATTGATGATTTTCAACAAAAGCGTGGATGTGTATTGTGAAATAAAAATCAGATACCATCAGTTGTTTAAAAAATTGAAGACTTGAATTGAAAATAATAAGGGCAAGAGTATTAAGTGTCTAAGAACTTATAATGGGGGAGATTTTATTTTGGTGAATTTAATTATTTTCTTAGTGAATATGCTAGACAGTTGACAATTCTTGGGGCACGTTAGAAGCAAGGGGTTGTTGAGAGGATGAATAGTAATATTATGGAGCATGCCAAAGATATATTGAGACCTATTGGGTTAGAGTAGTGTTCTACGTAAAAGCAGTTTGTATAGCTTGTTTTCTAATTAACAAGTTTCCCAATGTTGCTATTGACTACAAGACATCAAGAGGGGTTTGAACTAATTATTCTGTCCTTCATTTTTTTTGGTGTGATATATGTTTTTTTATTCCAAAGGTAAAGAGAAATAATTTGCATATGAAATAAAAAAAGTTCATTTTTCTTGGCTATATAGATGGTACAAAGGGATATAAATTATGGTACCCTTTGACCGGAAGATTATATTAACCAGGATATTAGTTCTAATAAAATTCCATGCAAAAATGAAATTCCATACAAAGATTATATTAACCAGGATATTAGTTCTAATAACATTCCATGCAAAGAGTATATTAACCAGGATATTAGTTCTAATAAAATTCCATGCAAAAGTGTAAAAACTAATCAGGCGAAATGCACTCATGTGAACTGGTCAGATGGTAGTCAGGATCCAAAGCCTAAAATTAATCAAGAGCACAAAGAGTATTTAGGTGGTGTTGAATTCGTAAGATCGTCAAGAGCTAAAAAGGATGTGTGGCTTAATCATTATGTCTTGTCCTATGCGTCCCTAATAGCGGAGGTTGGACTAATTTCTTATTATGAGGCATGTGACGTTGATGAATCCGATCAATGGACAGCATCCATAGAAGGAGATGGAGGCCCCCCAAAAAAATAAAATGCACGTCCTTGTTGGATTACAAAAGGTAATTTGTTGCAAGTGGGTATTCGAGAAGAAAAAAGGTCCTAATAAAGTTGTTGAAAGGTACAAAGGTCAATTGATTTTCAAAGATTATGCTCAAAAGGCAAGTATGGATTTAGAGAAAATTTTCTCTATTGTGATTTACATGACCACTATTAAAGTTGTGTTGGCTATGGCTGTTGTTCTTTAGGGTTGGAATAGTTAGATGTAAAAACTGTTTTCTTGTACTGTAACTCAAAAAAAAAGACCCAACTTAGGGTTTAATAGGGGAAGGTAAGGAGAATTTAGTTTGTAGCCTCAAAGAGTCATTATATGGGTTGAAATAGGCAGCAAGGTTTTAGTACAAATGTTTTGATTCTTTCACATTTAGCTGTGTTGATTCTTTCATATTTAGCTTGAATTTTTGTAAATGTTAAGCTGACTATTGTACTTATTTTTGTGATTATGGAGATGGAAGTTGTTTTATCTTATTACTCTATTGGAACGTGATTGTTGTATGACCAAATAAAGAGAATATTGCAAAACTTAAGGCTCAATTAGCTCGAGAATTTGGGATAATACTTAGAGAGGAAGAACAATAAAATATAGTTAACGTAGAAAAGTTATATGAAAAATGTTTTGTGGCACTTCAATATGAAAAATGATAAACCACTTAGTACCCCATTTCATGTCCATATAAAGTTGATTTTAAAATTGTGTTCTAGCATAAAAGCATAAAATACATAGATGTCTTGAGAACCATACTCATCTGCAGTAGAGAGACTCATGTTTCTTGTGATTAGCTCTACACCTGACATAGCACAAGCAATCAGAGTTGTGAGTGGATGCATAGCAAATCCTTGTCATGATTACTAGACTGCTATGAAGTTGATTCTTCATTATTGAAGGGAACTTATATTGTTCGTATGATTTAGTTAGTTAATTATTGAGGTTGTAGTATGTGGTGGCTTTGTTGTCTACAGAGGCTGGGTATATGTCACTTAACCATACATCTAAAGAAGCAATTTCACTAAATAGGTTACCAGGTGATGTTCGAGTTGTAGAAGACAGCATACCACTTCATTGTGACAACCAAGTTCCTTACTTTTAGCAAGGAATCCATCTTTCTACTAAAGAATTAAGTATATTGATGTTCAAAATCACTTGGTTCATAATGTAACAGAAGACGGAATAAATTTACTATCGCTAATTCATATTGATAAAATTTCAGCAAATATGTTGACTAAGCCCATAGGGAAGGGGAAATTCACTTGACGCATAACTTCCTTGGGACTTATGATTACTTGATGATTAGTGAATGGTTGGTCGTAAATTCGTGGAGCAAGCTAGTCACAATGGAACATATCTTCAGGTAGGAAATTGTTAGCGTGAAGTCCATGTTTCCTTAGACTAACACATATCCTTCATAATATTTGGTCATGGAGATGTTATTATTTAGGAATTCCTATTTTGTGGGATACTGAACCCTACAATTTGGAAAACTTATCAAAATAGGAACGAGAACAGGAGAGGACCACACTTGGTAGCTCTTAGGATTGTTTCTCTTTATACAAAAGTATTTGTAGAGAAGGAATATAAAAGGGTTGAGATAGAGAGAGAAGGTAACTTATTGCACTCCTTTTTGTGGATGTTCTAGAGGGTGTAAGACCATGTTTTAGGACTTGTGAGAGACAACTTGAAAATCTTTGTATTCATTATGCTTGCATGCATAATATAAACGTTGTTGATTAATAAAAGAGAATCTTTTCTGATTAGTAAAAGAGAAGTTTTCAGCCTCCTGGCCGTAAGAAACTCCGGAACTTCGTAAATCTTGGTGTTTTACTCTTTTATGTTTTTACACTATTTTTATTTCCCTTTATTTTTTACCATACCTTGGTTTTTGAACCTCTAAAATCAACTAAGAAGTACCTAGGAGGACTAATTTCAATTTAGAACTGATGCAATCCCAAAAACATGGAGCACATCGCCAACAATGCAGACCCCATCATCAGCCATGCACCACATTGGCAGAGAATCTGGCAGCCAAATTGGTCCAAATTATTTTGAGAGATTTCCTCATCATGTTAAGTACAAAAGAAAAAAAAATCGAACTTTTATGTTGTAAAAATCATCATGTACCTCATACCAAGATATCCAAAATGTAGAACATGGAGACCAAAAAGTTAGAACCCGGAGAAAAAAACCCTAGCCTCGGGAGATCCTAGCCTAAATCTTGATTCATGAGAGCCCTGGCCTAATCCGTGACATTGAGAAGCCCTATTTTACATCACCTTAATCCTATTTAGTTCAAAAACCCTATAATCAAGTCTAAAAACCCTAGATGTGGTCCGTTGGCCTCAGTTGCTATTATCTTCAACTGTCGATCAAATTCTTTGAAATCTGTCAATTATCTATTCAATATAATTTCAAGCTATTTTCAAGTTGGAAAAGATTAAAACACGAATTCATTAGAATATTAAAAATTAATTCATTTAGGAACAACATTTGGTTCACCCACCAGTGAACCGGATCACTATCAACAACTCCTCGTTTGGACGCCTTAGGCGCATTTGTTTTGTCTCAACTATGACACACATTGTTTTGGGCCTGGTATAAGTTGATCGTGAAAAGCACATATCTAGAGGAAATAAAAAAGGGAAAACATCCTAGGCTCACTTCCTACCAAAGTAGGGGGCCTCTCCCCAGCCAAAAAAAAATAGAAAAGGGAAAACTTTCTATACTTCCTCTACTTTATAGAAGTTCTATCCCGCCATCTGATGTGAATGGATGGCTTGTTAAAAATAGGGAGGAAAAAGGCTTACTTTTAGAATTTGTGCTATGCGTACAAAAGAGACCAAATCAACTCAATTCCTTCACTCTACTTGTATAAGAATATAGTACATGGATATATAGACCACTTAGGAGCTTTCTAGACACTTTTTCCACCATTCTAGTGATGTTTTCTCTCTCAAAACATACAACCTATATGCTTGGAAGAAATTACATGAATATTCATGAAAATTCTACACTTCACTCATTCCCAATTCAAATTTGCATGCATTGCATGTTTTGGACTCCTCTCTCTTAATCTTGTGACACCTCTCTCTCAATCTTGGAATTGTGGCCTTGAAACTCTACATAATTCTTTTACATCATTCCAAAATTACCCTAGACATAACTTTCCCAAACTATCCCTTACATTGAAATCTAATGCCCAAAATACCCTTGAACATAATCAAGCTTATTTCTAACATTCCCACTTAAGATTGATTTTCCAACTTAGTTAGTCCTAACATAAATTTCAAATTTTAAAACATTTCACATTCGAAAGGTTTTGTAAAATTGTCGGCAACTTGATCTTGCGTCTTTGTGTAAACAAGTTCAATCTTCTTCTCTTCACTTGGTCCAACATGAAATGGAACTGTGTATCAATGTGATTACTTCTCTCATGAAATACAAGGTTCTTTGCCAATGCAATTGCCAACTTGTTATCTACATGGATTTTGGTGCGAGTCAAGCTCTTTAAGAAGATTCTATAGCCACAATGCATGACTAGTACTTGATGTAGCAGCTACATACTCGGCTTTGATATCCCAAAAAATCATTTTTGCAGCTTTCAAGTGAATGGTATTTGGATTATCCATGTACCGGCTTGCCAAACCAACTCCATAGAGAATATCTGGTCTTGTATATGTTAGGCATCAGAGGATTCCCATTAGACTTTTGAAAAATGTATGATCAACCCTTTCTCCATCACCTTCTTTCCTCAATTGTAGACCACTCTCTACCGGTGTATTTACAGGATTACAATTCTCCAATTTAAATTTCTTAAAAATTTCTTTTGCATAAAAGTTTTTTGATACAAAAATTCCATCATCCACTTGTTTAACTTCAATGCTAAGAAAATAAGACCTGAACCAAATGTTGATCATTTCAAACTCCTTAATCATAGATTCTTTGAATTCTTTAAACACGATGAGATTATTTCCCGTATAGATCAAGTCATCAACATATAAACAAACAAGAAAAATATCTCCTTTTTCATTTTTCTTTAGGTACAAGGCATGTTCATATGGGCACCTAGAAAAACCATTTTAAAGAAAATATTTATCAATCCTACTATTCCATGCCCTAGGTGCTTGTTTTAAGCTATCCAAAGCCTTTTTCAATTTGACAACTTTAGTTTCTTGTCTTTTTTTTGCATAACCAATTGGTTGTTCAATATGCACGTTTTCTTCAAGAACACCATTTAAGAATGCCGATTTCACATCCATTTGCAAATTTTCCATTTCTTTGAGGCTGCAAGAGAAATGATTAATCTATTAGTTTCCAAATAGGCAACAGGGGCAAATATATCATCATAGTCTATTCCGGGTCTTTGCATGTACCCTTAGCAACTAACCTTACTTTATACCTTTCAATATCCCCTTTAGCATTTCTCTTTGTCTTGTATATCCATTTTACACCAATGGCTTTGTAGCCCTTTGGGAGTGTTGTAAGCTTCCATGTGTCATTCCTATCAATCTCTTCAATCTCTTCATCCATGGTTGTTTTCCACACTTTACTTTTACATGCTTCATCAAAATAAATGGGATCCAAATTTGCATAGAGCGAAAGCAATGTGAGATCTTCATTTCAACATCAAGCCTACCAGTAACCAAATAAATTTCCTAAGGACTTTTAGTATTCATGGGCCTATGAGTAGATTGGCCAATAGAAGAAGAATCATGAATCGGACTCAAGGGACCTTTGTGATGCTCACTTCTCCCTTATCTTTCACTTCATCAACCTCAATGGTTTTATTTTTTTGATTATTTTTCGAATCCCATACTCCATTTTCATCTAAGATCACATCTCTACTCATGAGTACTTTTTTATTGATGAGATTGTACAATTTGTAAACGTATGTATTTTCTCCATAGCTTATGAATGCACACTTTTCTCTTTTGTCATCAAGCTTTCCCTTTTCTCTTCGGGAATTTTAGCAAAACCACACACTCAAAGATTCTTAGATGCTCTACATTTGGCTTGTAAGAGCTCCAAGCTTCATCGGGTGTCTTATACCACAACCCTTTATGGGACACTTATTCAACAAATATATTGCACAAGCTATGGCCTCAGCCCAAAATTCCTTTGGCGTTTTTCTTTCTTTTAACATGCATCTTACCATATTCAAAATAGTTTTATTTTTTCTTTCTGTCATACCATTTTATTGTGATGTGTAGAAAGTGGTCATTTGGTGGCAAATTCCATATTCCTTACAAAATTTTTGGAAAGCGATAGAATTGTATTCTCCACCTCTATCTGATCTTATCACTTTAATTTGATAACTAATTTGTTTCTCAACAAAAGCTTTGAATTCTTTAAGTACTTCAAAAACTTCTGATTTTTCTTTTAGAAAATATACCCACATTTTGCTACTATAATCATCAATAAAGGTTAGAAAATACCTACTTTTTCCATGTGAGATGGGCTCAAATGGTCCACACACATCTGTATGCACGAGTTGGAGAGGCTTTTGTACTTTCCTTGATTTTCCACCCTTGAAGCTTTCTCGATGTTGCTTTCCCAAAATACATCCTTCACATAAAGCACCAGTTGATTTATCCATGGCAAACCATTCACTATTTTTGCTTTTGACAACAATTTCGAGCCACCAAAATTAAGATGCCCAAGAACGAAAATGCCATAACCATGAATCATCATTCAAACTAGATTTGAGGCATTTCACATTTTCACTTTTGAGTTTCATTGGAAACATTCTATTGTTAGTCATAATGACTTTGGCAATCAAATTGTTTCTTTGGTCCCTCAAGTAAAGGCTACCATTTATCATAAAAGTATTATAGCCTTTTTCTAATAATTGCTCCACACTCTAAATGTTATTTTTCATATCTAGCACCTAATATACATCGGAAATAAATTGATGACCACCATTTTTCATTTTAATCAAAATTTTACCTTTGCCTTTTAAAGGTCTCTTTGATAAGTCTTCAAATGTTACATGCCCATGACTTAATTCATTCAATTCTATAAACAATTCCTTTCTACCACACATGTGATTGCTTGCATTGGTGTCATGATACCAAGTATCCATTTGATTCTCATTATTATCATTATAAGCTAATAACAAAGTTCATTTTTCTTCATCATTTTTCTTTTCAACGAAATTAGCTTTTTCAAATACATCATTTTGAGAGCGATTTCTACATTCAGAACTATAATGGCCATATTTTTTGCAATTATAATATTGAATAGCATATTTTCCATACCTTGAATGATTGTATTTCCTTGAAAAATTACATGTTCCTCGTCCTCTTTAAGCTTGTGGATTTTGATCTCTCACACCTCCACAGTTAACGTTGCCTCTTCCACATCCTCTCCTTCCATTGGCACAATCTCTTTGGCCTCTTTCTCCACGATATTCGTCATTCTCTTCTTTCCCTATACGCTTTGGTTGTAATGCATGCTCCAAAGAGATTTGAGTCATTTTTTGAAATCTTTGTTCATTGGCTAGCAAGGAACCCAAGAGGTGATCAATAGTCATAGCCTTTAAATCTTTTGATTCTTCAATGGCTACACCAATGTGCTCATACTTACGATCCAGTGAACATAGTATTTTCTCCATTACTCTAACATCATATATATTTTCTCCATTTCTTTTCAATTGGTTTACAACAACCAAGACCCTTGAGAAGTATTTCGAAGTGTTTTCGGATTCATTCATATGAAACACCTCAAACTCGGCCCTCAAAGTTTGAAGACGCACTTTTTCAGCTTTTAAAGTCTTTTGAAGGAATTTTGAAGAATCTCCCATACCTTCATTGAATTTGCAGCGGAAAGTGCTCTCATCAATTCCTTGATAAATAAGAAAGAGTGCTTTCTTGTCCAATCTTCTTGACTTGTTTAGCACGCTTCTTTGATTTTGATCCAAAGCGGCTTCTTCTTATGGGGTTGCCGGTTCTACATACCCCTTTTCAATAACATCTCAAGCATCTTGAGATCCCAATAATACCTTCATTTGAATACTCCAATTCTCATAGTTGTCTTTGGTAAGAAGAGGAATTTGAGGTTAGATCAAGGGGACAATTCT
Source organism: Amborella trichopoda (assembly GCF_054954075.1). NCBI lineage: Eukaryota > Viridiplantae > Streptophyta > Magnoliopsida > Amborellales > Amborellaceae > Amborella > Amborella trichopoda. The sequence continues at coordinate 13,243,464 of NC_142340.1, read as the reverse complement.
TAAGCACTTTGGCACTGATACCACTTGTTAGAAGGACCTGGTTTCCATGCGGTCAAGCCCACATATGTAGAAATGCGAGCCTATTAATAAATCTACTTTTGAGATGGATTTTTTTATTTAATTTTAAGGATATGTATTCTCTAACATGGAGATCATGAATATGAAAAAATAAGTAAATTTTAAAAACCAGAAATAATAATTCTAGTATGAAAACATTTCGACCATTAGTTTCCATTCTTTTTAGATGAAATGCGTACTTGCATCCATCTTAAAGATGGATGCTTTACACTTTTTGGACGGCATATGTAGTCATGTGGTCCAGCCCACATGAAACAATTTTCCTTGTTAGATATAGGGAGGAAGAAGGCTTACTTTTAGAATTTGTATTATGCACACAAAAGAGATTAAATCAATTCAATTCCTTCACTCTATTTGTACAAAAACATAGTACATGAATGTATAGACCACTTAGGAGCTTTCTAGACTCTTTTTACACCTTTCTAAGGATGTTTTTCTCTCAAAACATACAGCTTATATGCTTGGACAAAATTACAAGAATATTGAATAAAATTCTAGACTTCACTCATTCCCAATTCAATCTTGGAATCCTATACGCTTTGGACTCCTCTCGCTCGATCTTGGAATTGTGGCCATAGAACACTGCACAATTCTTTTACATCATTTCAAAATTACCCATAACATAACTTTTCCAAAATATCCGTCACACTTAAATTTAATACCCAAAATACTCTTGAACATAATCAAGTTTATTTCTAACATGACTGGGAGGGACCCAGTCACAATGTCATGCCTCTATACTGTTTTATTTTGTCAATTTTTTAATAATTATTTTGACTCCAAATTTTGGGCATCCACTCTTCTTTTAAATCATATCTACAAAAAATATTTTTAAAAAAATTTATTCTCGATAAAATAAAATGACCAAAATACCCATGTCAGCTTTTGGGGTATTTTGGTCCTTTTATTTTATCGAAATTACTTTTTTAACATTTTTTTTTTATGTGTGCCCCATTAAGATGATGGCACGTACCAAATTTCATACTCATATAATATGTATAAAACACTCTAAGGCATTGGATCTAAATCAAATGGTCAGTGACTCACTTGATTTTGATCTTGATCAAATTGGACGATTGGAAGAGGGGAATATACAACTTCTATACAGTAAAGGAAGTATGGGAAGCGGAAAGATGTAATGAATAAAGGTCATGTATTTAACAAGAAGAATAAATGGCATTAGATTTTGTCTCAAGGCGAATTTCTGCAACCTAACTTTTTGTTTAACCCCTATCATCACTAAATGAACAATCAATAAAAAAAAATATATAAAAAATTAAAAAAATAGATTTTGAGTTCTTAAAATGGTTTCAACTGGCCACCACAAAAATGGATGATCCATACAAAATTTCCAAATTACAATTTTGTCCGGAAAAATCTTTTCTATTGGCTACTTGTTCGTAGTCAAGAGGATGTGTGCCAAGTTTCAGGCTGTATAAATGCCCTCAAGACTCAAATATGGGAGCAAGGATAAATATAACCTTTTTACCCTTGAGCAAATATATTTTTGGGAATATATCTTTATATCCCATTTTTTTAGGTTTCATTTTTTTATATACCCAAGGTTTCAAAAGATATATTCTACTTTAAAACTATTTTTTAACCTAAACAAATGTGAGAAAGACATGCACTTTCTAAACCCAATCATTTCTCTCTCTTCACTTATTTATCCCAAACTTCTCTCTTTCTCTTTTCCTGCGTCTCTCACTATCTCTTTTCTCTCATGTTTCTCCAAACACCTCTCTCTCCTCTCAATAACATCTCACCTCTGTGAAATCCAACCCAATCATTTCTCTCTCTTCACTTATTTAACTCAAACTTCACTCATTCTTGCCCTTCCTACATCTCTCACTCTCTCTGGAAAGATGTAGAGAGAGCGGGAGGAGAGAGAGATGGGAAAGGAGTGAGAAATTTGGAAGGATGGCTTTTAAAAACGACATGTCTGTTTTGATTTGTTTGGCCTACAAAAAATGTTTAAATTAGCTTCGATGGTTAGAAGAAATAAAATCTACAATTTTTATGCCCCAAGATATCTTTTAAAACGTTGGGCCTATTGTGAAATGAAACCCAAAAATAAGGGGTATGGAGATATTTTCCCTTTTTTTTCCAATCATTTCTTGAAAAGTATAGAATAACGCATTTTATTTTTATTTACCCAAAAAAATAGAAGTTAATCGTTTTGTATAAGGAGGTCACGATTACTAATGCCTGCTAGATTTAAAATTAGGAAATTGGAGATACGGGATTTACAAGCTTAAATTTCAAAAAAAACTTGTTTTGATATTTACAATACATCCTAAGCTTTAAAATTTGACATCTGACAGTTTTCGGAGATTCTGACTCCCTTGTGCTAAAAAACAATGGCAGTATAGTGTAAAATACCTTCACTTATAGGAACTTTCAAAACCAAATTTAGTATTTATAAAATGTGATTTTCCATTAAGGTTTCCCTTATTAACGAAAGTAAAGGATGGAAGAAATCTTATAGGAGGTCCGTTGTATTTGATCGAATAGGAGTGCTCTAACAAAGCATAAAACTTGCTATAAAAAGGTCGTTACTAGTTTTGGTGTAGTAGTTTTGGTAACCTATACTACGAGATTGTTTATTTTTGTTATAAAGAGGTCACAATCGCTTCTAGGCATTCGTTATGTAATCTTATGGATGAAAGTGTGTCACAATATTTACGAAATTTTTGTTTTCAATTTTGTGCCTGAATAATGACAAATCGTCAACCGCCCAATTTTAAATTTAATGCTCAGTAATAATTGTGGCCTCCTTATATCAAAACAAATGGTCTCCTTATATACATTTTTGATAGTTATGGATTAAGGTTACTATTACTAGTTTTTCATCACCTGTCAGATCTCTCATCCAACGGTTGTGCACCTCCAATACAACCCATGTAAACTCCTACTTGATCATTGCTCAAGGAAAATAATCCCATTTTATTATGAAGAATAATGCCCTTGTACCATACAAGATTATATCATAGAAAAAACCTGCCTACCTCTTTAGATGGATCAAATTTGAGAAACAGACGTTCCAAATTCTATTGGATGCTTGTGCCTAACCTCCATGTCATGAAAATTTATGGCAAGCTTCATTTCTTGTATATCGACAGCCACCGCGGCCGCCGTCGTCAGCGTTGAGAGTGTCCGCATTTTGCTATGCACTCTTGGTTTCTGTTGAGGGACACTATAGTCAATTGGAGGTCGTGCTGCGATTTTGAGAGATTGTGCGTTTGAACCCATTGATAGGACCTATTTTATATCATTTTCTCATCTAAGTTAATGGAAAATGGTTAAGATTTATAATTTTCGAACCAAATTTTCAGTAATTAATCTGTTTACTCTGTGTGGTGGAACTTCTCTAAGATTTATGGATTCTTGTGGCCATACACGGAAATAAAGAGAAGCAAAACACCATCTTCTAGTGGTGTTTTGAGAGAGAGAGAGAGAGGAGAGAGACAATGTAGAGAGGGGAACTTTATGTAACTATTTGTGTATTGGAGAGAGAGACGAGGTTTTGAGATAGAGAGAGATGGTGTTTTGACTCCGTTGTAGTTATCTTTGTATTCTCTCTTATTAATAAAATATGTTACTTTTGTCAAACAAAAAAGTGAGACGGTGTTTTGAGATGGGAACTTTCTCCAACATTTTGGGTATTTGAGAGAGAGAAATGGAGTTTTGTGTGAGAGAGAGAGATAGTGTTTTGGGTGTTTGAGAGAGAGAAATGATGGGTCAAAAATAAATGGTCAAAGTGGTCCTGGGGGTGGGAGGATAGAAAAGATAGAGACCATATGCTACAAGTAAAATTGTGAATCCTGGGGTCTCATGAGAAATAGATGCCAAAATTAAGGGGTACCGAGATATTTTCCCTTCTTTTTTTTTTTTTTTCGTTTTTTTTTAACTTTAACAAAAGTTTCATCAAGTGAATGAAAGAAAGCAAAATATAAGAGTCTCTCCCCTCGACTCTCTTATTATCTCTCTCCAACCAGCTTATCCAAGATTGCTTCTGTCATTTCTAGCTACATCTTCATTAGTTCTTTTTTTTCATTTCTTGAGTGTTATGGGCTGACAAGGTAGAAAACTTCTCATGCTATAACTCAAGGAAACCAGAGGACTTTCATAGTATAATACCATACAGAGGTTACAATCACCCATAGCCATCAGATGTTAAATCTGACAGCTTGGGCTGTATCACAAAGTTAAAAAATATTGGTTTCTAACTTTGAACCCATCAAACCACATGATATTACATTAATGGTAATATGTATGTGCAAAAAACGCATAAAAAGTTCCCTCTTTGGAGTGTCCTTTTACTTTCCCTCTTTTGAAGTTTTTCCCAAAACGACTCCAATTACAATTCAACATATAAATAAGAAGAGTACCTGAATTATGGGAATTATTTTATTGCGTAAATAATTATAAAAAAATCGCCACCAAACATATATACAATTCACTATATTTCGATTGAATTCAACCAACTTGTCTTCTTTTTGCATTACCCCCATAGTTTAGGTGAGAATACCAATATCATTCAAAGAGAATATCCTATTTTTATCTACTTTACACCTAAATAAAAGAAACTTTCCCCATGTTTTGGGTGGTAATTACAAAAAGAATCTACGCACCTTCCGAAAGCCCCATCTAAACTATAGATAGAAAATTGGCAATCCCCTTTAAGAAAATATATATACGAAATCTTGCCATTAGCTATTATTGTCAAAAACGATACGAGTGTGGGTTGCTTTATAATACGGGTCACGTAAAATACGGGTCTACATTCATTCTTAAGTTCTTATTTCAATTGTTTTGCTTTTTTTGCATAGGGTACTAGAAATTGGAGACACCATTTCCGCCGTTGACGGCCATCTTCATCGAGGTAACTGCTTATGGTACAATATGTTTCTTCATACGCTAAACCCTAAACCCTAAACGACATCTAGGCTCACTTCCTGCAATCTGTTTCATGCAGGCTTTGCGTAACATATGTCCCATGAAGAAAGAAATATGCATATCTACATGCATGTCTACTTTTGAAAATATTTATCTTAAAGCATGTTCTTTCGACGGTCTGCTTTAGGTGTTCACATATCCACCTAATCTACACAATTTTTTATGTTTTGGGTTTCATGGTCTGGAAACAAGAATAGATTTGATAAACAAACAAAGCACCAAAATTACAATTATTGGTGGGGAAGATATATCCTTATCAAATACATTATATCCTTTCAAAAAGTGGGACTTGAGTGAAAAATATGAAATATAAGGAATTATTTTTAAGTTTTAAAAATAAGACATGATTTTATGTAACTTTCTTTAATATTAAATAATAACTCAGGGTATTCCATCTTGACTGATGAGATGTGAATGGCATTTTAATGGACACTAGATCCACCCATTTGCACCATTTTAGGAGCTTTGATTCCATATTTGGTGGTGGAAATGGTCCTTCCGGTGTTTATGAGGGGTTTGGGTATTCAATCTGACAAGGGCCAAGGATTTTAGTGAAGCTCGGGTTGTACCATTTAATTTTCCATTTTTAATTAGGGATTGCATACTAGGAGACTATTTACCATTAGTACAAGGAGGTCGCAATCAATCGTTACCACTGGATGTCAAATTTGATGGCTTGGTGTCTCACTAAGTTCGAAAATTTTATTTTTGAACTTTGAGTAGTCATTGATAGACTTGCAACCATCCGATTAAAAATAACATCAATTTATTATGCAGAGTAATGCCCTTTTACGATACAAGATTATCATAGAAAAAACCTGCCTGCCTCTTTAGATGGATCAAATTTGAGAAAAACAGACATTTTGGATTCTATCGAATGCTTGTGCTATACTCCATGCCTTGAAAATTTATGGCAAGCTTCATTTCTTGTATTCCATAGCCGCCACTGCCACTGCCGCTGTCGCTGCTGCCGCCGCTTGAGTTGACACCGGAGTCTCTGCAACCATCGCTGTTAGCCAGGCATTAGGAAAATCCTTTTGCTATTGTTGCTCCATCGGATCCTCCACCAACCATGGAAAAGATTAAGCAGGAGCAGGAGGAGGCTGCGACAACAGAGGAGGAGGAGGTGGTGCATGCATCGAGTTTGTCCCAAAGCTGGAATCACCATGGAGGTGGCGATGATGTTGGGCTCTGCAAAATGTGAGTTGCTGGCAGAGATTATTGAGCAATGTGCGAGCATGTAGAATATGCTTGTTGAGCTCGAGGACGATGCCGTAGCTTCCGAGGATGGGGTCTCTTGCTCGTACTTTTGCTTCTTGTTTGATGGATCTCATGGCAGCAGCCCTTTCGTCAGGCTTTCCGAACTTGGAGATGAGCTTTATGACGTTGCTGACACCAAACAGACGTTGGACATTGAGGAAGTCACTCATGCGGTCGGGTGGGAAGAAGGGGGCCATGGGGCAGTCCGGTGTGCACTTGCGCCGCTGGTAGCGGCATGATGCACATGCCGGGTTCTGGTTCAAGAACGACGTGATCCTGCGGTCCCTGTGGATTAATCACTAAGTTAATATTGATGACCATAGACACATATTGGATCATGAAAGAGAGGGGGATGAGTTAGCATGGCTTAGGTTGTCTCACAAACATCATGTAGATGCACACAACAATATTGTTTACTTTTGTTATAAAGATCATAATCATTATTGACCAGTAGATGTAAAAACGAATGTTTTGGTAAGGGTGGCAAAAGGAAAGGATCCGACATCCAGACCTGACACGTGTTTGGGTAGGGGTCCAAAATTTATACCTGGCAGGTCGGGTTGGGGCCTAATATTTGTACCTGAACACTATTCAAATTTGGGTCTGGGTCCATGTGGATCCAATCTGAATAGTGTTATTATATAAGTAGTATTTAATATGTAATATTTTTTTAATATTTCAATAAATACAATTATATATTTTAATCATAATATTTAAATAAGGGTGTGGTTTCTAAAAGGTTGCAACCTTAAACAATAAAGTGCACCTCATAATTTTATATCTCATTATAAAATTTTAAACACCAAAAATAGGTAAAATCAAGTAAATCTATAAACACATGAAAATCTTGAAAAAGCGTAGTCTAGATAATGTCGTTGCAAGATATACTATTTGTAAGACTCAAAATCTTCTTCTTCTTTTTTTCATATGCATAATTCTTGATATTGAGATGATCAATTAGAAGATTTTTCAACATTAAAACAAGCTTTTTCGATGGAGTTTTAAGATGCATTTATACTTCTACATTTTAAGGTTGCAACGTTACATAATTTTTTCCTTTAAATAATACATGTATATATTTAACATAAAATTTAAATATATATTTTTTATTTTTGGGTCTGATCCAATTGGGTACGGTCGGGTCCCGTTGGATCCGGCTTTTGGTATGATAACTTTGGGTCTGGTTGGGTCTATGTCTAGGTCCCATAATTTCATTCAGATCTAAGTCCGGGTCCGTTCGACAACCCTATGTTTGGGGTTTCCCAAAAGACTAGCACAAAATCAAGAATAAAATTTCTCGAATATTATGACAAACTTCCATATGACGGATTTCACATCTAATGACTAAGAATAGTTGTAACCTCCTTGTACTACAAGTGAATGATCCAATAATATACACAACATATCTATGTACAAAGAGATATATACTATAAAAGGATTAATGTGTAAGAGGCTAGTAGAGAAGGACATAGCGTCAAACATGTGGAGAAAAATAAAAAATAAAAAAAGGAAAAAAGCATTGAGTGGTCAGGATGGCGAACCTCTATATGGTATCAAAGCTTCCATTCATGACCATTATTAGCATGTCAAGAAAAAAATTAAAAAGAAAAAAAAACTAAAAGGAGATTTTTGTCATAGGACGTAAACATAAGATACTGACACAGAAGATCATACTACAAGACATGTAGAGAAAAATCAATTAGGAACCAGTAGATTATCAAGGTGAAGGGATAATATGATGCCAAAAGTTCCATTCCTACACATTATTAATACATCAAGAAAAGGAAAAAAATCGAAAACATACATGCAAAGAAAAGATAGATGATAGGCACACCAATACAGACAACATGCACATGTGTGAAGAGACAAAACATGGATGAAGAGAAATGCAGAGACATGAATAATAAAGATATAAAAAATATATAGGAAATCGATGACAATCGATAAAACAAAAAATTGAAAAAAAAGGAATTTTATAAAAAACATGCGAAATCTGCCTCACATGTAGCACTAAAACAGAGGAGAAAGTGAGTTCTTTACTCACATCTCTGGATTTGGTGGATGAGAAGGCTGTGGAAGAGGAGGGTTTGGGCTTCCTCTTTGTGCTCCTCTATATCTACACTTTTTCTCTCTAGACTCTAGAGAGGGAAACAATAGAAGATTAGTGATTCTCCCCCTATAAAGGGGGAGCAAATCTTTGTGATGATCCAAGTTGATGCTCTCGTGGGTTGGTGCCCTCCTAATTTAGCTAGTGCAATTACTAGGAGCCCTTCAACTTACACAAAAGAATCTGTATGAAATACATAGCAAGTGTTGGAAAGAGCTCAGGCTAGATGCTCGGCGCACGCTCGAGCCAAGTACTCCACCCGAGTCTAAGTAAATCGGCCTGAGTTGGGCTAAAAGAGTACTATAAAAAATAAAATAAAATAAAAAATCCAAAAAAACAAAATCTTTAAATTAAATCAAGCAAAACATATCCAAATACGGTTGAAAAATTAGTTTCCAAATAATCAATTTGTAAAGGGGTATTTTAGAAGTAATTTAAAAAGAAGGGAAAATATAAAATTAAGTGTTCATGACCAGAACACTTTCCAATCTTTGCCAAAATGATAGAAAACATAAAATATAAAACTGACGCAAGAAAAAATAATAACGAGGGAAAAAAAAAAGATTTTGAGATATTATACCCTCTCTATAGGTCTGCAAGAGAGTCCACCCCAATATCTTTTCACAATATCAACTTCTTACTCAACCACCAATTCTCTCTCTCCCCCTAACTTCTACATGAAACCCCACAATTTTAGGAAGTCCACACCATAAAAATACAAACTACATCATCAAGAAATTCTATCCTAAGCAACTCCCATAGACTGTTTTACTAGTCACCACAATGCGGTTTCCATTTCCACCATTAACACCATCCCACTATTACCTTCAGAAAGCTAACTCCTAATCTACTTGAAAAAACAAGTAGGGGTCTATTTTCCCTAGTAAATGATTCAAAAACAAAAAAGTAAAGAAGACAAGACTAACCCTAAGGAAAACAAAAATCTCTAGTTACACGTTTTTTTAAAATAAAAAAAATAAAAAATTAAACAACCTCAATTTTTTTTTTGCATCATTATCTTGGATATGGGAGAAGTTCGACCTCAAGCTTACATCCTTCAAAATTCAATCGAATAATTGGTGTTATAGACCGACCATTCTTCTCGGTACTTTGCCTATTTTTATGAGCTAACTAAGCAGACACTTGCAGTGCAATTTTTATAGGAATTTTGTACTACTGAATTCTGGAGTAACTAGTATATTTTCTTCTTCGTAATTGTAAACATCTTTTGCACGAGCTACCTTTTCATATTCTTCTTCCTCCGATTGCAACATATGAAATAGATTTTGTGGACCTATTTCTCCTACATTGATAATACGCTCTACTAGGTATTCTTTGAGTCTCTAAAATCTTTGATCTAATCACTCAAAATTTGAGGTAAGCTCTCCACTAGGTATTCCTTGAGTCTCTAAAACCTTTGATCCATTCAAAATTCTGATTTAAGCTCTCCATAACTAGATCAGCTTGGCTCTCAAGGGTCCGCCACCAAATAATGTAGGGAAAAATAATAGGAGTAAAACAAAAAAGATTTTGAGAGATTTTACCCTCTCTTTGGATTGGAGTCGACTACAAAATCTTTTCACAATTTCAACTTCTTACTCAATCATTAATGCTTTCTTTATCTTACTTCCACGTGAAACTCCAGGATTTTAGAAAATTCTCTGCTCATCTCAATCCCACAAAAATAAAAATTATTTCCTCATGAAAATTTGTCCTAACCAACTCCCATGGACACTTTTACTATTCTACCCCTTTAAATCTATATAACTAAATAAACAAGAATAACCTTAAAGAAAACAAAAATATCTAATAACAGTTTTTTTAAAAATTAAAAATATAAAATAAAAAAATTAAACAACCCTGATTTTTTATTTGTCTCAAAAACATATTACTAATAACTATCGCTTCGGTTTGATTTTTTTTTTTTGAATTTTTTTTAGTATCGTCAAGTTTACACCCACCTAGGGACACTTGGGCAACTTGAATACTTTGTCTAGCCTGAGCTGACTCTCCGAGTAATCAAACACTAATACATAGGACATACGACCTGTTATTAATGATTTACACATCTAAACAAGGTAAGTTTTTGTCCCCTCCCAGTGGACATTTCATTCATGGACACTTTCTTGAAAGGGCAAGCTTTCTATGCTTCCCCTACAATATAAAACTTATATACTTCCCCTTATTCAACCATCTATTATGAATGGACGGCTAAGATTGGCCCAATCACAATGTGACGTCTCTACACTATTTTATTTTTAATTTTTTTAAATAAACTACTTAGATACCAAATTTACTACGTCCAATCCTCTATTAAACTCGTACTAGTGAAAAATATAAAAAAAAATATTTCCAATAAAATAAAATGACCAAAATACCCCTGAAAGTTTCATGGGGTATTTTGGTAATTATATTTTATCAAAAATTATTTTTAATATTTTTTATAGGTGCGCCCCAATGAGAAGATGGTACGTACCAATTTATATCCGTACAATTTGTATTAAAAAAACTAAAAATAAAATACTTTGAGACGTCAGATCTAAAATCAAACGGTGAGTGGCTCTCTTGATCAAAATTAGAACGCAAGATGGTAGGGGAAGTATAGATCTTCTAAGTTGTAGGGGAAATATAGAAACCTTTCCCTTCTTGAAAAAGAGATTTTAGATCTGTAGTTATCTTAGGTTCAGGAGCTAACGAAATTAGGATCCTAGAATCTAAGGTTTTAGGGTTTAGAAATCCAGGAATAAGAGGCTAATAGGGATACTCAGGATTAGGGTTATTCAGTCCAAAAACAGCCACAAAAATGGTTCATTTCTAGAGCAGGGGTTACCATACCAGAATACTAAAATTCTAGAAGGATCTAGACTTTCGATGGGTTTTTTTGTTAGGGGCAAAGTCAGCATTGCTAAAGGCTTTCCACCTTCAAATTCCAGAATGTTCCATAGCTTTCATTTTTCGTGGTCATTCTACTAGATCTTACTGTTTAGAGTGTCCAGCTCATTTTGTTTATCTTTGTACCTTTAGACCTACCCAATCTGCTCCCTAAACTGATAACTTAGGTTATTAGGGAAGGGATTGTATACCACGAGGTCATTTATCTTTAGTACAAAGGGGTCGCAATTACTCGTAGACATTAGATGTCGAATTGGAAGGCTTTTGCTGTGTCACAATGTTCAAGAAATTTTGTTTTAACTTTGAGTCAAGTCAATGACACACTCACAACCACCTTATTTTAAATTTTATAGATTACAGTGATTGTGACATCCTTGCACTATAAACAAATAATCTCTTTATACACTTTTCTATTAGGAAATAGTTTTAGTATTTTTTGTTTATTTCCTAAGGGTTTGGACGACGGTTTAGTAGTTCTAGGTATCACTAGGTTAGTGTAGTCCAGGGTTTAAGTTATTGGGAGGGCAGTCATTTATTATCACCAAATCATTGTAATATAATGAAACCACACTTTTAAAAAATCATAAATGTGGCATTTGTACTATGCCAAGAACATCACACACTCCCTAGTCATCTCAATAATCAATCCCCAAAAATATAGAATTTAATTTACACCCTAGATATGGTTAAAATGAGCCCTCCTTCAACAATGAATCTAGACTATCCATTTGGTGAATTTCAAGATTTAGACCTTTAGAAACCCAAAAATGATTTTTTCTTTTTCAACATTGTACATCTAATAAAAATAAAGCGATTTTAAAAATATGGGAAAGGAGAAAAACATTTATGGCTTAGATTTAAGCATATCACCAAAATGGATGACATCTGTTAAAGGAGCTAAAAAAGTACTTTCTTGGGTATGTACTCAAACTTGGTTTTTTTTGTAATTGGTCATTAGAATAAAAAGTTTATATGTTTAAAAAATAGGATCAAACAAATCGTTGTAAGATCATTTTTTAAAATTGATTCATTATATATATATATATATATATATATATATATGGGAGTCACTATTGTACGCCCATACGCGAATGGCCCAGATTGACTAGCGGCCAATCCATGGCCGATCTGACCGCTCACGGATGTCAGATAGTGTTTGAATTTTAATTTTATTTTACAAATCTAATTTACTTGAAATCTTAGTTGTATGTTCTTTTCATCAAGGTGCACCCAATAAAAATATAAAAAAAAATAATTCGCAAAAAAATAGTTCACCAAAATACCCTCCGAGCCTTTTTTAGGGTATTTTGGTTTATTTATTTCATGTGAAATTTTATTTTGATATTTTTCATAGATTCGCCTATTTCTGAAGAACACACATCCAAAATTTCAAGTAATGTGAATTTGTAGAAAAAATAATAAAATTCCAACAGTATTGGACATCCGTGATCGTCAGATCGGCCTAGATTCTGTCTGGGCTGTGGGCGTTTTCTATAGCAGTACACACTTGGGTCCACAACATCTTTTCCCTAGACCTATATATATATATATATATATATAATTGCTAAGATTAGCCCACTAGCTCATATCTACATATAGGCCCAACGACCCGATTGAATCTGGACTGATCTGATGGTCATAACCTCATTTCATATCTTAATTTTAATTTTTTCTATAAATCCAAATCACTTGAATTTTTAGGCACCCATTCATCTCATCAAGTCGCACCTAATAAAAATATTTTAAAAATAAATATATCAAAATACCTCAAAAAATGCTACCTTAGGTTATTAGGAAAGGGATTGTATACTAAGAGATCATTTATCTTTAGTGTAAAGAGGTTGCAATTAATCATAGACATTAGATGTCGAATTTGATGGCTTTTGGTATGTCACAATGTTTGAGAATTTTTTTTTTAACTTTGAGTCAAGTCAATGACACACTCACAACCACCCGATTTTAAGTTTTATAAATAAGAGTGATTGTGACGTCCTTGTACTACAAACAAATAATCTCTTTATGCAATTTTCTATTAGGGAATAATTTTATTATTTTTTGTTTATTTCCCAAGGGTTTGGACTACGGTTTAGTTGTCCTAAGGATCACTAGGTTAGTGTAGTCCAGGGTTTAAGTTATTGGGAGGGTAGTGATTTATTATCACCAAATCATTGTAATATACTAAAACAACACTTTTCAAAAATCATAAATGTGGCATTTGTATGACTCCAAAAACTTCACACACTCCCTCTTCATCTCAATAATCAATCCCCAAAAATATATAATTTAATTTACACCCTAGATATGGTCAAAATGAGCCCTCTTCCAACAATAAATATGGACTATCCATTTGGTGAATTTCAAGATTTAGACCTTTACAAACCCAAAAATCATTTTTTTCTTGTTTTAACATTATTCATCTAATGATAATAAAGTTATTTAAAATATATGGGAAAGGAAAAAAAAATTTATGTCCAAGATCTAAGCATATCACCAAAATGGATGACCTCGTTTAAAGGGGTTAAAAAAATACATTCTTTGGTATGTACCAAAATACCTCTGTCAAAAAAAAATTACTTTGTCCCTATCAGCAATGACCACATGCGTGATACCTAATGAGGCATGACTTTGAAAATAACACCATCTACCTAATACTACTCATCAATAATAAGTGGAAAATGTTTATGTATCGCATCAACTATCAACTATAAAAGTAAAACATAGCTCAAACATCTAAATGAAAAGGTTCTGGTGCTGAAAAGTCCTCCAATTGAATATCTCTACCTCAAGATTCGAGGATAGGAGGAAAAAATGGATTTTAAAAACTTAAGATTTGTACATCTTATAACAAATTATCCAGAGCATCTATTTTCAAGATTTTCAACTCTTTATATATCTTCTTGATCGGGACAATTGTTAGTGCTTCAAATTTGGTACTTAGGGGCAGAAATAGATGTTCATGCGATTGTAAGAGTTTCCAACACTAAAACAACTTTCGGCAAAGTTTCAAAGTGCATATTATTTTATTTGTTTAAGGTTGATGCTTAATGTAAACTACAATGATAAATACTTTGTTTTTATCTGCCTCTTCTTTTCTTTTCCTTCTTTTTTAAAAAAGAACTCCTTCAATAGTTTTACTTCTCTATTAAAACTTCTCCTTTTCACTTTCAATGTTAGAGTGTTTAGTTTCCAAAGGGTACAAGTAAGGAAAATAAATCCAAAAGAAGCATATTGATTTTCTTCTATACAATACGATCCAGACCCGTGGATTATAGGTTCCTCCCTAAGGACAAGTCCAAACCTCATGCTAGCACAATACCTTATGAGTCCTTCCAACACAGTCGAGTGTTGCAGGGAGACATCTTTTCGGCATATGTACACAACACACTCTCACCCAGAGGGCCGATTCACAGACGGTTATCCAGTGCACCTGTCATGCCATGGTAAAAATGATTTGTCCCTTATTGTCTCCAACCAACCATCGCACACAAGGGTCACTAACATTCCCCTGACCATCCACCCTGGGCACAACTCCAACCTCATCAAGGGATTACTCTATATCGAAGCCCTTATCATTGTGGACAAATGACCAGAGCTACATATTTTAGACATCGTCATGCACATAGCCAGTGAAAAATCTGGTGAGTAACAACATCTATGATGCCTCACACTCCACCCTGGACTACACTCCCAATTGAGCCATCATATCATTATATAAATAATTGTAGTACGTGCTCTCATAAGGCCTTTAAATGGTCATATATGCTCAACATCTCCCATTTGGCTTTTGAATGTCATAGAATTACTCTCCCTCACTGTCTCATCACCATCCCATATATATGTTTGACGAATACATTCGCCACCAACTTCTTGGTCAAAGGATCTCCAAGCATAACCTCTTGGTCAATGGATTCCATATGTATGTTTGACGAATACATCATTCTAGTGATATTTTCCCTCTCAAAATATAACCTATATTCTTGGACGAAATTACAAGAATATTCAAGAAAATTGTAGACTTCACTCATTCCCAATTCAAATTTGCATGCATTGTATTCTTTCTACTCCTCTCTCTCAATCTGGGACTCCTTTCTCTCAATCTTCGAATTGTGGCCTTGGAGCTCGACACACATTTCAAAATTACCCTTAACATAACTTTCCCACAATATCCCTTACATTTAAATCAAATGCCCAAGATACCCTTGAACATAATCAAAGTTATTTCTAACATCGTTGAGATGGACCCAATCACAATGTCATGCCTCTATACTATTTTATTTTGTTAATTTTTTTATAAATATTTTGATGCCAAATTTTGGGCATCCACTCCTCTCTTAAACTCACATCTACAAAAAAAAATTACAAAAAAAGTATTCCTGATAAAATAAAATGGCCAAAATACCCATGTTAGTTATAAGAGCATCTGGTTCTTTTATTTTATCGAAATTATTTATTTAAGAATTTTTTTAGGTGTGTCCCATTAAGATGATGGCATGTACCAAATTTCATATTCATATAATATGTAAAAAATATTATAAGTAAAATACTCTAAGGCAACGGATCTAGATCAAACGGTCAGTAACTCACTTGATCTTGATTTAATTGGACGATTGGATGTGGAGATTATACAACTTGTATACAGTAGAAGAAGTATAGGAAGCTGAAAATGTAAAGAGTCAAGGTCGTTTATTTTAGCAAGAACAATAAATGGCATTAGATTTTGGCCGAAGGCGAACTTGTTCAACCCAACTTTTTGTCTGAACCTTATCATCACTAAATGAAAAACTCAATAATCATCAAACTAAAAAATCTAAAAAGAACAGATTTTGAGTTCTTAAAAGGGTTTCAACTGGCCACCACATAATTGGATGATCAATACAAAATTTCCAAATTCCAATGTTATCCTGAAAAAAAAATTTGTTGGCTACTTGTTCGTAGCTAAGATGATGTGTGCCAAGTTTCAGGCTATTTAATTGCCTCAAAACTCAAATAGGGCAGGGTGCAAACAAATTGTTTTTTGAAAAGTATAGAATAAGGCATTTTATTGTTATTTACCCAAAAAAAAAGAAATCAATTTTTTGTATAAGGAGGTCACAATTACTAATGGACGCTATATTTAAAATCGGACAATTGGAGATATGGGATTTACAACCTCAAAGTTCAAAGAAAAATTATTTTGATATTTATAATACATCCTAGTCTAAGGATTTGACATTTGACCGTTTTCAGCGATCATGACGTCCTTGTGCCAAAAAAACAATGGTCGTATAATGTATAATACCTTCATTTATAAAACGTTCAAAAACATATTTAGTATTTATAAAATGTGATTTTCCATTATTAACGAAAGCAAAGGATGGAAGAAATCATATAGGTCTGTTGTATTTGAATAGGTGTGCTCTTACAAAGCATAAAACTACTCTAAAAAGGTGCTATGAAACTATTTATTTTTTGTATAAAGAGGTCACAATTGCTTCTAGCCATTCAATGAGAAATCTAATAGATGAAAGTATGTCACATCATTTACAAAAAATTTGTTTTGAACTTTGTGCGCAAATAATGATAAACTTTCAACCGCCCGATTTTAAATCTAATGGTCAATAATAATTGTAGCCTACTTGTATCAAAACAAATGGTCTCGTTATATACATTTCCGATGGTTATTGATTATGGTTATTATTACTAGTTTTCATCACTTGTTAGATCTTTAATCCAACGGTTGGGCATCTCCAATATAACCCATGTACACTCCGACTTGATAATTGCTCAAGGAAAATAATCCCATTTTATTATGCAGAATAATGCCCATTTACTATACAAGATTATCATAGAAAAAACCTGTCTGCCTCTTTAGATGGATCAAATTTGAGAAACAAAACATGCCTGCCGCCGCCACCTCCGTTGACATCGGAGTCTCTGCATTTTGTTGTACACTCATGGTTTCTGTTGAGGGAAACTATAGTCAATTGGAGGTCCTATTGCGATCTTGAGAGATTGTGGATATGAACCCATAGATAGGACATACTTGTATATCGTTTTCTCATCTCAGTTAATGGAAAATGGTAAAAATTTATAATATCGCACCAATTTTTCAGTTATTAATCCGTTTAGGCTGCGTGGTGAAACTTCTCCAACAATCATGGTTTCTTGTGGCCATAAACGGAAATAAATAAAAAAGAAAACACCATCTTCTAGTGGTGTTTTGAGAGAGAGAGAGAGAGAGAGTAGAGAGAGAGATCTTGGAGAGAGGGGAACATTTTGTAACTGTTTGGGTATTTGAGAGAGAGAGAGACCGAGTTTTGAGATAGAGAGAGATGGTATTTTGACTCGATTATAGTTATCTTTGTATTATCTCTTCTTATTAATAAAATATGTCACTCTTGTCAAAACAAAAAAAAGAGAGACGGTGTTTTGAGAGAGAGGGAGATGATGTAGAGATGGTACTTTATCCAATAGTTTGGGTATTTGAGGCAGAGAAATGAAATTTTGAGAGAGAGAGAGAAAGAGAGATAGTGTTTTGGGTGTTTGAGAGAGAGAAACGATGTTATGAGAGAGAAAGACGATGAAGTTAACATAGAAAGAAAAAAGTAGTTGAGAGGGTGTCATTTTATTATTTTTTTGGATAAAAAATACATAGCCTAATGGTCCAGGGGGTTGGAGGATAGAAAATACAAAGACCCTATGATGCAAGTAATATTATGAATAATTGGATCTCATGAGAAATAGATACCGAAAATAAGGGGTACAGAGGTATTTTCCTTTCTTTTTTTCATTTGAACCTTAACAAAAGTATCATCGAGTGAATGAAAGGAAGCAAAGTCTAAGAATCTCTCCCCTCGATTCTCTTACTCTCTCTCTCTCCAACCAGCTTATCCAAGATCGCTTCTCTCATTTTTAGCTATATCCTCATTATTATTATTTTTCATTTCTTTAAGGTAGAAAACTTATCATGCTATGACCCTAGGAAACCAGGGGCTTTCCATAGTATAATACCATATAGAGGTTACAATTACTTTTTGGTTTTTTTTGGTACTTCTTTCTATTTACAAAGTTGTAAGCTTACAATACCATATTTTTTGGTCTTTCTTTCTATTTTTTGGTCTTTTTTGGTACTTCACTGGTAGAAATCGAACTTAAGATGTAGCGTTGCTATTGTAGGACGACTAATCACTTAAGCCCAAGGCCGATTCCTAATAAATTGTACTTAGATGCTTGCAACTCTTGATTTTAAAATTGGGGTTAAAACAACATCCCTAGCATCATGTGAACAGTGGTCCATTGTGTTAAAATATTTCCCACTATCCAGTTTTCTGTCATTTTATTTTAATAAAATTATCAAAAATACCCTTTTTTTAGGTTAATATAAATAAACCTCAAATTTTCTAAAACCTCATCCATAACCCTTTTCTCAACTTTGTACATTTTTTGACTAAAATACCTTAAGAAAATTGTTATGTCCCTAAAGGCATCACGGTTAACCAAGATTCGTGATGGTCGTGAAGCGTGCAAACACTGTTGGTATGGAGCTTAAGTCAATATGGTTCTATTAGAACCGTGACGATGGGGTAGCATTAGAACCTTCACGGCATGATCACCTTGACTAACATAGATCTCACACCAATGTGATATTATCAAGGTTTAATTAAAACTATGATAGTTAAACAAACCATCACAGCGCTTCAAGTGTCGTGATGCTTCAAACATGGTACTAGCTGCAAAGTTACTCAGAACCGCAATGACCATCACGGTTCTAGGCTAATCATGATGCCTTTATAGGCCAAAGATTATCGTGAAGGGTATTTTTGTCAGAAAACACATACAATGGTGAAAAGGGGTATGAATAAAGTTTTTAAAAATTTGGACATTTATTTTTAATAAAAAAAGGGATATTTGTGTTAATTCCCATTTATAAACTTTTATAAAGCTCATATTCATAAGGCCCACATTAGAGGTTGTTATTCGCAAGGAAATGTTATAGGGCTTTCTAAAACAGTCACCTGTTATTCAACCTTCAGAAAAAACGTTATATCACAGATATTTTGGAGTACATCAAGGAATTGGACAATATCTGAACCAATATATATATATGCAGTTACCAATATTAATTGATAGATCTTATATATTGTGTTTTATATTAGTATAGGGACTCATCCCATATGAACCTTTCAAAACTTTCTCGAATATAAAAATGTATTTGGTAAAGTCATTGCTCTATAAAGGTGCACCTCATTTCTTGCTTGAAATGTAGTCTTAGCACCAAAAATCTTACAAATTGATCATCTTGACCTCGACAATTGTGGCTATGAAATGAAGGGGTCTCAACTTTTGAAAATATATATCTTATAGCATGTTCTTTGGACGGTCTGCTTTAGGTGTTCACATATCCACCTAATCTAAAAAAAATTTTATGTTTTGGGTTTCATGGTTAGGAAGCAAGAATAGATTTGATAAACCAACTCACTAGCACCAAAATTATAATTATTGGTGGGGAAGATATATCCTTGTCAAATACAGTATATCCTTTCAAAAAGTGGGACTTGAGTGAAAAATATGAAATATAAGAAATTATTTTTAAATTTTAAAAATAAGACATGATTTTATGTAACTTTCTCCAATATTAAATAATAACTCAGGGTATTCTATCTTGAGTGATAAGATGTGAACGGCATTTTAATGGACCCTAGATCCACCCATTTGCACCATTTTGGGAGCTTCGATTCCATATTTGGTTGTGAAAATGGTCCTTCCAATTTTTAAGAGGGGTTTGGGTACTCAATCTGACAAGGACCAAGGATTTTAGTGAAGCTCAGGTTGTACCATTTAATTTTCCATTTTTAATTCGAGATTTCATACTGGGAGATTATTTACCATTAGTATAAGGAGGTCACAATCAATCGTAGGCTCTCGATGTCAAATTTGATGGCTTCGTGTCTCAGTAAGTTCGAAAATTTTATTTTTGAACTTTGAGTCAAGTCATCGATATACTTACAACCATCTGATTTAAAATAATCTTAATTTATTATACAGAGTAATGCCTTTTTACGATACAAGATTATCATAGAAAAAACCTGCCTGCCTCTTTAGATGGATCAAATTTGAGAAACAGACCTTCCGGATTCTATCGGATGCTTGTGCCTATCCTCCATGGCATGAAAATTTATGGCAAGCTTCATTTCTTGTATACCACGGCCGCCGCTGCCGCTTCCGCCTGAGTTTACACCGGAGTCTTTGCAACCATCATTGTTAGCCATGCATTAGGAATATCCTTTTTCTATTGTTGCTCCATCGGACCCTCCACTAACCATGGCAAAGAGTAAGAAGTAGCAGGAGGAGGCAGCGAAAACTGAGGAGGAGGAGGTGGTGCATGCATCGAGTTTGTCCCAAAGTTGGAGCCACCATGGAGGTGGCAATGATGTTGGGCTCTACAAAAAGTGAGTTGCGGGTGGAGATGATTAAACTACCAATTAATTTTATGGATTTTCAATATCCAAAAAATAGCCATGTTCAATATGTAGTTGTGTTGACTTTTTTTTTTTATTTTTGGAATCTGAAAATAAAATTAAAGGTTTTGTGGCTAATTTTTGGAATCGAGATGTATGAATATGAAAAAAAAAAAAAAAGATTTTGAGTCTTACAAATAGTATATCTTGCAATAGCATTGTCTAGTGTGTGCATTTTCAAGATTTTCATATGGTTATAGATTTACTTGATTTTAACTATTTTTGGTGTTTAAAATTTCATAATGAGATTTAAAAATAGATTTTGAGATAATCCTAAGAATGTTTTACACCAAAATTACATGTTATGATAAAATTTGGAGGTGTGCCTTATTGTTTAAGATTGCAACCTTATAGAAACCGCACCCTTATTTAAATATTATGATTAAAATATATAATTATATTTATTTAAATATTAATTAAATATTATTAATATATTACATATTAAATGCTATTTATATAATAACACTGTACGGATTTGATCCACATAAACCCAGACCCAAATTTGAATAGTGTTGGTGTCCAAATATTGGACCCGAACCTGACACGCCAAGTGTAATTCTTGGAGCCCTACCTGGACAAGTGTCAGGTCTGGATGTTGGGTCCGGGTCCATTGCCACCCCTACTAAAACATATGTTTTTATATCTAATGGTCAATAATGATTGCGATCTCCTTATACCAAAAGTAAATAATCGTGTTGTGTGTGTCTACATGATGTTTGCGAGACAACCTAAGTCATGCTAAACCCTCCCCCTCTCTTTCATGATCCATCTTTGCAGAAGTAGGCATTTATCGCATGGATCATAATCTGTGTCTATGATGACCAATATTAACTTAGTGATTAATCCACAAGGACCGCAGGATTACGTCATTCTGGAACCAGAACCAGGCATGTGCATCGTGCCCCTACCAGCAGCTCAAGTGCACACCAGATTGCCCCATGGCCCCCTTCATCCCACCGGACAGCATGAGCAACTTCCTAAATATCCAACGCTTGTAAGGTGTCAGCAACGTCATAAAGCTCATCTTCTAGTTCAAAAAGCCTGAGGAAAGGGCTGCCGTCATGAGATCCATCAAACAAGAAGCAAGTATGAGCAAGAGACCCCATCCTCGGAAGATATGGCATCGTCGTCGACCTCAACAAGCATATTCTACATGCTTGCACACTGCTCAATAATCTCCGCCAGCAACTCACCTTTTGCATGCCCAACATCATCACCACCTCGATGGTGGTTCCAGCTTTGGGACAAACTCGATGCATGCACCACCTCCTTCTCCACTGTTGCCGCTGCATCCTCCTGCTCCTGCTCTTGCTGGTTCTTACGCTTTTCCATGGTTGGTGGAGGATCCAATGGAGCAACAACAGCAAAAGGATTTTCCTAATACATGGCTAACAACGATGGTTGCAAAGACTTCAGTGTCAACTCAGGTGGCAACGGCAGTGGCAGCGGCCGCCGTGGTATACAAGAAATGAAGCTTGCCACAAATTTTCATGCCATGGAGGATAGGCACAAGCATCCGATAGAATCCAGAAGGTCTATTTCTCCGATTTGATCCATCTAAAGAGGCAGGGAGGTTTTTCCTATGATAATCTTGTATGGTAAAAGTGCATTATTCTGCATAATAAACTGAGATAATTTTAAATGGGATGGTTGTAAGTATATCATTGACTAGATTCAAAATTCCAAAATAAAATTTTCAAACTTAGTGACACACTGAGCCATCAAATTTGATATATGGAGGCTATGATTGATTGTAACCTACTTATACTAATGGTAAGTAGTCTCATAGTATGCAATTCCTAATTAAAAATGGAAAATTAAATGGTACAACCCAAGCTTCACTAATATGCTTGGCCCATGGCAGATTGAGTACTCAAACCCCTCATGAACACTGGAATGACCATTTCCACCACCAAATAGGGAATCGAAGCTCCTAAAATGGTGCAAATGGGTGGATCTAGTGTACATTAAAATGCCGGTTCACATCTTATCACTCAAGATGGAATACCTTGAGTTATTGATTAATATTAGAGAAAGTTATATAAAATCATGTCTTATTTTTAAAATTTAAAAATAATTTTTTATATTTCATATTTTTCACTCAAGTCCCACTTTTTGAAAGGATATAATCTATTTAGTAGAGATATATCTTCCCCACCAATAATTTTATTTTTGGTGCTTGTGTGTTGATTTATCAAATCTATACTTGCTTCCTGACCATGAAACCCAAAACATAAACAATGGTGTATAGATTAGATGGATATGACCTTCACACCCCTTGAAAGATAATAGGTGATGTTTAGAAAGGAGTGTGAATGTAAAATTGACTAAAAATTCTCTTTCCAAGATGGTTATAACACAATTTTAGATTGCATTTCAATAATTATGAAATATATATTTTAATAGAGTAAAACTTTTTACATCCAACGAGAGGTTGCCACTGGTCTTCTTAAGGCCAAGAATCCCCAAAAATCCTGTTTTTCTTTCTACTAGGCGTTGAGAATTAATCCGATCCGGATCCATAATGTGGATTTCGAACTCTATTCGAATCTGGATATGGACCCAAAATTTGGATATGAAATTTGGTTCAGGACCCAAAAGTCAGGTCCAAATTGAAATTCAGATCGAATTCGAATGCAAGTTGATCTGAACAGGATCCAAATCCAAGTCTAACCCGATTCTTTTATTTGTAAATTTTTATTTAATATATATATATATAATCCGGATCCAGATCCAGATCCAAATTTGATGTATATTATTCAATTCTAGATTCGGATATGATGTATATTATTCGGATCTAGATTCAGATTCGAAGATCTAGGATCCGGTTTGAACCCGAATCCGATGTATACTATTTGGATCCGAATTAGGATCTGGCGGATCCGGCCCAAACCTGACCCGTTCTCACCCCAACTATTTACCTAGCTTCGTCTTTCTACAACCTCCATCTCTTTTCCCTCTCTCCCTCCCCTTACTCACCGTCCCTTATCTCTCTTACCAACTTTCTCTCTCTCCCACTTTTTGCAAGAGCTCCAAGAGAGAGAGCTGCTACCATCAGGGTGAAGCTTTGTGGAACATTGGGCATTTGCAGGAGAGAGACCCAATTGGGATATCAGAAAGTAATTATTGACTAGTAGGAGAAAAGACCAATCTTGCCACTCGATCCAAAGAAATTGAATTACCTAATTCTTAGTGATTCTAGCTGCGAGTGGGTGTGTGAATTTGCTAGCAGTTGGGGCCAGAGAATTAACCCTAAAACCAGAGCCCCATCAACGTGGCCACAAATTGGATCATTGCTAAGTGCTAACTAGAGTGAGAATGTCCACAAGCTCTAATGGTGGATGAAGAATATCGATCAAATACTGAGCAGATAACACAAGTTTCTGGTTTTCTTTTAGAAGTTCAACATGGTACCAACAAAACTCTCCTCCACTCCCTTCTCTTTAATATCATTCTATTGTGAAATAGTTATCCATCATTAGAGCCTTTTTCCAACTATTTGGGGCCGATTACATTATGAATAGTTACTCAATCCATCAAATTTATAAGCTTTTTACTTTACTGCTCCAGGGAAGTGGGTCTTGTATATTCAATCTTCTAGAGAGAGACCCTCTCCAAAACTTCAGCATCTACATTGGCTTCTTCTTGAACGAGCTCCATTACATTAACAAAGAAAACAATTTTTCTCTCTTAACAGTTTAAAGCCTTCCTATCGCCCTTTGAACGAGATCTTTACGCTACAAGAACATACAGAATTGATGTTAAATTGTTCAATATTTTCTTGCTACAATTGTATTACTTTCAACTTATATGGCATGCCACCTTTGATATACAACCGTCGACTAAATAGCATGTAAAGGTATATATCATTCTTTAACCCTATAAAATAAGGCTCTTTTACATATACTTTATGGGTTTTAGGGTTCTGTAATACAGTTATCGTGGGTTCTATAATGTGTATTTTGTGATACATCTTCTGTGGGGTTTAAGGCACAGATATACAGAAAAAGCATAAATTTTTCATATGGTATCAAAGTCAGTCTGATCTGTGAGCCTGATGCCCCTCTATTATTCTGCCATGTTGTTCTGATCTACAAGTATGCCCCTCAGCTACTCGCCCAGCTACACAAATCTCCTCAGCCACTCACCCAAGTCATCAGCAGCTTGGATCCTATTCTAACCCTATTGAATTTGCTCCTTCGAAACCACCCAGATCTATGCCCTCTTGCTCCTTTGACATTCAACAAACCACCCAGTGAACTCAGCTATGCCGCCTCTGAAATCGACCCTCTCTGAAACCCACTCTGAATCTTTAATCTTCTTCATCCTTGTCCGGATATGAAACTCTCTCAGTAGCTGCATCTTCTTCCTCAAGTCCCTCTCTCCCCTCAGATTTGAGTGATCTCAATCGCCTGGATCTCCTCTCTGAGTCATTTTTTCTCTTATATTTGTTTCTCTGCATCTTTTAAGTCGACGGGCTCTCTCTCCTCAATTTCTTTTGACCAGAATCAATTACACCTCTGTTGGTCTTCCTCTATTGTTGGATTTTTCGAAAAAAAAAATTCTTTAGTCTCATGTGAAACCTTCCAAAAATTCGTGATAGGACCTACCTCTAGGGCTCTTGCAAGAGGAAAGAGTGAGGGGTGGCGTACAAAAGGGAAGAAGTCTGGAGTGATTGAGAGAAAGAATAGTGACCGTAGGTCGTCATTAAAAGGAAGAGAGGTTTCCTTGTTCTCCATTTCATGATTTTAAAAAAATTAAAAAAAAAGAGGGAGAGAGATTGTTACCTTTTGGAGAGAGAAGGAGCGAGCATCCACTGTTTATAATAGTGATGGACCCATGGTGTGGTGATGGATCATCAAGAAATGAGTTTATAATAGTGATGGACCCATCGGTAAGATCAAGAAATGTCCTTGTTAACTAAATAGTTCTAAATAGTCTATATAGGTTGTATACCATTCTTGTAGCCTACAAAAATAGTTATTTTATACCCATATTTTGTGGGTTTTAGGGTTCTATAATACGTGGGTTCTGTAATACAATTATCGTGGGTACTGTAACATATCTTATATGGGGGCTTAAGGCCTAGAAAAACAGAAAACATTAAAAAAAATCACAATTGAGAACTACATAAACAAACAATGCGAAGGGATAGGTGAAGCGATAGTGGATACAAAGGCTAAAGCAAATTTCCAAGCCAAAAAATAAGGTAAAATGGACACCTTCAACAAGCCACTAGCTTAAAACCAAAATAAGTAAATAAGTTACAATCCTTTAAATAATCATTTCTAGCCTTGTAAAACCACTGTAAATAAACTCAAATACCAACCCTTTATAGGGCAATTATATATAAAACAAGACTAACTTATGAATTAGACTTTCATAGCACAAATTACATATACTATGTCCCAAAGCTTAAAAACAACATACAACTAATCTAAACAAAATTCTAAAGAATAAAATCAACTTAATAAGGAATTAGAATGTTAAAATCAGGAAGACATGCATCAAACCCCTTCTGCCGGGGCCACACAATTTGGCCCAATAAGGACTTAATTTTGTCCCTTCGGATTGTACAAAAGGTTCAATCTTACAAGAGTATCTAATCCAAATGGGAAGAAATTACATACCTTAAAATCACTACTAAAGATCTCAACACACTGGCAAAAGATTTGAGTCGAATCAGACAAAGAAGAAGAGAGTTATGACAAAACTACACACGGTGGTCCCTCGGACCGCCAAAACAGTCTTATATGAAACGATTATGAACCCCCATAGGTAGAAACGTGATAAAAAACTTGTAGACATTCAGTGACACACTGAGACTAAAGTAGTTGATGGATTTGAAGCAAAGTAATCAATGGATACTATGCATGATCATGGATTCCGATGCATATAAGTTATAACTCATGAAGGACCACACTAAGAATAAGCATGATGAAAAAAATGATTCAATGGGAATTCTAAGATCAATGAAACTTTTGTAAATTCAAAACTCCAGCAACTATCGATGCCAAGAATATGAACTTATGAGAAAAAAAATTCAATGGAGTTTACTTTGATAAATATACACTATAGACTTAAGCATAAGAAAGGAGGACCACCATCAAGATCACCATCAATGGAACTCTAAAAGCCTTTAAAAAAAACGTGGATTCTCTCTCTCTCTCTTCAATTTTATCTCACAAAGCTCTAGAAAAAATGGGCACACATTTTTCAAAATGGTTCAAGAGTTGAAATAGTTAGGGTTTGAGATCTCATGATATGCTTTTCTAACATGGGTATAACCTTTGACTCAATCAACACCCTTGATGCACTAATCCAAAAGAACATGAGAGGCTAATGTACCTATCCACCCATCCCCATCCAACCACTAGGATGAAGGGATGGGATTTTACACCATTATTACTCACCCTAACTCTAAGTTATGCCACTTTACCATTTTGTCCTTGACCCATGCTTTTATTCCAATTGTATCCAATATGCCATTACAAAAATACCCTTAGTTTTTTTAATAATGTATTAGAGTACATGACCAACAAGGGTAAAGTGCATAAAAGTAATTGGTAAAGGTAACACATGTTAAGATATTATACTTTATCAAAGCTAATCATGTCGTAGATCTAAAATTTCAATCCAATCAATTTAAAGATAATGTCCCCTTCACACATATGGGTAAAGATATTTTTCAACTCAAATTTCTCTTTAATATGAAATAAATAAATAAATTAAACTTCACACGTACCATATATAGCCCATGTACGAGTTAATTAAGACATGTGATAAAAATGGGGCCTTAAGTTATAACACTATATAACAATATATAACAAGACACCACAACATGACCAACTTATAAAACAAGCAACCAAATACCAATTTGGTCCCCCTCGCCTAGGGATCAGTTCCCAGGTGGGTGGTGATCTTAAAGTGAGGCATGGGGTGCTAATATGGCCACTTGGACGGCACATGGCACTACCAAGTCATGACTATAGTGGAATTTGAGTCAAATAATTCGAAAAAACTCATTTTTTTAGCAAAAAAATTCTAAAAAAATATCTAAAATTCACAATAAATATTTAAAAAATTTTTGAAAAATTACTAGTTTTTTTCATCATTATAAAATCGAACAAAAGGTTTAGTGAGATCTCTGGCTAATAACTCTAGGTATCAGAGTACTCCATTGGGCTAGTCTTGAATGATGTTCCATTGAGTCTCAGATCGACCTAATAGACCTATGTTCCACATTTTAAAGCACGAACAGAAAAATGGTCATATCAAACCACTGAGCCAGAACTTCCAATCATCCGGCTCTCGATGGATTACAAGTGTACTCATGTGGGACATAATCTAACTCAATTACTAGGGTCCTCTCAAAGCACATGTGTACTAATTCTACCAAACTCAAATAATGCATTTGGAATAGTGACTTCCCGTACAAAATGAAAATGCACATGTCATGTAATGGCCTCGTGTTAGGATATGGACTTATGTCTCATAAGTCTTGACCATTTCATATAGGGCGAATACTCAATAAGTTCTCGGGTTCTATTTTTCTGGTTTGGATTCTCCAAGCCCTGCCTGATCATAGCTAAACGTGAGGCTAACCTATAAAATCCTAACTAGGAGGTGACCCTCACACCTCCTTGAGAAATTTCTTTCTCAACACGTGAACTCTCGATGCCTCATGTGTGCTCGAGGTAAAAGAATCTGGTCTCCATTTCGCAAGGCGTCAAGATCTCAATCTCTCAATCGCTCCCACTGAATGAGCGACTACTGGAATCTAAGCCTTGATAGGCCTTATTTCCAACATTCTCCCACTTACCCTTTTGAGACCTGAATTCGTACATCTCTTTCTCATTATCATTCACAATAAATCAAAGCATTCATACTCATCTATGGATTTATCATTCACAATCAATAGACAAAGTAATAACAACCATTTCAACCTCCTTAAACTCATCCCATGTACATGCCTCACAAAATCATTTGGCCCCAAGCCTTTGGTTAATGGATCTGCATGCATAGCCTCAGATGGAATATAACCAACTTCTACTTCACCAGCTACTATCTCTTCCCTTACTCTATGATATTGGGCTTTAATGTGCCTTGACTTGCTATGGAACCTTGGTTCAACTGCCACTACTATTGCAGCTTGATTGTCACACATGATTCCAGTAGTTCCATGTTTTAGAGGGTTGTAGTTAAGCTGATTCAAGAACTTAATCCAAATGGCTTCTAAAGTTGTGGAACGTAAAGCCATATAGTCAGCTTCCATGGTTGATAGGGTTAAAGTAACTTGCTTCTTGGTACACCAAGAAATGGCACCACCCCCATAAAGAAATAGATAACCTGAAGTGGATCTCGAGTCATCCTAGCCTTCTTGATAGTCAAAGTCTGTGTATCCCAAAACTTTAAGCTCACTCACGTTGTCATAGGTTAATCCATAATCAAATGTTCTTTTCAAATACCTCATGATTCTTTTCACGGCTTTCCAATGTTCTAATCCTGGATCACTTTGAAATCGACCAATCAAGCTTTGAGCAAAACCTAGATCGGGTTTAGTTCCCATGGTTAAATACATTAGTGATCCTATGGCCCTCCGATACGGGATTCTTTCCTTCTCATTTCTCTCAAGATCATTGTTTGGTTTCGTATTGACATTTAATTTTCCTCTCCTTTCCACAGGTGTATCTATAGGATTGGATTCACTCATACCAAATCTCTCAAGAACTTTCTTTCAATATGTAGATTGAGATAATTGAATAGTGTGGGCTACTCTATGTCTTATAATATCAATCCCTAACACATACGGAGCCTCTCCCATATCTTTCATATCAGAGTTACTTGATAGCCTTGCCTTTGTGTCCCTTATATGGTCTAGGGTGCTACTAACTCTTAGAATATCATTCACATATATAGTCATGAAAGTAATGTCAGTCTCACTGATCTAATGGTATACACAACGGTCATCCTCATTCGGTTTAAAACCATATCTAATCAGGGTTTGGTGGAACTTGAGGAACCATCTTCTTAAAGCTTGTTTGAGATCATAAAGTGATTGGATAATTTTATGCAAGAACGTTTCCTTTCTTTTCAAAACAAAACCCTCGGGTTCAAACATGTATATATCCTCCTCTAGGTTACCATTTAAGAAGGTGGTTTTCACATCCATTTGATGCAATTCTAGGTCAAGGTAGGTTGTTATGTATATGATCATCTTAATTGAAGGCATTTTGGCAACAGGTGAACAGGTGTCAAAAAAGTATATCCTTTCCCTTTGAGTAAAATCTTTTGCTATAAGTCTTGCCTTGTATTTCTCAATATGCCCTTCGGAGTTAAGTTTCTTTTTTAGTATGCACTTACATCTAATTGATCTAAGGTTAGTTGGCAATCGGACTAACTCTCATACATGGTTCTTTATGATTGAGTTTATCTCGTATTGTATGGCTTCCTTCCATAACTGATGATCCGGACAAGACATGGCATGTAGGTAAGAATAAGGTTCATCATCGGGTTCACTAATCCTCTAATAGTCCTCCCAAAGGTAAGTGAAAAAAGTAGGTGGTCTCCTTATTCTCTCACTTTTCCTAAGTGGGATGGTTTCAATTTCTTTGTTAGGCTAAAGCTCATGGAAGTCTACACTCTTTTGGGTTAATTCTCTCTTAAGTAATTCATCTTCAAGGAAATGGGCAATAAGGCATTCAATCACATTACGATTCAAGAGGTTATGAATCCTAAATCCCTTCCCATGACATGGGTATCCTATGAAAACACATTTTATGGTTTTAAGAACAAGCTTGGACCTATTTTGGGATGCTATGAGAACATGGGCTGAACATCCCCAAACCTTAATGTGCTTTATTGAGGGAGTTAGCCCATGTAAAGTTGGTAAGGAGTTGATTGAATTGCTTTGGTGGGAGTCCAATTACGGACATATGTGGCAGTTATAATCGCCTCCTCCTAAAACTCTAATCCAAGATTACCGGTACTCATCATACATTGCACCATCTCAACTAGGGTCCTTTTCCTTCTCTCGACAACCCCATTTTGTTTGGGTGAGTAAGGCATGGTGGTTAGGTAGACAATCCCATATTGAACACAAAGATCTTAGAAGGCTTGGGAGGTGTATTCCCCACCCTATCCGATATAAGGTTTTTGATGGTTCGACATAGTTGGTTTACAACTTCCGTTTTATATTGTTGGAATTTGGTTATGGCATCACTTTTGTTTCTCATGATATAGGTTTGAACAAAATGGGAGTGGTCATCAATGAATACTATGAAGTACCTCATGTTCCCCATGGTAGGCACACTCATAAGTCCACACACATCCGAGTGGATTAGTTTTAAAAGACTAGAGACCCTTTCGACCTTATGGTGGGACTTCTTTACCATCTTTCCTTTAAGGCAAGCCTCGCATCTATTGTGAGAACTGATATTCATTTTATCAAGCAATCCTTCTGTAATCATAATATGCATTCTAGATAGATTCATGTGACCTAACCTTAAATTCCATAAAATAAAATTTTGTAAATCATCACCCAAGTAAGCAAACTCCTTTTTCATTTTAATTTCATAAAGCCCTTGAACCAAGTGGGATACAAAAACAAGGTCTCTATTAATAGAGCCATCAGGCACATTGACCTTATCCTTCTTGAACATGAGCACAAACCCGGCTTTACTCATCTTGGAAACTGAGATGAGATCCTTCCTCATCCCGGGTGCATAGAGGGTGTCCTTAAGCATGAGACTTTCACCATTAGTGAGCTCCAACACATAGTACCATTTTCCTAAGACCCTTTCCATTTGATTTCCACCTATATAAAGAAAATCGATAACGAGTTTGACATCATAAAACCTTCTGAAGCCCTTCATAGAATTTTCCACATTGATAGTAACCCCCAAGTCAAGATCCCACACATCCGCCTCCTCATAGAAATCAAAGTCTCATGAACCATGCAAACTCTCTCTTTCCTCCACTGGTATTAGCTTGAGGCTTACCGCTATTGGGCTTAGGAGAAAAATGAGGGTTTTGTAGATGGGGAGAATACCTACAAAACTTTTGGGTATGCCCGTATTTCTTGCATCTACAGCATTGCTCCTTCGAATAATCTTGGCTTGAGGGCCAAACCGACCTCCCACCTACCATCATGGGTGTGGGTGGTGGTTTAGGCCTAAAAGGCATGGGACTAACATGGTTTGGTGGTTATGCATGGGTTTTAAGAGGGTAAGGGCTAAATGGATAATGGGAGTCGCATTTTCCCTTTTGCTTCCCCTTCCCTTTCCATTTTCCTTTTCCCTTTATTTTATTGTTCTTAGCAGTATGACTCTCACTCACTCCCACATTACATGTATTCACCATAGAAGAGCTAGGAAGAGAAGAAGAGATATGAATAATGAGTTAGGGAGTAGAAGAAGATGAGGGTTGGAGAGATTTTACCATATGGACCATGGAAGATGGTCCATCCAGTACCATCCTTCTTTGCTCTTCCCTTTCCATGAGAAATGCAATCTCCTCCACTGTTGTAGGCGCGTCTTTGGTCATGAGGGTAAGATCGAAAGTACAAACATCATCTTTTGTGTCACCTCATCATATGAGAGACCAGCTCTCTCACTCTCTCTTATACAACTCTGGAACTCTCTTAGATGATCACCCACTTTGGTGTGATCATCCATTTTGCAACACATGAAATTTATCATTCTAATGATCATTTGAGCTTCATTCAGTGTGTCGTATTTCTTTTTCATGATCTCCATAATAACTTTGACGCACACGAAATTCGCATTCTCCTTAACAAAGGAATCACTCATGGTTGCAAAAATAATGTTCATGGCACATTGGTTATGTTATGCCATGTCTCATATGCATCCTTAACAGCTTGAAGAGCATTGATCGCGGGTGGATTATGTGGTCTAGAAGTCAATAATGTCAATAGGCCATCTTCATGAACCGATTTTCCTTCTCCATTCGGAGAAGTTGGTTCCATTGAACCTCTCCTCCTTAAGCAATTCGGGGAGTATCGAACATGCTGCCATGGGTTCCTATTTGGCACCCTATAATCCCTCTAAAGACCCTAAAAGAGGCTGTAAATGAGCCTAGTTGTGATACCAATTGATAGTGGATACAAAGACTAGAGCAAATTTTCAAGCGGAAAAACAAGGCAAAATGAACACCTTTAACAAGCCACTTGCTTAAAACCAAGCAAAGTGAATAAGTTACAATCCCTTAAATAACAATTACAACCAGTTCTAGCCATGTAAAACCATTGTAAATATACTCAAATACCAACCTCTTATGAGGTAATTACATAAAAAGAAATACTAGCTTATAAATTACACTTTCATAGCACAAATTACATAAACTATGTCCCAAAGCTTAAAAACAACATACAACTAATCTAAACAAAATTCTAAGGAATAAAATCAACTATACATGGAGTTATAATGCAAAATTAAAATCCAGATAATATATGTCGAACCCCTTACACAGGGGCCATGCAATCGGGCCTTATAAAGACTTAATTTTGTCCCTTCAGATTGTACAAAAGTAGTTCAATATCACAAGAGTGTCTAATCCAAATGGGAAACAATTACACCCTAAAAATCACTTCTTAAGAACTCAACACACTGGCATTATAATCCAAAATAGAATGCAAAAGGTTTGAATCGAATCAGATAGAGAAGAAAAGAGTTATGGCCAAACTACACACGGTGGTCTCTCGGACAACCAAAACAGTATTGTATGAAATGATTATGAACCCCCATAGGTAAAAACGTGATAAAAAACAATTGAAAATTCAATGACACACACAGACTAAAGTAGTTGATGGATTTGAAGCAAAGTAATCAATGGATACTATGCATGATCATGGATTCTCATGCATATATGCTATAACTAATGATGGATCACACGAAGAATAAACATGATGAAAAAGATGATCAAATGGGAATTTTAAGATCAATGAAACTTTTGTAAATTCAAAATTCCAACAACAATAGATGCGAAGAATATGAACTTATGAGAGAAAAAATTCAATAGAGCTTACCTTGATAAATGTACATTATGGACTTCAGTATAAGAAATAATGACCACCATCAAGATCACCATCAATGGAACTCTAAAAGCCTTTAAAATAAAACATGGATTCTCTCTCTTTTCAAGTTTGTCTCACAAAGCTCTAGGAAAAGGAAGCACACATTTTCCAAAATGGTTCAAGAGTTTAGATAGTTAGGGTTTGAGATCTCATGATGTGCTTTTATAACATGGGTATAACCTTAGACTCAATAAACGTCCTTGATGCACAAATTCAAAGGCACATGAGATGCTAATGTACCTAGCCACCATCCCCATCGAACCACTAGGATGAAGGGATGTGATTTCACACCATTATCCTCACACTAACTCTAAGTTATGCCACTTTACCATTTTGTTATTGACCCATTTTTTATTCCAATTGTATTCAATATGCCATTACGAAAACACTCTTAGCGTTTTTAATAATGTATTAGAGTAGATAACCGCCAAGCGTAAATGGCAAAGAAGTAATTGGCAAAGCTCACACATGTGAAGATATTATAATTTATCAAAGCCAATCACTTTGTAGATCTAAGACTTCAAATAAGGTCATCTTCACAAGTGTGTGAATATATTTTTCAACTCCAATTTGAAATTTTATTTTCTCTTTAATATCAAATAAATAAATTAATTAAACTCCACACATGTCATGCATGGCCCATGTGTGAGTTAATTAAGACATGTGATAAAAATGGGGCGTTAAGTTATAACACAATATAACAAAATATAACAATATATAACAAGACACCATAACACAACAAGCAACCAAATGCCAATCTGGGCCCCCCTGCTTAGGGATTAGAGCCTAACTGGGTGGTTATCTTGAGTGAAGCGTGAGGTGCAATTGGAAGCCCTATGGCCACTTGGACGCCACATTGGATAATACATTTGGAAGAGTGGCTTCCCGTAGGAATTGAAAATGCACATGCCATGTAATGGTCTCATGTCAGGATACAGACTTATGTCTTATAAGTCTTGAGCATTCCATACAGGGCGAATACTCAATAAGTACTCGGGTTCTATTTTTTTCATTTGGATTCTCCAAGCCTTTGCCCATCGTAGCTAAGCATGAGGTTAACCTATAAAATCCGTACTAAGACGTGACCCACACACCTCCTTGAGAAATTGCTTTCTCAACACGTGAACTCTCGATGCCTCATGCGTACAAGGAGTAAAAAAATATGGTCTCCATTTTGCAAGGCGCCAAGATTTCAATCTCTCAATTTCTCCCACTAAATGAGAGACTACTAAAATTTAGGCTTTGATAGGCTATATTTCCAATATGAAGCATGAGAAAATGTAAGGATTTTGGAAAGAGAAAATTGGGGTGGGGAAGGTCTTTTGTTGAGGGAGAGAAGATGGAAAATTTGGGGCTCCAAAATTTTTTCAATTTTTATTTTGTAAAAATATACCCCTAAATAACTGAATCAAGATCTTTACGAGATGGGTAATTTGGGCAAATTTACTGTGTACATCACTTTCTAAATATCACCTACTATTTTTCTAAGGATCTTTCTATTGTTCTTGCTAGATTTTGCTTGAATTTCTTGTGTTATATATGTTTGTTGTAATTGTTGTTTGCCACTCTTTACACCCACAGGCACGTATATTCTTTTCTATGCACAAGCACCTACAAAACCATTTCAAGTTTTCGAAAACCCCGAGTTGGAATTAAAGTCAAGAGGGGCTCCAAGCTCTTAGAGTTGGTACACTTGGGAATGTGCAACTTTAATGTGAGCCCATCTACTATTCCTGCCTCTAAGAACACCCCGTATATCACGGCCCATAAGGGTTAACTCGAGACCTACATGGGATTTGTTTATTTATTAATTTTTTGTATTATCTCATCATAACCTAGTAGACAATTTGTTTTAAAAAAATGGTTACTATGAGAGCTACACCTAGCTACCCTCATGGATAACTACAGATATAAAATAAATAAAGAAAAATCTAAGATTTTATTCCCAATTTCTTTCATATGATTCTTCCCTAGCCCCAAGAGACTATGTGAACCAGGAGCCATTACTCCAAAGACCATATAAGTAAGGGACGGCAGAGTGATTTAGCCATCCACCCAACGGCCCACAAAATGCTTTTTCAAAGAAAAATTACTTTGTCCCTATCCACAATGAGCACACGTGTGATACCTAATGAGGCATTCCTTTGAAAATAACACCATCTACCTAATATTATTCATCAATAATAACTGGAAAATGTTTATGTATCGCATCAACTATCAACTATAAAAGTAAAACACAGCTCAAAAGCCTATCAAAAAAGGTTCTGGTACTGAAAAAACCCTCCAATTGGTTATCTCGACCTCAAGATTTGAGGATAGGAGGAAAAAATGGATTTCAAAACCTAAGATTTGTACATCTTATAACAAATTATCCAGAGCATCTATTTTCAAAATTTTTAACTCTTTAAAGTGCATCTTTCAGTAAAGTTTTAAAGTGTATATTATTTTGTTTGTTAAAGGTTGATGCTTGATGTAAACTACAATAACCTCTTCTTCTTTTTTCCCTTGTTTTTTGAAAAAAAACTCCTTCATAGTTTTACTTCTCCATTAAAACTTCTCCTTTTCATTTTCCATGTCAGAGTGTTTAGTTTCCAAAGGGTCCAAGTATGGAAAATAAATCAAAAGGAAGCATTTTTTATTTACTTCTATACAACGCAATCCTAACCTATGGATTACATATCCCTCCCTAAGGACAAGTCCAGACCTCATTCTAGCACAATACCTTATGAGTCCTTTTAACACAGTCCAATGTTGCAGGGAGACGTCTTTTTGGGATATGTACACAACACACTCTCACCCAGAAGGCCGATTCACGGATGGTTATCTAGTGTACCTGTCATGCAATGGTACTAATGATTTGGCTCTTGTTTTCTCCAAACAGCCATTACACGCAAGGGCCAATCACATTCCCCTGGGCACAACTCCAACTTCATCAAGGGATGACCCCACATCGAACCCTTATCAGTTGTGCAGAAATTCCCATGGCTACGGATTTTAGATATCGCCGTGAGCATAGCCAATGAAAAATCAGGTGAGTCATGACATCTACGATGCCTCACAGTCTACCCTGGACTACGCCCCCAGTGGAGCCATCGTATCATTATATAAATAATTGTAGTACGTGCTCTCATAAGGCCTTTAAATGGTCATATATGCTCAACATCTCCCATTTGGAGTTTGAATGCCATAGAAGTATTCTCCCTCACTCTCTCATCATCATCCCATATATATGTTTGACGAATACATTCGCCACCAACACCTTGGTCAAAGGATCTCCAACCAAAACTTCTTGGTCAAAGGATCTCATATATATGTTTGACGAATACATCATTCTAGAGATGTTCTCCCTCTCAAAACATACAACCTATATGCTTGGACGAAATTACAGGAATATTCAAGAAAATTCTGGACTTCACTCATTCCCAATTCCAATTTGCATGCATTGCATGCTTTGGACTTCTCTCTCTCAGTCTTGGGACTCCTTTCTCTCAATCTTCGAATTGTGGCCTTAGAATTCTACGCAATTCTTTTGCATCATTCCAAAATTACCCAGTATACCCTTGAACATAATCAACCTGATTTCTAACATGGCTGAGATGGACCCAATCACAATGTCATGCCTCTATATTGTTTTATTTTGTTTATTTTTTTATAAATAATGTGACACCAAATTTTGGGCTTCCACTCCTCTCTTGAACTCAGATCTACAAAAACAATATTACAAAAACAGTATTCCTCATAAAATAAAATGGCCAAATACCCATGTCAGTTATAGGGGTATCTGATCCTCTTATTTTATCGAAATTATTTTTTTTACATTTATATTAGATGTGCCCCATTAATATGATGACATGTACCAAATTTCATATTCATATAATATATACAAAAAATTATAAATAAAATACTCTAAGGCGTTGGACCTAGATCAAACAGTCATTAACTCACTTGCTCTTGATCTAATTGGACGATTGGATGAAGAGAATATACAACTTGTATACAGTAGAGGAAATATAGGAAGCTGAAAATGTAATGAATAAAGGTCGTTTATTTTAGCAAGAAGAATAAATGGCATTAGATTTTGGCTGAAGGCGAATTTGTTCAACCCAACTTTTTGTCTAACCCTTATCGTCACTAAATGAACAATTCAATAAAAATCAAAATCAAAAACCTAAAAAGAACAGATTTTGAGTTCTTAAAAGGATTTCAACTGGCCACCGCAGAAATAGATGATCGATACAAAATTTCCAAATTCCAATGTTGTCCTGAAAAATCTTTTCTATTGGCTACTTGTTCGTAGCCAAGATGATGTGTGCCAAGGATTAGTCTATATAATTTCCCTCAAAACTCAAATAGGGTAGGGTGCAAACAAATTTTTTCTGAAAATTATAGAATATGGCATTTTATTGTTATTTACCCAAAAAAAATGAAGTCAATCTTTTGTATATGGAGGTCACAATTACTAATGGCCGCAAGATTTAAAATCCAGCAATTGGAGATACGGGATTTACAAGCTCAAATTTTAAAGAAAAATTATTTTGATATTTACAATACATCCTAAGCTTTAGGATTTGACATCTGACCATTTTCAATGATCCTAACCTCCTTGTGCCAAAAAAGTTATGGTGGTATAATGTATAATACCTTCATTTATAGAACTTTCAAAACCATATTTAGGATTTATAAAATATGATTTTCCATAAACGTTTCCATTATTAACGAAAGCAACGGATGGAAGAAATCATATAGGTCCGTTGTATTTGATCGAATAAGAGTGCTCGCACAAAGCATAAAACTGCTATAAAAAGGTACTATGGGACTATTTATTTTTGTATAAAGAGGTCACAACTGCTTCTAGCCATTCGATGTGAAATCTAATAGATGAAAGTATGTTACAACATTTACAGAAAATTTGTTTTGAACTTTGTGCCCAAATAATGATAAATCCTCAACCGCCCAATTTTAAATCTAATGGTAAATAATAATTGTGGCCTACTTGTATCAAAACAAATGGTCTCAACGT
The DNA here is from genome assembly GCF_054954075.1 of Amborella trichopoda. Taxonomy (NCBI): domain Eukaryota; kingdom Viridiplantae; phylum Streptophyta; class Magnoliopsida; order Amborellales; family Amborellaceae; genus Amborella; species Amborella trichopoda. Next base: position 13,204,558 of record NC_142340.1, on the reverse strand, counting down.
ATACATTTCCTATAGTTATTGATTTTGGTTACGATTACTAGTTTTCATCACCTTCAGATCTCTAATCCAATGATTGTGCATCTCCAATATAACCCATGTAAACTCCTACTTGATCGTTGCTCAAGGAAAATAATCCCATTTTATTATGCAAAATAATGCCCTTTTACTATACAAGAGTATCTTAGAAAAAACCTGCCTGCCTCTTTAGATGGATCAAATTTGACAAACAAAACATGCATGCCTCTTTAAATGGATCAAATTTGAAAAGCAGACGGTCTTCTGGATTCTACCGGATACTTGTGCCTATCCTCCATGCCATGAAAATTTATGTTAAGCTTCATTTCTTGTATATCGGCAGCCATCGCAGCTGCCGCCACCTGCGTTGACACCGAAGTCTCTGTATTTTGTTGTATACTCTTGGTTTCTATTGAGGGAAACTATAGTCAATTAGAGGTCATGCTGCGATCTTGAGAGATTGTGGGTATGAACCCATACGTAGGACCTACTTGTATATCGTTTTTTCATCTCAGTTAATGGAAAATGGTACAAATTAACAATTGTCGAACCAAATTTTCAGTTATTAATCCGTTTAGGCTGCATGGCGAAATTTCTCCAATATTCATGGATTCTTGTTGCCATAAACGGAAATAAAGAGAAAAGAAAACACCATGTTCTAGTGGTGTTTTGAGAGAGAGAGAGAGAGAGAGACGATGAAGAGAGGAAAACTTCTTGCAACTGTTTGGCTATTTGAGAGAGACCGAGTTTTGAGATAGAGAGAGATGGTGTTTTGACTCGGTTGTAGTTATCTTTGTATTCTCTCTTCTTATTAATAAAATATGTTACTCTTGTCAAAAATAAAAAAAAAAGTGAGACGGTGTTTTGAGAGAGAGGGAGACGATGTAGAGACGGGAACTTTATCAATCAGTTTGGGTATTTGAGATAGAGAAATTGAATTTTGAGAGAGAGATAGAGAGAGAGTGGTTTGGGTGTTTGAGAGAAAGAAACAATGATTTGAGAGAGAAAGAACGTGAAGTTAGCATAAAAAGAAAAAGGTAGTTGAGAGAATGTCATTTTACTATTTATTTGGGTAAAAAATACATAGTCAAAAGGTCTAGGGGGTTGGAGGATAGAAAAGTTAGAGACCCTATGGTGCAAGTAATATTCTGAATCATTGGGTCTCATGAGAAGTAGATACCAAAAATAAGGGGTATAAAGATATTTTCCTTTCTTTTTTTCATTTGAACTTTAACAAAAGTTTCATCGAGTGAATGAAAGGAAGCAAAGTATAAGAGTCACTCCCCTCGACTCTCTTACTCTCTCTCTCCAACCAACTTATCCAAGATCGCTTCTCTCATTTCTAGCTACATCCTCATTATTATTATTTTTCATTTCTTGACTGTTATGGGATGGTAAGGTAGAAAACTTATCATGCTATGACCCAAGGAAACCAGGGGATTTCCATAGTATAATACCGTATAGAGGTTACAATCTCTTAAAGCCATCAGAAGTGAAATTTGACAGTTTGGGACGTATTACAAAGTTCTAAACTATTGTTTTCTAGCTTTAAGCCAATCAAACCATGCGATTTTACATAAATGGTAATGGTTGGTATGACCTCTTGCAATAAAGATAAATAGGCTTATTATTTACTTTTCTATAAGTTATATATGAAAATCACATAAAAAGTTCCCTATTTGGAGTGACCTCCTTTTACTTTCCCTCTTTTAAAGTTTCGCAAAAAATGACTCCAATTACAAATGAAAATATAAATAGGATGAGTACCTGAATTATGGGAATTATTTTATTGCATAAATAATTATGAAAAAAATTGCCACCAAATTTATATACAATTCACTGTATTTCGATTGAATTCAACCAACTTGTCTTCTTTTTGTATTACCCCCATATTTTAGATGAAAATACCAATATCATTCACAGAGAATACCCTTTTTTTATCTACTTTACACCTAAATAAAATAAAATTTTCCTATTTTAAAGAAAAATTATTAAATAAATAAATACCAGCCACAATTATCAAATTCTTTCCCACGTTTTTGGTGGTAATTACGAAGAGAATCTACGCACCTACCAAAAGCACCCATCTAAACTACAGATAGAAAATTGGCAATCCCCATTAAGAAAAGATATATATGAAATCTTGCCATTTTCTATTATTGTCAAAAAAAGATACAAGTGTGGGTTGGCAGCCTAAAAATCTTTGGTTGCTTAATAGAGAAATTAATGGTGCTGAGTCATTCTAATTAAGAATCCGAAGCCATAATAATTTCAAAATTACGCTCCAACCAATAAATTCCCTACTTTTATAAAAAATATATATACAATTTCCTTGCAAGTTTATACCGTATGCACATCTTTCTCTGTCTATATCTCTCCTCCTCTCTCTCTATTTATGTGAACATATATATATAGTTAGAACAAGTATACTACAGTTGTTTACACTAACGTAACTATATACTTGTATGTCTGGTTTTCCTCTATATATAGCTAGACATTTCTCTCTAGTTGAAGCACATAATTCATTTGGAATGTGCTCTCTCAACTATGACTTACATTGTCATAGTTGAGAGAGCCCCTTCCAAGTCACAACTTTCCATTATCAATGATGAGTGGTGGAGATCGATGCTATGTTTGTCGACCCCCGAACAAAGCGGATTCTATAGGTATGTCACAATGAGATTGTTGCCTGATTGCCAAAATACAATTAGTTCAATCATCTATAAGAGTTGCAGCCTTTTCAGTCCGATCACAAAAAATACGGGTCTACATTCATTCTGCACTTCTTATTTCAATTTTTTTGCTTTTTTTGCACAGGGTACTACAAATCGGAGACACCAATTCCACCGTTGACAGCCTACAATAGCTTCATAAAGATAACTACTTATGGTATAATATGTTTCTTCATACGGTAAACCCAAAGCCCTGAACCACATCTGGACTCGCTCCCTGCAATTTGTTTCATGCAGGCTTTGTGTAACATATGTCCCATGAGGAAAAAATCTGCATGTCTACATGCAAGTCTAAACAAACACAAGCATATGCATACACACATTTATGCATGCCTCCCTCTTTATGTGCACATATTGCATATGCAGTACCATAATGGGACCAACAAGTCCACACCCTATGAGGATTGGAACCAAACTTGTTTGATCTAGGAAAATATGAAACTTAAAAACAAAGCGTTTTTTTTTTGGGTGCGTTTTGTAAAAGTTTGCAAACGTATTTGTATAAATAAGGTTGCGACACTCTAGATTGTCTATTTTAGTATAACAGTGCAGATCTGGCACATCTTTTAAGACAATGTCAAAATGTAGCATGTCTTTTAAGACAATGATAGATCTATACTTTCTCAAATAAAATAGACAGTGTGGATTGTTGGAACCTTACTTATGCAAGTAAGTTTACAACCTTTTATAAACTTTCCATTGCAATTTTATTAGATTTTAAAGATTTTATCATATTCTGATTTGAAAAGCCTAAACAAACGCTTCTAATTTCAGTGTTTAATCTCCTAGTTGGGATTTTTAGAATTATTTGCATTGCAATTTTACTAGTGTTTTTGGATAATGGATGTTTCCTTAGTTTAGTCCATAGCTCTTTGCTATAAATTACTTGCAGATGATTTATTTATCTCCTATAAATAGAAGATGTCTCCTTAACGATACTTAGAAAGATGATATGTGGCCTCTTTCTCGTTAATCTCTAACCATTTATATGCGACAAATCAGTGAACTTAACCTTGAGCTACAATTTAAAAAATACTTACTTGTTTATTATGATACATGTAATACACAAACAACATGTTACATGTATCTGAGGCCTATGTTATTAGAACCTGATGGTTGAGAATTTAAAATGAGACATTCTTTTACTCGAGCCCATCAAAATGGAGGAATGTGTTCTACTAAAAAGTTGTGGTTGTGGAACATGTAAGATATTGTTTTGTATGTTATGCGTATTACAATACTTTGTCCGTTTAATTCGATAGAGAAAATTAAGGGGAAATTTTCATATGTGGTGCCACCCACATAATAAACATAGAGCAAATTATGTACAGACATTTTAGAGGGGGGTTAATTATCAAATGGGATGTCATTTGCGCGAAATTACCAGCACCACCCCCTTCCCCAACGGTTTTTTACTTTTCCTAAGTTGTCCCTTGCAATGCAAACACCGGATAGGGGTTAATTTTTTCACCATGCTATTCGGCATTCTCAATACTGGACAACTATCTGCTATGTCCCAAATTAGCGAGCCCACTTTGAAGGTAGCTGGCTCATCCATGGCACCTCACCCTTCAAATCCTGACCGCGGAGAAAAGCTTTCGCACTTATCTGTTAATCTCTTTATTTCTCTATATCTCTCAATCTTTTGTCCCCAAATAGAGACTTTTGTTGCCTTCCACCTGCAACCCACACGGTCCATATTTTTGGTATCCTACTTTGAAGGTCAGGGATGTCGATTCTGGGATCCTTGGCTTTGTACAAAAAAAGCTTCTGATTCTTGAATGTTTTTGAGAGGCATTGGGTGTTTTTCACTACTATTGTTACTTGCACTGCTTCTGCATTGGCTGGAGTGAATAGAGCCAGCAATGAAAAGACAATGACCATATTGAGAATGACTGCTCTAATTATCTTATCGGGTATGGTCTCGGTTGGAGAGGCAGTAGAGAGAGAATATGAATGCCCTTATGGGGCCACAAATTTTACAGAGAAAGAAAAGAACTCAAGATGTAAATAGCAAAAAGGAGTGATTCTAGACACCAAGCAGAGAAAAGAAACCACCGATCAAACGTGACGGAGAGGTGAAAGCTACCCTGCCCGCCCGAGATTTACAAAGCGAGGCTCCCTGGATGAGCCTACTACATTCAAAGAGGGTTCGCTCTTTTGGGGATAGCAGATATCTCAAATACTAGACAACAAAGAACTAAAAAAAATAGCTCTTGACCCGTGTTTGTATTGCTGGATATGGACTACCTTAGAAAAAAAAAATAGAAAAAAACCGAGGAAGGTGTACTCCTAATTTCTGATAAATGACATCTAATTTAGTAATTGACCCCCAGTATCCGTATGTAATTTGCTTGATTCTTCTATGTGATGCCATTTGATCTGACACATTGTCATCTCTAACCCATTTCATTTTACTATTTCATGTAAATCATTTTTGCCGTAAAATTTTGGTTGTTCCCTCTCCTTTGAGGGGATCACCCAACAAATATATATATATATATATATATATATATATATATATATATATATATATATATATATATATATAAAATAACCAAAAACCCCTATAATTTACAATGGAATTTTGGTTATTTGTAATTATAAAAATATCTATTTTTTATTTTTATTAAGTGTGCCCGTGTGAGGGGGTAATGCCCCAAATTTCATCTCAAAGTAATTTATAAAAATATTAAAAAATCAAATACTTTGAGATCAAAATCAAACGAGTAGAGACAAAGTTGCAATATCATGATTGAAGCTATCCTTGCCATTCATTTAAAATGAAACTATTAGAAATTATAATCAAAATTGTTTCATAAATGGTGAGCAACATGGAAAGTTTTTCCAAAATTAAAGTGCATCCTAGAAAAATAGGGATAGGAAATTTCTGTGAACAGTTGAAACTAGATGGTCTAGATAATGCGTTACAATACACTATTTTTTAGGGTTTGAAATCGTCTTTTTGTTTTACGACAATAATAATCAAGGTCGGGATGAACAATTTGAAGCTTTTTCGATACCAAAACTATAATTTTCGATAAGTTTTGAGGTAAGGTTTTATTTTTTTCATAAAGCGTTGGCTTTATTTTGACCTTTTACGTTGTCTAAAGGAAATAAAATGTTGACATTATATTATACATCAATATTCTATTGAAAAAATTGTTCTGATGTGAGAAAACCCTTCAATTGATCATTTCAACATCGAGATTTATGGATATGGAAATAAATAAATAAATAAATTTAAGTTATGAAAATAGTGCATGTTGTGACGCATCATCTGAACCTTCCTTTTCAAGATTTTTTAGTATTAAAGATTTGCTCAATTTACACCATTTTTTAACCCTCAAATTTCATAGTTGAAAGAAAAATAGATTTTCAATCCATCGCAGAATTACATCTTTGGGTATGGTTTGAAAGTACGTCTATTTTTTATTGGTTAAGGTTGGTACCTTATATAAACTACACCCTTATCTAAAGAGTGTGGGGACGGGTCGTGTATGAAACGCTGATAATTAAGGCCTTTGCCATTTTGTAGGGACGGGTGGCCTGGTCTAGGTTCGACTCCTTGCCATCCCTATTTTTTATTTAGTTAGACATTAGATTTTAGAGTGTTGTATTCTGCACATATCCATCAGAAGGCTATGCAGTAAGGACCATTCTAATTAACCCTTAATCAATATAAAGAAAATAATAAACAAATTAAAAAAAAAAACGTTTCTTGGAACTACTGAAAATTTTGACTTGGTTGAAGCATGTGACATCTAATGTTTCCTTTTTTTCTTTTTTCTAGCCTCCCTAATTTTTCTTTCTTTTTGTTGGTAAGCATTGGGATTTTCTATGATGATTTAGCAAAAAAACTAGAGAGAAAATATTAACCGCCTCAAAAGTTCAATAATTTGGCTAAATTATTAAATTTATGCATAAAGTAGTTATTATGACAAATCGTTTCTCTTATATACCTCAAAACTATTGAAATATACCTAAATTGCCTCTTTTATGGATTTGAAACAAGAATAAGCGAGGACAAATTAGTAATTTGACTCACTTTAGTTTTATGAGCAAAATAATCTCAATACCCTTGCTTTTTAGAAATTTCAAATCTAATGCTAAATTTTTAATAAACAAACTCTTTTTTTTGTGTAAGAACTAGGAACAAACATGGATTTTTTGTATTTGGCCACACTTAAGTAACCCTAGTAAAATGATGTAAATGCTCTTGCTTGTTCCAATTTTTGAACTCGTAATAAGCATTATAATTTTAAAATACATATATTTGGTTTAGAACCTGGAACAAGCAAGAGTGTTCAGGTCATTTTGCATGTTCAATTTAAGTGGATTAAATTTCAAAATTCCCTCATTTCTTCTAGTTCCAAACTATGAACATAGTAAATTTGGGTTTTTTTTAATAAGGTAGCTAAGGAAATACCCAAGATAAGAAATTTTAAAATGGTAGCAACTTTGTTTATAAATAAGTTAAATCGTCTATCTTTTATAGCTCAACAATTTTGAAAATCCCTAAATAGGTCTTATTACGAGTTTAAAACATGAATAAGCAAAGATATATCGGTAATTTGACTCACTTAAGTAATTTGAGCCAAATGATTTAAATACTCTTGTTTTTCAGAATTTCAAATCGAAAACCTGATATTTAGTTAATTAAAAAAAAAAACTTTTACTTATGTTTAAGAAATAGGAACAAACATGAAATTTTTGTATTTGGCCATACTTAAGTAACCCAAGTAAAACGATATAAATACTTATACTTGTTCCAATTTTTGAGCTCGTAATAAGTATTTTAAACTTAAATAAGTATCTTGGGTTTAGAATATGGAACAAGAAAGTGTATTTAGGTCATTTAGCATGTGCAATTTAAGTGGGTTAAATTTCAAAATTCCATCACTTCTTCTAGTTTCAAACTAGAAACAAAGGAAATTTTGGCATTTTTCAATAAGGTAGCTAAGGAAATACCCAAGATAAAAGAAATATAAAATGGTCGCAACTTTGTTTGTGAATGAGTTAATTCGTCTCTCTTATATACCTCAACAATTTTGAAAATACCTAAATTGGTCTTATGGGTTTGAAACATGAATACGCAAGGACAATATGGTAACTTGACTCACTTAAGTTATTTGAGCTAAATGATCTACGATATTCTTGCTTTTTTTAGATTCAAATCTAAAACTTGATTTTTAATTAAAAAAAAAAAAACGCGTATTTATGTTTAAGAACTGGAAACAAACATGACATTTTTGTGTAAAGCTATACTTAATTAGCCCAAGTAAGTATTTTAAAATACTTATCTTAGGTTTAGAACATTAAAATACTTATCTTAGGTTTAGAACCTGGAACAAATGAGGGTATTTAGGTCATTTTGCATGTGTAATTTAAGTGGGTTAAATTTCAAAAGGGAGAGGTTTCTATACTTCCCTTCTATCATAGAAGATCTATGCTTCCCCTACCATCCAGCCACCCAATTTTGATCAAGAGAGCCACTCACTGTTTGATCTTAGATCTAACGTCTCATAGTATTTTAAAAGTAATTTTTCTATAAGATATAATGACCAAAATACCCCAATGTTTCAAAGGTATTTTTGTCATTTTATTTTATTGGAAATATTTGTTTTATATCTTTCTCTAGTGCAAGTTTAATAGAGGATTGGACATACAAAATTTGGCGTCAAAATAGTTTATAGAAAAAAAAATTAAAAATAAACTAGTGTGTAGATGTGACATTGTGAATGGGGCAATCTTAGCCCTCCATTCAGAATGGACAATTGGATAAGGGGAAGTATATAAGTTTTATATTGTAGGGAAAGCATAGAAAGCTTGCCCATTTCAAAATTCCCTCACTTCTGCTGGTTCCAAACTTGGACCAAAAGAAATTTGGGCATTTTTTAATAAACCAACGCGGAAATACCCAAGATACAAACTTTAAAAAAGGTAGCAACTCTATTTGGGAATAAGTCAAAATAGTCTCTCGTATATACCTCAACCATTTTGAAAATACCAAAATTAACCTTATTATGGGTTTGAAACAAGAATTAGTAAGGATAAATTGGTAATTTGACTTACTTAAGTTATTTGATCCAAATGATCTAAATACCTTTGCTTTTTCAAGATTTCAAATCTAAAACTTGATTTTTAATTAAAAAATAAAAACTCTTATTTTCGTTTAAGAACTAGCAACGAACATGAAATTTTGTATTTGGCCATATTTAATCACCCCAAGTAAAATGATGTAAATACTTGTATTTGGCCATACTTAATTTACCCAAAAAAAATTATGTAACTTTTCGTTCTAGTCCCAATTTCTAATGTCGAAATAAGTATTTTCATTTGAAAATACTTATCTTGGGGTTAGAGCCTGGAACAAACAAGGGTATTTAGGCCATTTTGAATGTACAATTTAAGTAAGTTAAATTTCTGATTTGCCTCGCTTCTTCTAGTTCCAAACTAGGGAAATGAAAGAGCACCTCAAAAATCAAATGAAAGAGCACCGCAAAAATTTATTAGAAGAGGGTGTCTCAATACTAAAAAGCCCTCAATTAAGTCATCTCGACCTCAAGATATATGGATATGAGAAAAACTTGATTTCAAGCCTTGGGAATAGTGCATCTTGTAATGTATTATGTAAACCATCAATTTTCAAAGATTTCAAGTGTTCATAGATCTGCTCGATCGACACTATTTTTTAATTTTAAAATTTTATAATTAGATATGAAAGTAAATTTTTAGACCATCACAAAGATTTTTCACACTAAAACAGTACTTTTCAACACTATTTAAAGGTGAGTCATACTTTGACTGATTAGGGCCTAAGCCATATACAAACGACACCCAATTTTAAAGTTATCAACCTTAAACAATCACGATAAGGCACACCTTAAAATCTCATTAAAAGATTTATTTTTGGTGCCAAAACTTTTATCATGGCTTAAAGTTCTATTTTAACCCTTATAATGAAATTGAAAGCTCCGAAAATGGTGCAAATCTAGCAGATTTATGAGCACTTGAAAAACTTGAAAATGGGCGGTCTAGAAAATGTGTTAAAAGATGTAGTATTTTTAGGACTTGAAATTTAATTTTTCTTTCATATCCAAATATATCTAGGTCATGATAACATAGTGGGTAATTTTCTAGTGATGAAACAACCTTTCTCAATGGGTGCACCTTCCATTTTCAATAATTCATGGTATCTAAAATAAATTAGATGTACATAGTAACATGATGAGAAATTGATATACTTCATCTACTTATGGGGCCATTGATAATATACAACAATAGTATACAGTAATAATATTTTAGGTGATAAGAGGGTAGCTGAGATAAGGATGTTAAGATAGATGACTGGCAATACAAAAATGATAGAATTCGGAATAAATACATCTAAGAGAACTTAGAGGTGGCTCTAATACGTGATAAGATGAGGCAAAGTAGGCTTAGGTGGGCTAGTCATATGCAAAATCAACCTAGAACAACACGTCTTAAGAGAGGCGATTTAGTTGAAGTGGGTGGCTCTAAAATGGCACGAGGAAGGGCCAAAAGGACATATATGGAAGCAGTGAGAAGAGATATGGTGATTTGACTAAGAGTATGACCCATGATACAATAGAGTGGTGAAATGGGATTTATGTGGCCGACACCAAATAGTTGGGATAATGCTCAGATGATGATGGTGATGAATATAAAATATATTAAAACTAGGAGTAAATTACACCAATATCCTCCAATTTTCCATTATTATAAAAATCCCCACTTTCACAATTTTCCTTTTTTCACGCTTTCAAGCTAAAAAATAGCCATATTTTGTATCTCAAGTATTTTCATATTTCCAAAATTCAAAAATACATATTTAAGCTTCCAATTAATTTTTTGGATTTTCAATATCCGAAAAATAGCCATGTTTAATATTTAGTTGTGTTTACATTTTTTTTGGATTTTTAGAATCTGAAAATAAAATTTTAAGGTTTTGTGGCTAATTTTAGGAATTTACTAGTTTGAAAATTTTAAGGCTATTCTATAACAAAATATTTGACTAAGTTTTAGTAAAAAGAAAAAATCATTTTTAAAATATATTAAATGTAATCTATGACAATAAATATCATAGCAAGATATCCTAAGTTCATCATTTAGATCTCTTAACCGCCCTGATCTAGCCAAGCCGGAGTTGACCAGACCTAGCCGATTTTGCAGCCCCCACATGGTATACAAGGTCATGTGCCTGAAGGGAACATACATTGGAGGCTCATAGCCTTTTCCTCTTTTTTTTTTTGCCTTTGTTGGTACATCACTGGTAGAAATCGAACTTGAGATGTAGCGTTGCTAATGTAGGACTACTAATTACTTAAGCCCAAGACCGATTCCTAATAAATTGTGCTTAGGTGCTTGCAAGTCTGTTGATTTTAAAATTGGGGTTAAACAAACGTTCTTAGCATCATGTGAATAATGGTCCATTGTGTTAAAATATTTCCCACTTCCCAGTTTCCCACTTCATCACTTTGTACATTTTTTTACTAAAATAACTTAAGAGAAATGTTAGCTCCGTGAAGGCATCACGGTTAACCAAGATTCATGATGGTCGTGGAGGGTTCAAACACTGTTGGTATGGAGCTTAAGTCATCACGGTTCTACTAGAACCATGACGATGGGGCAGCATTAGAACCATCACGGTACTTAAATAACAATAGTGATCACCTTGACTATCACAAATCTCACACCAACGTGATACTATCAAGGTTTAATTAAAACCATGATAGTTAAACAAACCATCACGGTGCTTTAAATGCCGTGATGCTTCAAACATGGTTCTAGGTACAAAGTCACTAGAACCGCAATGACCATCACGGTTCTAGGTTAATCATGATGCCTTTAAAGATCTAAGATTATCGTGAACGGTATTGTTGTCAGAAAACACAAACAATGATGAAATGGGGTATGAATAAAGTTTCAAAATATTTGGACGTTTATTTTTAATAAAAAAAGGGATGTTTGTGTGAATTCCCATTTGTAACTTTTACAACGCTCATATTCATAAGGCCCACATTAGAGGTTGTTATTCGCAGGGAAATGTTATAGGGCTTTCTATAACAGTCACATGTTATTCAAGCATCAGAAAAAACATTATATCACAGATATTTGGGAGTACATCAAGGAATTGGACAATATCCGAACCTATATATATTTGCATTTACCAATATTAACTGATACATCCTATATATTGGGTTTGATATTAGTATAGGGACTCATCCCATACTAACCTTTCAAAACTTTCTAGAATATATAAATGTATTTGGTAAGGTTATGGCGCTATAAAGGTGCACCTCATTTCTCACCTGGAATGTAGTCTGAGCACCTAAAATCTTACAAATTGATCATCTTGACCTCGACAATTGCGGCTTTGAACAGAAGGGTTCTCAACTTTTGAAAATATCCATCTTATAGCATGTTCTTTGGACGGTCTGCTTTAGGTGTTCACATATCCACCTAATCTACACCATTTTTTATGATTTGGGTTTCATGGTCAGGAAGCAAGAATAAATTTGATAAACCAACACACTAGCACCAAAATTACAATTATTGGTGGGGAAGATATAGCCTTATCAAATACATTATATCCTTTCAAAAAGTGAGACTTGAGTGAAATATATGAAATATAAGAAATTATTTTTAAATTTAAAAAATAAGACATTATTTTATGTAACTTTCTCAAATATTAAATAATAACTCAGGGTATTCCATCTTGAGTGATAAGATGTGAACGGCATTTTAATGGACACTAGATCCACCCATTTGCACCATTTTAGGAGCTTTGATTCCATATTTGGAGGTGGAAATGGTCCTTCCAGTATTTATGAGGGGTTTGGGTACTCAATCTGACAACGGCCAAGGATTTTAGTGAAGCTCAGGTTGTACCATTTAGTTTTCCATTTTTAATTAAGGATTGCATACTAGGAGACTATTTACCATTAGTACAAGGAGGTCACAATCAATCGTAGCCACTCGACGTCAAATTTGTTGACTTGGTATCTCACTAAGTGCGAAAATTTTATTTTTGAACTTTGAGTCTAGTCATTGATACACTTACAACCATCCGATTTAAAATAATCTCAATTTATTATGCAGAGTAATGCCCTTTTACAATATAAGATTATCATAGAAAAAACCTACCTGCCTCTTTAGATGGATCAAATTTGAGAAACAGACTTTCCGGATTCTATCGGATGCTTGTGCCTATCCTCCATGCCCTAAAAATTTATGGCAAGCTTCATTTCTTGTATACCGAAAACCGCTACCACTGCCGCCGCCGCCTGAGTTGACACCGGAGTCTCTGTAACCATCGTTGTTAACCATTTTGCAACATCATTGCCACCTCCAAGATGGTTCCAGCTTAGGGACAAACTCGATGCATGCACCACCTCCTCCTCCTATGTTGCCTCTGCCTCCTCGTCCTCCTGCTCCTGCTGCTGCTTACTCTTTGCCATGGGTGGTGGAGGATCCGATGGAGAAACAAGAGCAAAAGGGTTTTCTTAATGCATGGCTAACAACGATGGTTGCAGAGACTCCGATGTCAACTCAGGCAGCGGCAACAGCGGTAGCGGCAGCCGCAGTATACAAGAAATGAAGCTTGCCATAAATTTTCAAGCCATGGAGGATAGGCACAAGCATCCGATAGAATCCGGAAGGTCTGTTTCTCAAATTTGATCCATCAAAAGAGGCAAGCAGATTTTTCTATCATAATCTTGTATGGTAAAAAGGCATTAATCTGCCTAATAAATTGAGATTACTTAAATGGCATGGTAATAAGTATATCACTGACTAGACTCAAAGTTCAAAAATAAAATTTTCAAACTTAGTGACACACTAAGCCATCAAATTTGATATCTAGTGGCTACGATTGATTGTGACCTACTTGTACTGATGGTAAATAGTCTCATAGTATGTAATCCCTAATTAAAAATGGAAAATTAAATGGTACAACCCAAGCTTTACTAAAATCCTTGGTCCTTGGCAAATTGAGTACCCAAACCCCCATTAACACTGGAATGACCATTTCCACCACAAAATAGGGAATCGAAGCTCTTAAAATGGTGCCAATGGGTGGATCTAGTGTCCATTAAAATGCCGGTTCACATCTTATCACTCAAGATGGAATACCTTGAGTTATTATTTAATATTAGCGAAAGTTTTATAAAATCATGCTTTATTTTAAAAATTTAAAAATAACTTTTTATATTTCGTATTTTTCACTCAAATCCCACTTTTTGAAAGGATACAATATATTTGGTAGAGATAAATCTTCCCCACCAATAACCGTAATTTGGTGCTGGTGTGTTGGTTTATCAAATATATTCTTGCTTCCTGACCATGAAACCCAAAACATAAAAAATGGTGTATAGATTAGATGGATATGACCTTCACACCCCTTGAAAAATAATAGGTGATGTTTAGAAATGAGTGTGAATATAAAATTGACTAAAAATTCTCTCTCCACGATGGTTATAACACAATTTTAGAGTGCATTTCAATAATTATAAAATATATATTTTAATAGAGTAAAACTTTTTAGATCATAGCGAGATGTTGCCACTGGTTTTCTTTGGACGAGAAAACCCAAAATTCCTCTTTTTCTTTCTAGGGGTCGAGAATTGATCCGATCTGGATCCAAAATTTGGATTTCGAACTCTATTCGGATCTGGATATGGACCCAAAATTTGGATATGAAAACCGGTTCCGGACTCAAAAGTCAGGTCCAAATTGAAATTCGGATCGAATTCAGATGCAATTGATTCGACCTGGATCCAAATCCTGATCTAACCCAATTTTTTTTAATAGTAAATTTTTATTTAATATATATATATATATATATATATATATATAAAATCCGGATCAGGATCCAGATCCAGATCCAAATCTGTTGTATATCATTCAATTCTAGATTCGGATACGATGTATATTATTCGGATCCAAATTCATATCCAAAGATCTAGGATCTGGTTTGAACCTGAATGAAGTATACTATTCGGATCCGAATCCGGATCCGGCCCAAACCTGACCCATTCTAACCCCTACTCTCTACCTAGCTTCATCTTTCTATAACCTCCATCCTTTTTCCCTCTCTCCCTCCCCTTACTCAACGTCCCTTATCTCTCTCTCTTACCAACGTTTTCTCTCACCCGCTTTCTGCAAGAGCTCCAAGAGAGAGACCTGCTACCATCAGGGTGAAGCTTTGTGGAAGATTGGGCATTTGCAGGAGACAGACCCAATTGGGAATATCAGAAAGTAAAGATTGACCAATAGGAGAAAGGCCCAATCTTGCCACTTGATCCAAAGACCAGAGCCCCATCAACGTGCCCACAAAATTGGATCATTGCTAAGTGCTAACTAGAGTAGAATGTCCACGAGCTTTAATGGTGGACAAAGAATATCGATCAAATACGGAGCAGATAACACAAGTTTCTGGTTTCCTTTTGGAAGTTCTACAAGGTACCAACAAAACTCTCCTCCACTCCCTTCTCTTTAATATCATTCCTTTGTGAAATAGTTATCCATCATTAGAACCTTTTTTCCAACTATTTGGGGCCAATTACATCATGAAATAGTTACCCAATCCATCAAATTTATAAGCCTTTTACTTTACTGCTTCAGGGAATTGGGTCTTGTATATTCATTGTTCTAGAGAGATACCCTCTCTAGAACTTCAGCATCTACATTGCTTTCTTCTTGAATGAGCTCCATTACACTAACAAAGAAAGCCCTTTTTCTCTCTTAACAGTTTAAAGCCTTCCTCTCTCCCTTTGAACCAGATCTTTACACTACAAGAAAATACATAATTGATGAGAAAATGTACAATATTTTCTTGCTACAGTTGTATTACTTTCAAGTTATATGGCATGCCATCCATGATATACAACCGTATTTATTAAAAAATTGCATGTACATGTATATATAATTCTTTAACGCTATAAAATAAGGCTCTTATACACATCCTTTAGGGGTTTTAAGGTTCTGTAATACAGCTACCATGGGTTCTATAATACATACTTTGTGATACATCTTCTATGGGACTTAAGGCACAAAAATACAGAAAACGCATAAATTTTTCATATAGTATCAAAGTCAGTCTGATCTGTGAGCCGGAAGCCCCTCTATTATTCTGCCATATTGTTCGGATCTAGAAGTGTGCCCCTCAACTACTCGCTCAGCCACACAAATCTCCTAAGCCACTCACCCAGATCTTCAGCAACTTGGATCCTATTCTACCCCTTTTGGATTTGCTCCATCGATACTCGTCCAGCAACACAAGACAAATCTGTCATAACCCACCTCTAAAAAAACCCTTTGGAAAACCACCCAGATCTATGCCCTCTTGCTCCTTTGACATTCAACAAACCACCCAGTGAACCCAGATATGCCGCCTCTAAAATCAACCCTCTATGAAACCTGCTCTGAATATCTGATCTTCTTCATCCTTGTCCGGATATGAAACTCTCTCAATAGCTGCATCGTCTTCCTCAAGTCCCTCTCTCCCCTCGGATTTGAGCGATCTCGATTGCCTGGATCTCCTCTCTGAGTCATTTTTTCTCTTATGTTTTTTTCTATGCATCTTTTATATGTCGACGGGCTCTCTCTCCTCAATTTCTTTTGATCGAAATCAATTACACCTCTGTTGATCTTCCTCTTTTGTTGGATTTTTTGAAAAAAAAAAATCTTTAGTCTCATGTGAAACCTTCGAAAAAATTGTGATAGGACCTACCTCTAAGGCTCTTGCAAGAGGAGAGAGTGAGGGGTAGCGTACAAACTGGAAGAAGTGAGGAGTGAGCGAGAGAAAGAATAATGACTGTAGAGACTCATTAAAAGGAAGAGAGGTTTCCTTGTTCCCCATTTCATGATTTTTTTTTTTTAAAAAAAAAAAAAAAAGAGATAGAGAGATTGTTATCTTTTGGAGAGAGAAGCAGCAAGCATCCACTATTTATAATAGTGATGGACCCATGGTGTGGTGATGGATCATCAAGAAATGAGTTTATCTTCACTCTGCCTATTCTTGTCAGTAAGATCAAGTTTGTAACTCTGTTACTTGATCCCAGTGTTTAAAAAAATGCCGACTCGAACAGGACTCGCCCGGTTCGACTCGAAAATCGTCATAGACGGATCGAATAGGCGAAAAAAACGGGAATCTTCTGGTTCTAGAGAGAACCGGACGATTCTGTACAGTGACTCGCCCATTTTACTGTACAGAATCGGCGAGTCCGTACAGTGAATCGGCAAGTCCCGTACGGAAATGTTTTTTTTTTTTTTTTTTTTTTTTTTTTTTTTTTTTTTTTTTTTTTTTTTTTTTTTTGTAATCCATGATAGATTTTTTGTAAAACTTGATTGATTTTTTTGTAATCCATGATCGAATTGTTTTTTTTTTTTTTTGTAATCCATGATCAAATGTTTTTGTTTTTTTTTTTTTTTGTAACCCATGATAGAATTTTTTGCAATCCATGATCGAATTTTTTGCAATCCATGATCGAATTTTTTGTAATCCATGATCGAATTTTTTGGGTTTTTTTTTTTTTTTGTAACCCATGATAGAATTTTTTGTAATCCATGATCGAATGTTTTGTAATACATGATCGAAATGTTTGTTTTTTTTGTGTAATCCATGATCGAAATGTTTGTTTTTTTTTTTGTAATCCATGATCGAATTTTTTGTTTTTTGTTTTTTTTTGTAACCCATGATAGAGTTTTTTGTAATCCATGATTGAATTTTTTATTATCCATGATCGAATTGTTTTTTCTTTTTTTGTAATCCACGATTGAATTTTTTGTTTTTTTTTGTTTGTTTTTTTTTGTAATCCATGATCGAATTTTATGTAATCCATGATCGAATTTTATGTAATCCATGATCGAATTTTTTGTAATCCATGATTGAATTTTTTGAAAATTTGTGATTTTTTTTTTTAAGTCCATGATCGAATTTTTTTTTGTAATCCATGATAGAATTTTTTGAAAATTTGTAATTTTTTTTTTTTTAATCCATGATCGATTTTTTTGAAAATTTGTTAATTTTTTTTTTTAATACATATTATTCAAAGAGAAAATGAGAGAGATGATGATTCTGAGGCCACCCTATCCCAGCCCTATTATTCACATATCGAGTCCCAACAGCAAAAGTGTAGGGATGAGTACGACAGTGCAGGTGAGCATGAAGGATGGACAATCTTCGGGGATTTTAGATTAGGAATACAACAAAACACTAACACTCGAGGATTTGGGAATAGTCAGACGCCTGCTAATATCGATGATTCGTTTTTAGATCGAATCAATGAATTGTTAGACGAATTCAATCAATGGCACCAGCGTGACCAAGAAGAACAATAACGTCGTCTATCATTTTATTTTTAGATCATATGTTACTAATTTTATGCTTTATTGTAGTCCATGTATGTTGACATACTTATTCCATGATAATTATATGTTTATCTTTTTGTGTGATGTAAATTAAATGCTGAATGGCGGTTCATGCAGAGAAAGAACATATCAATATTCGCATATTCATTCAAAAATATGAAAATTCTTAATGGAGTACCTTCATTTCTTATTGAATTCCTAAAAAACAATATTTATAATGAATTTTAATAATTTTTTCGGATTTTTTTTAAGCTTTATTCTGACCGATTCACCCGATTCCCGATCCAGATCGCCGATTCGCCAATCCGGATTGGTTTTTTGGAAGCCCGATCCGGGTCACCGATCCGTTTTTTAAACCATTGCTTGATCCTGATCTTTTCTATAAGCTTGAGTTTGTTGTTTTTTACTCGATCATGTCTAATTATCTGCAAGCTGTTGTATCGGGCTCGGATTTGCAGTGAGTTTTGTTGGCTTTTCCAAGTGTCATTCTATTTTCTCGTCTGTCCCAACTATTTTATTTTTCATTAACGAAGATCTGAAGTATTTGTTTATTTGCCCGAGCCTCTTCTCATTTGACCATCTGTTTTTAAGGCCTATTGATATGTTGTTACTCAAACCTCCTTTGTTTGAGGCTTCTGTTTTTTGGGATTGCCGATTTGTCGCTACTGAAGCTTCTTTTGTTCGTATCATGTTTTTGAGGATTGCCTTTTATTGTCCTACCATGTTTCTAAGTGTGAAAATATACAATATTTCCTTGCTACAGCAGTACTACTTGCTACTTGTATAGCATGCCACCGTTGACATACAATTGTCTTTGTTGACTAAATAGTCCGTATAGGTTGTATACCATTCTTGTAAGCAACAAAAAAAGTTATCTTATACACTTATTTTGTGGGTTTTAGGTTCTATAATATGGGGGTTCCGTAATACAATTATCGTGGGTTCTATAATACATCTTATATGGGGCCTTAAGGCCCAGAAAAATAGAAAACACAAAACAAATTCACAATTGAGAACTATATAAACAAACAATGCAAAGGGATAGGTGAAGTGATAGTGGATACAAAGACTAAAGCAAATTTTTAAGCCGAAAAACAAGGCAAATGGATACCTTCAACAAGCCACTTGATTAAAACCAAGCTAAGTGAATAAGTTACAATCCTTTAAATAACAATTATAATCATTCCTAGTCTTGTAAAAGCATTGTAAAGAAAATTAAATATATAGGGCAATTACATATAAAGCAAGACTAGTTTATGAATTATACTTTCATAGCACAAATTACATAAACTATATCCCAAAGCTTAAATACAACATACAAGTAATCTAAACAAAATTATAACGAATAAAATCAACTAAACAAGGAATTAGATTGTCAAAGTAAAATTGGGAAGCCATGTGTCGAACCCCATTTGTCAGGGCCATGCAATCGAGCCCTATAAGGACAAAATTTTGTCCCTTCGGATTGTACAAAAATGGTTCAATCTCACAAGAGTGCCTAATCCAAATGGGAAGAAATTACACACCTTAAAATAAATTTTTAAGATCTCAACACACTGGCATTATAATCCAAAATAGAATGCGAAAGCTTTGAATCGAATCGATTAAAAAAGAAGAGAGTTATGGGCAAACTACACACGGTGGTCCCTCGGACCACCAAAACAGTCTAGTATGAAACGATCATGAACCCCAATAGGTAAAAACATGATGAAAAACTTCTGAAAATTCAGTCACACACTGAGACTAAAGTAGTTGATGGATTTTGAGCAAAGTAATCAATGGATACTATACATGACCATGGATTTTCATGCATATAAGCTATAACTCATGAAGGACCACACTATGAATAAGCACGATGAAAAATATGATCAAATGGGAATTCTAAGATCAATGAAACTTTTGTAAATTTAAAACTTCAGCAGCTATAGATGCCAAGAATATGAACTTGTTAGAAAAAAATTAAATGGAGTTTAACTAGTTACATGTACACTATGGACTTAAGCAAAAGAAAGGATGACCATCATCAAGATCACCATTAATGGAACTCTAAAAGCCTTTAAAAAGAACGTGGAGTCTCTCTCTCTCTTCAATTTTATCTCACAAAGCTCTAAAAAAATTAGGGCACACATTTTTCAAAATGGTTCAAGAGTTGAGATAGTTAGGGTTTAATAACTCATAATGTGCTTTAATAACATTGGTGTAACCTTTGACTCAATCAACACCCTGGATGTACTAATCCAAAGGCACATGAGAGGCTAATGTACCTAGCCACCCATCCCCATCCAACCACTAGGATGAAAATATGGGATTTCACACCATTATCATTCACCCTAACTCTAAGTTATGCCACTTTACTATTTTGTCCTTGACCCATGTTTTATTCCAATTGTATCCAATATGCTATTACAAAAACACCCTTAGTTTTTTTAATAATGTATTAGAGTAGTTCACCACTAGGGGTACAGTGCAAAGATGTAATTGGTAAATCTCACACATTTTAAGATATTCTATTTTATCAAAGCCAATCACTTTGTTGATCTAAAATTTCAAACCAATCAATTTAAAGATAACGTCGCCTTGACACATATCTATAAAGATATTTTTCAACTCAAATTTAAAAATCTATTTTCTCTTTAATATCAAATAAATTAATTAATTAAACTTCACACATGCCATGCGTGGCCCATGTGTGAGTTAATTAAGATATGCGATAAAAATGGAGCCTTAAGTTATAACACTATATAACAAAATATAACAATATATAACAAGACACCACAATACAACCCCTTATAAAACAAGCAAACAAATGTAATCGGGTCCCCTGCCTAGCGATTAGTGCCCAGCTAGGCGGTGATCCCACCAGAGTGAGGTGTAGGGTGCTATATGGCAGCCCTATGGCCACTCGGACGCCACATGGCACTACCAAGTCATGACTAAAGTGAAATTTAAGCTAAACAATTTGCAAAACCTTATTTTTTTATCAAATAAAATTCTAAAAATTTCTCTAAACTTCACAACAAATATTTAAAGTATTTTTGAGAAATTATTAGGTTTTTTTTCGTCATTATAAAATCAGAAAAGAGGTATAGTAAGATTTCAGGCTAATAACTCTAGGTATCAGAGTACTCTATTGGCCTAGTCCCGAATGATGTTCCGACGAGTCTCAGATCGACCCAATAGACCTATGTTTCATCTAAAGCAGCGATACATAATTGTCCATATCAAAACTGCTGAGCCAGAACATCCGATCATCTGGCTTTCGATGGATTATAGGTGTACCCCTGTGGGACATAATCTAACTCAATTACTAGGGTCCTCTCAATGGCTCTTCCAAACTGGGATAATTCATTTGAAAGAGTAGCTTCCCGTATGAAATGAAAAAGCACATGCCATGTAATTGTCTCGTGTCAGGATATGGACTTATGTCTCATTTGGATTCTCCAAGCCCTGACCGATCACAGCTAAACATGAGGTTAACCTATAAAATCCTGACTAGGAGGTGACCCTCACACCTCCTTGAGAAATTGATTTCTCAACACGTGAACTCTCGATGCCTCATGCAAACTCGGGGTAAAATAATCTGGGCTCCATTTTGCAAGGCGCTAATATTTCAATCTCTCAATCGCTCCCATTGAATGAGAGACTACTGGAATTTAGGCCGAGATTAGCCATATTTCCAACATTCTCCCACTTGGCCTTTTGAGGCCTGAATTCGTATATCTCTCTCTCTCATTATCATTCATAATAAACCAAAGCATTCATACTCTTCCATGGATTTATCATTCACAAGCAATAGACAAAGTAATAACAACTATGTCTACCTCCTTAAACCCATCCCATGCACATGCCTCACAATATCACTTACCCGCAAGTATTTGGTTAATGGACCTGCATACATAGACTCAAATGGAATATAACCAACTTTCACGTCACCAGCGGCTATCTCTTCCCTTACTCTATGATGTTGGGCTTTAATGTGGCTTGACTTTCTATGGAACCTTGGTTCAACTACCACTGCTATTGCAGCTTGATTGTCACACATGATTCTAATAGTTCCATGTTTTAGAGGGTTGAAGTTAAGATGATTCAAGAACTTCTTAATCCAAATGGCTTCTAAAGTTGCAGAACCTAAAGCCATATACTTCGCTTCCATGGTAGATAGGGCTAAAATATCTTTCTTCTTAGTGCACCAAGAAATGGCACCACCCCCATAAAGAAATAGATAACCTGAAGTGGATCTCGAGTCATCCGGTTCTCCTTGATAGTCGGAGTCTGTGTATCCCAAAACTTTAAGCTGACTTACATTGCCATAGGTTAATCCATAATCAAATGTTCCTTTCAAATACCTCATGATTCTTTTCACGGCTTTCCAATGTTTCTAATCTATGATCACTTTGAAATCGACCAATCAAGCTTTTAGCAAAAGCTAGATCTGGTTTAGTTCCAATAATTAAATACATTAGTGATCCTACAACAATCCGATACAAGATTTTTTCCATCTCATTTCTCTCAAGATCATTGTTTGGTTTCATATTAACATTTAATTTTCCTCGCTTTTCCACGGGTGTATTTATAGGCTTGGATTCACTCATACCAAATCTCTCAAGAATTTTCTTGCAATACATAGATTGAGATACTTGAATAGTGTGGTCTGCTCTATCTCTTATAATATGCATCCCTAAAAAATACGAAGCCTCGCAAATATCTTTCATATCAAAGTTACTTGATAGCATTGCCTTTGTGTCCCTTATATGGTCTAGGGTGCTACTAGCTATTGGAATATCATCCACATATAAAGTCATGAAAGTAAAGCCAGTCCCACTGGTCTTACGTTATACACAACGGTCTTCCTAATTTGGTTTGAAACCATATTTAATCAGGGTTTGGTGGAACTTGAGGAACCATCTTCTTAAAGCTTGATTGAAACCATAAAGTGATTTGTTAAGTTTGTACACGAACTTTTCTTTTCCTTTCACAACAAAACCCTCGAATTGGTTCACATTTATATCCTCTTCTAGGTCACCATTTAATAAGGTGGTTTTCACAACCATTTGATGCAATTCTAGGTCAAGGTAGGCTGCTATGAATATGATCATTCTAATTGAAGGCATTTTTGCAATAGGTGAATAGGTGTCAAAAAACATCTACCCCTTCCCTTTGAATAAAACCTTTTGCTATAAGTCTTGCCTTGTTCTCAAGACGCCCTTCGGAGTTAAGTTTCTTTTTGAATATCCACTTACATCCAATTGATCTAAGGTTTGGTGGAAATCAGAATACCTCTCATGCATGGTTCTTTATGATTGAATTTATCTTATGTTGCATGGCTTTCTTCCATAACTTATGATCTGGACAAGACATAGCATGTAGGTAAGAATAAGGTTCATCATTGGGTTCCTCATTAATCCTCTCATAGTCATACTCAAGGTACGTGAAAAAGGTAGATGGTCTCCTTATTCTCTCACTTCGCCTAAGTGGAATGGTTCCAATTTCTTTGTTAGGCTAAAGCTCATGGAAGTCTACTCTCTTTTGGGTTAATTCTCTCTTTATGAATTCATCTTCAAGAAAATAGGCATCAAAGCCTTCAATCACATTACGATTCAAAAAGTTATAAAACCTAAATCCCTTCCCATGACATGGGTAATCTATGAAAACACATTTTATGGTTTTATGATCAAGTTTGGACCTATTTTGGGATGGTATGAGAACATGGGGTGAACATCCTTAAACCTCAATGCGCTTTATTGAGGGAGGTCGACCTATGAAGAGTTGGTAAGGAGTTGATTGAATTGCTTTGGTGGGAGTCCGATTAAAGACAGATGTAGGGATTAGAATCGCCTCCCCCCAAAACTCTAATCTAATGTTAACGATACTCATCATACATTGCACCATCGCAACTAGGGTCCTATTCTTTCTCTCAGTAACCTCATTTTTTTCAAGTGAGTAAGGCATGGTGGTTTGGTGGACAATCTCATATTGGACACAAGGCTTGGGAGGTGTATTCCCCACCCCTATCAAATCTAAGGTTTTTGATGGTTCGACCTAGTTGGTTTTCAACTTCTGCTTTATATTGTAGAAATTTAATTATGGCCACACTTTTGTTTCTCAAGAAATGGGTGTGACCAAAACGGGAGTGGTCATCAATGAATGTTATGAAGTACCTCATGTGCCCCATGGTAGGCACACTCATAGGTCCACACACATCCGAGTGGAGTAGTTCTAAAAGACTAGAGACCCTTTTGACCTTATGTTCCACGTTACATGTATTCACCAACACATAATCCCCTTTTCCTAAGACCATTTCCATTTGATTTCCACCCATATAAAGATTAAGGGTGACGGGTTTGATATCATAAACCTACTAAAGCCCTTCATAGAATTTTTCATATGGATACTAGCCCCCGAGTCAAGAACCCAAACATCCGCCTCCTCATTAGCAATCAAAGTCTCATGGACCACGCAAACTCTATCTTTCCTTGGTCCTCCACCAGTATTAGCTTGAGGCTTACCGGTATTGAACTTAGGAGCAAAATGAGCATTTTGTGGATGAGGAGAATCCAACAAAACTTTTGGGTATTCCCGTATTTTTTGCATCTATAGCATTACACATTCGAATAATCTTCGCTTGAAAGCCAAACCGACCTCCCACCTACCATCATGGGTGTGGGTGGTGGTTTAGGCCTAAAAGGCATGGGGCTAGCATGGTTTGGTGGGTAGGCATGGGTTTTAGGAGGGTAAGGGCTAAATGGATAATGAGAGTAGCATTTTCCCTTTTGCTTCCCCTTCTCTTTCCATTTTTATTTTCCACTTCTTTTCTTGTCCTTAGCATTATCACTTCCAAATTACATGTATTCACCATAGAAGAGTACGGAAGAGAAGAAGAGATAGGAGTAATGAGTAAATGAGTAGAAGAAGAAGAGAGTTGGAGAGATTTTACCATATGGAACATGGAAAATGGTCCATCCATTGCCATCCTTCTTTATTCTTCCCCTTCCATGAAAAATACAATCTCTTCGACTATTGTAGGTGCATATTTGGCCATCAAATTTGCCACAAAGGTCTCCTATGAGGGCGAGATTGAAAGCACAAACATCGTCTTTTGTGTCACCTCGTCATATGAGTGACCGGCTCTCTCACTCTCTCTTATACAACTCTTGAACTCTCTTAGATGATCACCCACTTTGGTCTGATCATCCATTTTGCAACACATGAGATTTCTCATTCTAATGATCCATTGAGCTTCATTCGGTGTGTCGTATTTTTTTTTCAAGCTCTCTATAATATCTTTGACACACGAAATTCGCATACTCCTTAACAAAAGAATCACTCATGGTGGCAAAAATAATGTTCATGGCACTTTGGTTTTTGTTATGCCATGTCTCATATGCATCCTTAACAACTTGAGGAGCATTGATCGCGGGAGGATTAGGTGATTTAAAAGTAAATAATGGTAATAGACCATCCTCATGAAACACAACCAATTGTCCTTCTCCATTCGGAGAAGTTGGTTCCATTGAACCTCTCCTCCTTAAGCAATTAAGTGAGTATCTAACGGGCTACTATGGGTCCCTATTTGGCAATATATAAGCCCTCTAAAGACCCTAAAAGAGGTTGTAAATGAGCCTAGCTCTGATACCAATTGATAGTGGATACAAAGACTAGAGCAAATTTTCAAGCCGAAAAACAAGCAAAATGGGCATCTTCAACAAGCCACTTGCTAAAGACCAACCTAAGTGAATATGTTACAATCCTTTAAATAACAATTACAACCCTTTCTAGCCATGTAAAACCACTGTAAATAAACTCAAATACCAACCCCTTATGGGGCAATTACATATAAAGCAAGATTAGCTTATGAATTACACTTTCATAACACAAATTACATAAACTATGTCCCAAAGCTTAAATACAACATACAACTAATCTACAAAAAAATCTAAGGATTAAAATCAGCTAAATAGGGAATTATACTAGAAAATTAAATTCGAGAATCCATGTGTCGAACCCCTTGTGCCAAGGCCACGCAATCGGGCCCTATAAGGACTTAATTTTGTCCCTTCAGATTGTACAAAAGTGGTTCATTCTCACAAGAGTGTCTAATCCAAATGGGAAGCAATTACACATATTAAAATCACTTCTTAAGATCTCATCACACTGGCATTATAATTCAAAATAGAATCAAAAGGTTTGAATCGAATCGGATAAAGAAGAAGAGAGTTATGGCCAAACTACACACGGTGCTCTCTCAGGCCACCAAAACAGTCTTGCATGAAAAGATTATGATCCCCCATAGGTTAAAAACGTGATGAAAAGCTTTTGGAAAATCAGTGACACACATGAATGACCACACTAAGAATAAGCATGATGAAAATTTTGATCAAATGGGAATTCTAATATTAGCGAAACTTTTGTAAATTCAAAACTCCAGCAACTATGCATACCAAGACTATGAACTTATGAGGAAAAATATTCAATGGAGATTACCTTGATAAATGTACATTATGGACTTAAGCATAAGAAATGAGGACCACCATCAATGGAACTCTAAAAGCCTTTAAAAAAAAACGTGGAGTCTCTCTCTCTCTCTTAAATTTTTGCTCACAAAACCCTAAAAAAAGGAGGCACGTATTTTTCAAATGGTTCCAGAGTTGAGATAGTTAGGGTTTGAGATCTCATGATGTACATTTATAACATGGGTGTAACCTTGGACTCAATCAACACCCTTGATGCACTAATCCAAAGACACATGAGAGGAGGCTAATGTACCTAGCCACCCATTCCCATCCAACCACTAGGATGAAGGGATGTCATTTCACATCGTTATCACTCACCTTAACTCTAAGTTATACCACTTTACCATTTTGTCCTTGACCCATGTTTTTTTTCCAATTGTATCCAATATGCCATTACAAAAATACCCTTAGTGTTTTTAATAATGTATTAGAGTAGATAACTACCAAGGGTAAATGGCAAAGAAGTAATTGGCAAAGCTCACACATGTGAAGATATTCTACTTTATCAAAGCCAATCACTTTGTAGATCTAAAATTTCAAACTAATTAATTTAAAGATAACATCCTCTTCACACATGTATGTGAAAATATTTTTCAACTCAAATTTGAAAATCCATTTTCTCTTTAATATCAAATAAATTAAATAATTAAACTTCAAACTTGTCAAGCATGGCCCATGTCTGAGTTAATTAAGACACGTGATAAAAATGGGGTGCTAAGTTATAACACTATATTACAAGATATAACATTATATAACAAGATACCACAACGCAACCCCTTATAAAATAAGCAACCAAATGTCATTCTGGTCCCTCTCGCCAAGGGATCAGCGCCCAGCTGAGTGATGATGCTGAGTGAGGCGTGGGGTGCCACTTGGCAACCCTATGGCCACTCAGACACCACATGACACTACCAGCTTCAGACTAAAGTGGAATTTGAGTCAAACAATTTGAAAAACCTCATTTTTTATCAAATAAAATTCCAAAAAAATTCTCTAAAACTCACAATAAATATTTAAAAGTATTTTTGAGCAATTATTAGGCTTTTCTTATCATTATAAAATTGGACAAAAGGTATAGTGAGATCTCAGGCTAATAAATCTAGGTATCGGAGTACTCCATTGGGCTAGTCCCGAATAATGTTCCGCTGAGTCTCAGATCAACCCAATAGATCTATGTTCCACAGTCTAAAGTAAGGTCACATAATTGGCTATATCAAAGCCGTTGAGTCAGAACTTCTGATCATTCAGCTCTCAATGGATTACAGGTGTACCCCTGTGGGACATGATCTAACTCAATTACAGGGGTCCTTTCAAAGTACATGTGCACTGGCTCTTTCAAACTCGGATAATGCATTTGGAGGAGTGGCTTCCCGTATGAAATGAAAATGCACATGCCATGTAATGGTCTCATGTCAGGATACGGACTTATGCCCCATAAGTCTTTACCAATTCTTACAGGGCAAATACTCAATAAGTACTCGGGTTCTATTTTTTTCGTTTGGATTCTTCAAGCCCTGACCAATCGCAGCTAAACATGAGGCCAACCTATAAAATCCTGACTAGGAGGTGTCCCTCACACCTTCTTGAGGAATTGCTATTTCAAAACGTGAACTCTCGATGCCTCATGTGTGCTCAGGGTAAACGAATATTGGCTCCATTTTGCAAGGCGCTAAGATTTCAATCTCTCAATCGCTCCCACTGAATGAGAGACTACTAGAATTTAAACCTTGATTGGCCATATTTCCAACATGAAGCATGAGAAAATGTAGGGATTTTGGAGAGAGAAAATTGGGGTGAGGAAGTCTTTGGTTGAGGGAGAGAAGATCTAGAAAAATTGGGGCTTCGAAAATTTTTCAATTTTTATTTTATAAAAATATACCCCTAAATAATTGAATCAAGATCTTTAAGAGATGAGTAATTTGGGCCAATTTACTATTTAAATCACTTTCTAAATATCACCTCTATTTTTCTGAGGATCTTTCTATTGTTCTTGCTAGATTTTGCTTGACTTTCTTGTAATATATATGTTTGTTGTAATTGTTGTTTGCCACTCTATACACCTACAGGCACGTGTATTCTTTTCTACTCACAAGCACCTACAAAACCATTTCAAGTTTTCGAAAACCCCGAAGTTTGCATTAAAGTCAAGAAGGGTTCCATGCTCCTAGAGTTGATACACTTGGGAATGTGCAACTTCAATGTGAGCCCATCTGCAAGTCCTACCTCTAAGAACACCCCGTATTGAGTAGAACCCCATAGCACGGCCCATAAGGGTTCACTCGAGACTTACGTGGGATTTGTTTATTTATTAATTTTTTATATTATCTCATCATAACCTAATAAACAATATTTAAAAAAAACATGGTTACCTTAAGAGCTACACCTGGCTACCCTTATGGATAACTACAGTTATAAAATAAATACATAAAAATCTAAGATTTTTTTCCCAATTTCTTTCATGTGATTCTTCCCTAGCCCGAAGAGAATATGTGAACCAGATTTAGGCAGAAACCATTACCCCAAAGACCATATAAGTAGGGGAGGGTAGAGTGTTGTAGCCATCCACCCAACGACCCACAAAATGCTTTTTCAAAGAAAAATTACTTTGTCCCTATCAACAATGAGCACACTCGTGATACCTAATGAGGCATGCCTTTGAAAATAACACCATCTACCTATATATGGCATGCCACCTTTGTTATACAACGGTCTTTATTGACTAAATAGCATGTACATGTATATATCATTCTTTAACCCTATAAAATAAGGCTCTTTTACGTATACTTTATGGGTTTTAGGGTTCTGTAATACAGTTATCGTGGGTTCTATAATGCGTATTTTGTGAAACATCTTCTATGGGGCTTAAGGCACTTAAATACAGAAAACGCATAAATTTTTCATATGGTATCAAAGTTAGTCTGATCTGTGAGCCTGAAGCCCCTCTGTTATTCTGCCATGTTGTTCTGATCTACAAGTGTGCCCCTCAGCTACTCGCCCAGCCACACAAATCTTCTCAGCCACTCACCTAGATCTTCAGCAGCTTGGATCCTATTCTACCCCTTTTTCATTTGCTCCTTCGATACTCGTCCAGCAACACAAGACAGATCTGTCATAACCCACCTCTCAAAAAACCCTTTGAAAACCACCCAGATCTATGCCCTCTTGCTCCTTTGACATTCAACAAACCACCCAGTGAACCCAGATATGCCGCCTCTAAAATCGACCCTCTTTGAAACCCGCTCTGGATCTCTAATCTTCTTCATCTTTTGTCTGGATATGAAACTCTCACAGTAGCTGCAGCTTCTTCCTCAAGTCCCTCTCTTCCCTCATATTTGAGCGATCTCAATCGCCTGGATCTCCTCTCTGAGTCATTTTTTCTCTTATGTTTTTTTCTCTGCATCTTTTATCAGTTGACGAGCTCTCTCTCCTCAATTTCTTTTGATCGGAATAAATTACACCTCTATTTGTCTTCCTCTTTTGTTGGGTTTTTTGAAAAAAAATATTATTTATTCTCATGTGAAACCTTCAAAAAAAGTGTGATAGGACCTACCTCTAGGGCTCTTGCAAGAGGAGAGAGTGAGGGGTAGCGTACAAAAGGGAAGAAGTGAGGAGTGAGTGAGAGAAAGAATAGTGATCGCAGGGCCTTCATTAAAAAGAAGAGAGGTTTCCTTGTTCCCCATTTCATGATTTTAAAAAAATTAAAAGAAAAAAAACAAGAGAGAGATTGTTATCTTTTTGAGAGAGAAGGAGCGAGCATCCACTGTTTATAATAGTGATGGACCCATGGTGTGGTGATGGATCATCTAGAAATGAGTTTGTCTTCACTCTGCCTGTTCTTGTCGGGAAGATCAAGTTTGTAACTCTGTTACTTGATCCTGATCTTTTCTATAGGATGGAGTTTGTTTTTGTTTTACTCTTTGTAAGCTATTGTATTGGTCTCAGATTTGCAGCGAGTTTTGTTGGCTTTTATAAGTGTCATTCTATTTTCTTGTCTGTCTCAACTGTTTTTTTTGTCTCTAACGAAGATCTTAAGTATTTGTTTGACTGCTCGAGCCTCTTATGATCTGACCATCTGTTCTTAAGGCCTACTAATATGTTGTTATTCAAACCTCCTTTGTTTCACGCTTTTATTTTTTGGGATTGATGATTTGTCTCTACGCGAGCTTCTTTTGTTCCTACCATGTTTCTGAGGCTTGCCTTCTATTGTCCAAACTCCAACTGCTCTCTCTAAAGGAGTTTCAGGGGTAGTGTGAAAATATACACTATTTTCTTGCTACAACAGCACTACTTTCTACTTGTATAACATGCTACCTTTGACATACAATTGTCTTTGTTGACTAAATAGCCCGTATAGGTTGTATACCATTCTTAAAACCTATAAAAATAGTTATCTTATACACATGTTTTGTGGGTTTTAGGGTTCAGGGTTTCTGTAAAACAATTATCGTAGGTTTTGTAATACATATTATATGGGGACTTAAGGCCTAGAAAAATAGAAAACACAAAAAAAATTCACAATTGAGAACTAGATGAACAAACAATGCAAAGGGATAGGTGAAGCAATAGTGGATACAAAGACTAGAGCAAATTTCCAAGCCGAAAAACAAGGCAAAATGAACACCTTTAACAAGCCACTTACTTAAAACCAAGCTAAGTGAATAAGTTACACTCATTTAAATAACAATTACAATCATTTCTATCATTGTAAAACCACTATAAATAAACTCAAATATCAACCCTTTATGGGGCAATTACATATAAAGCAACACTAGTTTATGAATTACACTTTCACAACATAAAATTACATAAACTATGTTCCTAAGCTTAAATACAACATACAACTAATCTAAACCAAATCATAAGGAATAAAATCAACTAAATAGGGAATTAGAATGCCAAATTAAAATCAAGAAGCCTCCCAAAGCTTAAATACAACATCCAACTAATCTAAACAAAATTATAAGGAATAAAATCAACTAAATAACGAATTATAATGCAAAATTAAAATCAAGAAGCCATGTGTCGAGCCCCTTGTGTCGTGGCCACGTAATCGGGTCCTAGAAGGACTTAATTTTGTCCCTTCGGATTGCACAAAACTGGTTCAATCTGACAAGAGTGTCTAATCCAAATGGAAAGGAATTACACACCTTAAAATCACTTCTTAAGATTTCAACACACTGGTATTATAATCCAAAATATAATGCAAAAGGTTTGAATCGAATCGGATAAAGAAGAAGAGAATTATGGCCAAACTACACGATGGTCCATCGGACCACCAAAACAGTCTTGTAAGAAAAGATTATGAATCCCCATAGGTAAAAATGTGATGAAAAACTTCTGAAAATTCAGTGATACACTGAGACTAAAGTAGTTGATGGATTTGAAGCAAAGTAATCAATGGATACTACGCACGATCATGGATTCTCATGCATATAAGCTATAACTCATGAAGCACCACACTACGAATAAGCACGATGAAAAATATGATCAAATGGGAATTTTAAGATTAATGAAACTTTTGTAAATTCAAAACTCTAACAACTATAGATGCCAAGAATATGAACTTGTGAGAAAAAACATTCAATGGAGTTTATCTTGATAAATGTACACTATGGACTTATGCATAAAAAAGGAGGACCACCACCAAGATCACCATCAATGAAACTCTAAAAGCCTTTAAACAAAATGTGGAGTCTCTCTCTCTTATATTTTTTCTCACAAAGCTCTAGGAAAAGGGGGCACACATTCTCCAAAATGGTTCAAGAGTTAAGATAGTTAGGGTTTAAGATCTCATAATGTGCTTTTATAACATGGGTGTAAATTTTGACTCAATCGACACCCTTGATGCACTAATCCAAAGGAACATGAGAGGCTAATATACTTAGCCACCCATCTCCATCCAACTACTAGAATGAAGGGATGGGATTTTTCACCATTATCACTCACCCTAACTCTAAGTTATGCCACTTTACCGTTTTGTCCTTGACCCATATTTTTATTCCAATTGTATCCAATATGCCATTACAAAAACACCCTTAGTTTTTTTAATAATGTATTATAGTAGATAACCACTAAGGGTAAAGAGCAAAGACGTAATTGGCAAAGCTCACACATGTTAAGATATTCTGCTTTATCAAAGCTAATCACTTTGTAGATCTAAACTTTCAAACCAATCAATTTAAAGATAATGTCTCATTCACACATATCAAATAAAAAAATTAATTAAACTTCACACATGTCATGCATGGCCCATGTGTGAGTTAATTAAGACATGTGATAAAAATGGGACCTTAAGTTATAATACTATATAACAAAACATAACAATATATAACAAGATACAACAATACAAACTATCAAAACAAACAACCATAAGCCAATCAGGTCCCCCCTCCTAGAGATCAATGCCTAGTTGGGCGGTGATCCTAGAGTGAGGCGTGGGGTGCTACATGGCAGCCCTATGGCCCCACGGACGCAACATGGCACTACTAAGTCAGGGCTAAAGTGGAGTTTGAGTCAAACAATTCAAAAAATATCATTTTTTTAGCAAATAAAATTCTGAAAATTTCTCTAAACTTCAAAATAAATATTTAAAGTATTTTTGAGCAATTATTAGTTTTTTCTCATCATTATAAAATCAGACAAAAGGTATAATGAGATCTCAGGCTAATAACTTTAGGTATCAGAGTACTCCAATGGGCTAGTCCCGGATGATATTCCGATGAGTCTCAGATCGACCCAATAGACCTATGTTCCATAGTCTAAAGCAGGGACACATAATTGTCCATTTCAAAACTACTGAGCCAAAATTCCGATCATCTGGCTCTCAATGGATTACAAGTATACCCATGTGGGACATAATCTAGCTCAATTACAAGGGTCCTATCAAAGCACATGTGCACTGGCTCTTCCAAACTCGGATAATGCATTTGGAAGAGTGGCTTCCCATATGAAATGAAAATTCACATGTCATGTAATGGTCTCATGTCAAGATACGGACTTATGTCCCATAAGTCTTGACCATTCCATACAGGGTGAATACGTAATATGTACACGGATTTTATTTTTTTCGTTTGGATTCTCCAAGCCCTGACCGATCACAGCTAAATATGAGGCTAACCTATTAAATTCTAACTAGGAGGTGACCCTCTCACCTCCTTGAAAAATTGTTTTCTCAACAAGTGAACCTTCGATGCCTCATGCGTACTCGAGGTAAAAGAATCTGGGCTCTATTTTGCATGGCACCAAATTTCAATCTCTCAATCGCTCTCACTGAATGAGGGACTATTGAAATTTAAGCCTTGATAGGCCATATTTCCAACATTCTCCCACTTGGCCTTTTGAGGTCGAAATTCGTATATATCTCTCTCTCATTATCGTTCATAATAAATCAAAGTATTCAAACTCATCCATGGATTTATCATTCACAAGCACTAGACAAAGTAATAACAACTATGTCCATCCCATGCACATGCCTCACAAAATCACTTGCCCCAAGCCTTTGCTTAATGGATCTGCAAGCATAGCCTCAAATGGAATATAACCAACTTCTATTTCACCAGGTGTTATCTCTTCCCTTACTCTATGATATGGGGCTTTAATATGCCTTGACTTTCTATGGAACCTTGGTTCAACTACCACTGCTATTGCAGCTTGATTGTCACACATGATTCTAATAGTTCCATATTTTAGAGGGTTGAAGTTAAGATGATTCAAGAACTTCTAAATCAAAATGGCTTCTAAAGTTGCGGAACTTAAAGCCATATACACAGTTTCAATGGTAGATAGGGCTAAAGTGTCTTGCTTCTTGGTGCGCCAAGAAATGGCACCACCCCGATAAAGAAATAACCTGAAGTGGATCTCGAGTCATCCAGGTCTCCTTGATAGTCGGAGTCTATGTATCCCAAAACTTTAAGCTCACTCACATTTCCATAGGTTAATACATAATCAAATGTTCCTTTCAAATACCTCATGATTCTTTTCATGGCTTTCCAATGTTCTAATCCAGGATCACTTGAAATCGACCAATCAAGTTTTGAGTAAAAGCTAGATTGGGTTTAGTTCCCATGGCTAAATATAATAGTGATCCTACGGCACTCCGATACGGGATTCTTTCCACTCATTTCTCTCAAGATCATTGTTTGGTTTCATATTAACATTTAATTTTTCTCTCATTTCTACAACTGTATCTATAGGCTTGGATTCACTCATACCAAATCTCTCAAGAACTTTCTTGCAATACGTAGATTGAGATAACGGAATAGTGCAGGCTTCTCTATCTCATATAATATGAATCCCTAACAAATGCAAAGCCTCTTCCATATATTTCATATCAAATTTACTTGATAGCATTGCGTTTGTGTCCCTTATATGGTCCAGGGTGCTACTAGCTATTAGAATATCATCCATATATAAAGTCATGAAAGTAATGTCAGTCCCACTAGTCATACGGTATACACAGCAGTCATCCTCATTTGGTTTGAATCCATATCTAATCAAGGTTTGGTGGAACTTGAGGAACCATCTTCTTGAAGCTTCTTTGAAACCATAAAGTGATTTTTCAAGTTTGTACATGAACTTTTCCTTTCCTTTCACAATAAACGCCTCAGATTGGTTCATGTTTATATCCTCTTCTAGGTCACCATTTAAGAAGATGATTTTCACATCCATTTGATGCAATTCTAGGTCTAGGTAGGGTGCTATGGATATGATCATTCTAATTGAAGGTATTTTGGCAATAGGTGAATAGGTGTCAAAAAAATTTACCCCTTCCTTTTGAGTAAAAACCTTTTTCTACAAGTCTTGCCTTGTATTTTTCAATACGCCATTCGGAGTTAAGTTTCTTTTTGAATATCCACTTACATCCAATTGATCAAACGTTAGGTGGAAATCGGACTAACTCTCATACATGATTCTTTAAGATTGAATTTATCTCATCTTGCATGGTTTCCTTCCATAACTTATGATCTAGACAAGATATAGCATGTAGGTAAGACTAAGGTTCATCATCAGGTTCCTAACTAATCCTCTCATAGTTGTCCTCAAGGTAAGTGAAAAAGGTAAATGGTCACCTTATTCTCTCACTTCACCTAAGTGGAATGGTTTCAATTTCTTTGTTACGCTAAAGCTCATAGAAGTCTACTCTCTTTTGGGTTAATTCTCACTTAAGGAATTCATTTTCAAGAAAATAGGCATCAAGGCTTTCAATCACATTACGATTCAAGAGATTATAAAACCTAAATCCCTTCCCATGACATGGGAATTCTATGGAGACACATTTTATGGTTTTATGATCAAGTTTGGACCTATTTTGGGATGGTATGAGAACATGGGCTGAACATCCCCAAACCTTGATGTGCTTTATTGAGGGAGGTCGTCCCATGAAGAGCTGGTAAGGAGTTGATTGAATTGCTTTGGTGGGAGTCCGATTAAGGACATACGTGGCGGTTAGAATCATCTCCCCCCAAAACTCTAATCCAAGATTAGTGATATTCATCATACATTGCATCATCTCATCTAGGGTCCTATTCTTTCTCTCTGCAAACCCATTTTGTTCAAGTGAGTAAGGCATGGTGGTTTGGTGGACAATCTTATATTGGACACAAAGATCTTGGAAGGCTTGGGAAGTGTATTCCCCACCCCTATCCGATCTAAGGTTTTTGATGGTTCGACCTAGTGTTTTATATTGTTGGAATTTGGTTATGGCCTCACTTTTGTTTTGCAAGAGATAAGTGTGACCAAAAAGGGAGTGATCATCAATGAATGTTATGAAGTGCCTCATGTGCCCCATGGTAGGCACACTCATTGGTCCACACACATCCGAGTGGATTAGTTCTAAAAGACTAGAGACCCTTTCGACCTTATGGTGGGACTTCTTTACCATCTTTCCTTTAAGGCAAGCCTCGCATCTATTGTGAGAATCGATATTCATTCTAGATAATTAATGTAACCTAACCTTAAATATAAAGTAAAATTTTGTAAGTCATCACCCAAGTAAGCAACCTCCGTTTTCATTTTAATTTCATAAAGCCCTTGAACCAAGTGGGTTACAAAAACCCGTTCTCCATTAATAGAGCTATCATGCACATAGAACTTATACTCCTTGAAAAAGAACACAAACCCGGCTTTACTCATCTTGGAAACCGAGATGAGATTCTTCCTCATCCCAGGTGCATAGAGGGTGTCCTTAAGCATGAGAGTCACACCGTTAGTGAGCTCCAACACGTAGTCCTCTTTTCCTAAGACCCTTTCCATTTGATTTCACCTATATAAAGATTATGGGTGACAAGTTTTATATCATACAATCATCTAAAGCCCTTCATATAATTTGTCACATGGATAGTAGCCCTTGAGTCAAGA
Organism: Amborella trichopoda; assembly: GCF_054954075.1. Taxonomy (NCBI): domain Eukaryota; kingdom Viridiplantae; phylum Streptophyta; class Magnoliopsida; order Amborellales; family Amborellaceae; genus Amborella; species Amborella trichopoda. The sequence goes on along the minus strand of NC_142340.1, from coordinate 13,167,549 downwards.
ACCCACACATCCACCTCTTCATTGACAATTGAAGTCTCATGGACCACGCAAACTCTCTCTTTCCTTGGTCCTCCACTAGTATTACCTTGAGGCTTACCAGAATTGAGCTTAGGAGCAAAATGAGGGTTTTGTGGATAAGGAGGATACTTACAAAACTTTTGGGTATTCCCGTATTTTTTGCATCTATTGCATTGCACCTTCAAATAATCTTCGATTGAGGGCCAAATCGACCTCCCACCTACCATCATGGGTGTGGGTAGTGGTTTAGGCCTAAAAGGCATGTGGCTAGCATGGTTTGGTGGGTAAGCATGGGTTTTAGGAGGGTAATGGCTAAATGGATAATGGGAGTAGCATTTTCCCTTTTGCTTCCCCTTCCCTTTCCATTTTTCTTTCCCCTTTCTTTTCTTGTTCTTAGCATTATCACTCCCACATTACATGCATTCACCATAGAAGAGTTAGGAAGAGAAAAAGAGATAGGAGTAAGGAGTAAGGGAGTAGAAGAAGATGAGGGTTGAAGAGATTTACCACATGGACCATGGAAAATGGTCCATCAATTGCCAACCTTCTTTGTTCTTCCCCTTCCAAGAAAAATACAATCTCCTCCATTGTTGTAGGTGCATACTTGGCCATCAAAGTGGCCACAAAGGTCTCCCATGAGGGTGAGATCAGATGCACAAACATCGTCTTTTGTGTCACCTCATCATATGAGTGACAGGCTCTCTCACTCGCTCTTATACAACTCTTGAACTCTCTAAGATGATCACCCACTTTGGTGTGATCATCCATTTTGCAACACATGATATTTCTCATTCTTATGATCCATTAAGCTTCATTCAGTGTGTCGTATGTTTTTTTCATGTTCTCCATAATATCTTTGACACAAGAAATTCACATTCTCCTTAACAAAGGAATCACTCATGGTTGCAAAAATAATGTTCATAGCGTTTTGGTTTTGTTATGCCAAGTCTCATATGCATCCTTAACAACTTGAGGAGCATTGATCGCGGGAGAATTAGGTGGTGTAGAAGTAAATAATGCAAATAGACCATCTTCATGAAACACAACCAAGTTTCCTTCTCCATTCGGACAAGTTGGTTCCATTGAACCTCTCCTCCTTAACAAATTCGGTGAATATCGAACGGGCTTGCATGGGTTCCTATTTGACACTCTATAATTCTTCTAAGACCTAAAAGTGGCTGTAAATGAGCCTAAATTTGATACAAACTGATGGTGGAAACAAAAACTAGAGCAAATTTCCAAGCTGAAAAACAAGGTAAAATGGACACCTTCAACAAGCCACTTGCATAAAACCAAGACAAATGAATAAGTTACTATCTTTTAAATAACAATTACTGCCATTTCTAGCCATGTAAAACCACTGTAAATAAACTCAAATACCAACCCCTTATGGGGAAATTATATATAAAGCAAGACTAGCTTATGAATTATACTTTCATACCACAAATTACATAAACTACGTCCGAAAGCTTAAATACAATATACAACTAATCTAAAAAAAATCTAAGGTATAAAATCCACTAATTAGGAAATTATAACGCCAAATGAAAATTGAGAAGCCATGTGTCAAACCCCTTGTGTCGGGGCCACGCAATCGGGTCATATGAGGACTTAATTTTGTCCCTTCGGATTGTACAAAAGTGATTCAATTTCACAATAGTGTCCAATCCAAATAGGAAGAAATTACACACATTAAAATCACTTTTTAAGATCTCAACACACTGGCATTATATATCAAAATAGAATGCAAAAGGTTTGAATCGAACTGGAGAAAGAAGAAGAGAGTTATGGCCAAACTACACACGGTGGTTTCTCGGACCACCAAAATAGTCTTGTATGAAAAGATTATGAACTCCTATAGGTAAAAATGTGATGAAAAACTTCTGAAAATTCAGTGACACACTAAGACTGAAGTAGTTGATGGATTGAAGCAAAATAATCAATGAGTACTATGCATGATCATGGATTCTCATGCATATAAATTATAACTCATGAAGGACCATAATAAGAATAAGCATGATGAAAAAGATGATCAAATGGGAATTCTAAGATCAATGAAACTTTGGTACATTCAAAACTCCAGCTACTATGGATGCCAAGAATATGAACTTCTGAAAAAAAAAATTCAATGGAGTTTACCTTGATAAATGTACATTATGGACTTAAGCATAAGAAATGAGGACCACCATTAATGAAACTCTAAAAGCCTTAAAAAAAAAACGTGGTGTCTCTCTCTCTCTTCAATTTTCTCTCACAAAGCTCTAGAAAAAAGAGGCACGCATTTTCCAAAATGGTTCAAGAGTCGAGATAGTTAAGGTTTGAGATTTCATGATGTGCTTTTATAACATGGGTGTAACCTTGGACTCAATCATCACCCTTGATGCACTAATCCGAAGGCACATGAGAGGCTAATATACCTAGCCACCCATCCCCATCCAACCACTAGAATGAAAGGATTGGATTTCACACAAGTATCACTCACCCTAACTTTAAGTTATGCCACTTCACCATTTTGTCCTTGACCCATGTTTTTATTTCAATTGTATCCAATATGCCATTACAAAAACATCCTTAGTGTTTGTAATAATGTATTAGAGTAGATAACCACCAAGGGTATATGACAAAGAAGTAATTGACAAAGCTCACACATGTAAACATATTCTGCTTTATCAAAGCCAATCACTTTGTAGATCTAAAATTTCAAACCAATCAATTTAAAGATAATGTCCTCTTCACACATGTGTGTGAATATATTTTTTCAACTCAAATTTGAAAATCCATTTTCTCTTTAATATCAAATTAATTAATTAATTAAGCTTCACACATGTCAAGCATGGCCCATGTGTTAGTTAATTAAGACATGAGATAAAAATGGGGCGCTAAGTTATAACACTATAAAACAAAATATAACAATTTATAACAAGACATCATAGCACAACCCCTTATAAAACAAGCAACTAAATTCCAATCTCGTCCCTCCCGCCAAGGGATCAATGCCCAGCTAGGTGATGATCCTGAGTGAGGTGTGGGGTGCCACATGGCAGCCCTATGGCCACTCGGACGCCACATGGCACTACCAGCTCAAGACTAAAATGGAATTTGAGTCAAATAATTTGAAAATCCTCATTTTTTAGGCAATAAAATTCCGTAAAATTTCTCTAAAATTAACAATAAATATTTAAAGTATTTTTGAAAAATTAATAGGATTTTCTTATCATTATAAAATCGGACAAAAGGTATAGTGAGATCTCAGGCTAATAACTCTAAGTATCGGAGTACTCCATTGAGCTAGTCCCGAATGATGTTATTTGAGTCTCAGATCGACCCAATAGACCTATGTTCCACAGTCTAAAGTAGGGACACATAATTGGCCATATCAAAACCACTGAGTCAGAACTTCCGATCATCCAGCTCTCAATGGATTACAGGTGTACCCCTGCGGGACATGATCTAACTCAATTACAGGGGTCCTTTCAAAGCACGTGTGCATTGGCTCTTCCAAACTCGAATAATGCATTTGGAAGAGTGGCTTCCTATATGAAATGATATTACACATGCCATGTAATGGTCTCATATCAAGATACAGACTTATGTCCCATAAGCCTTGACCATTTCATACAGGGCGAATACTCAATAAGTACTTGGGTTCTATTTTTTTCGTTTGGAATCTCCAAGCCCTGGCAGATCGCAGCTAAACATGAGGCTAACCTATAAAATCCTGACTAGGAGGTGACCTTCACACCGTCTTGAGGAATTGTTTTCTTAACACGTGAACTCTCAATGCCTCATGCGTACACGGGGTAAAAGAATCTGGGCTCCATTTCGTAAGGCGCCAAGATTTCAATATCTCAATCGCTCCCACTGAATGAAAGACTAATGGAATTTAGGCCTTGATTGGCCATATTTCCAACGTGAAGCATGAGAAAATGTAGGGATTTTGGAGAGAGAAAATTGGAGTGAGGAAGGTCTTTGGTTGAGGGAGAGAAGATCTGGGGCTTCGAAAATTTTTGAAATTTTTATTTTATAAAAATATACCCCGAAATAACTAAATCAACATTTTTAAAAGATGGGTAATTTGGGCCAATTTACTATTTGCATCACTATCTAAATATCACCTACTGTTTTTCTAAGGATCTTTCTATTGTTCTTGCTAGATTTTGCTTGAATTTCTTGTGTGATATATGTTTGTTGTAATTGTTGTTTGCCACTCTTTACACCCTCAGGCACGTGTATTCTTTTCTACACACAAGCACCGACCATACCATTTCAAGTTTTCCAAAACCCCGAAGTTGGCATTAAAGTCGAGAGGGACTCCAAGCTCCTAGAGTTGATACACTGGGGAATGTGCAACTTTAATGTGAGCCCATCTGCTATTCCTGCCTCTAAGAACACTTCGTATTGAGTAGAACCCCAAAGCACAGCCCATTCACTCAAGACCTACATGGGATTTGTTTATTTGTTAATTTTTTATATTATCTCATCATAACCTAATAAACAATTTAAAAAAAAAAAATTGTTACATTAAGAGCTACACCAAGCTACCCTTATGGTTAACTACAGTTATAAAATAAATAGAGAAAAATCTAAGATTTTTTCCCAATTTCTTTCATGTGATTCTTCCCTAGCCCCAAGAGAATATGTGAACCAGATTTAGGCAGAAACCATTACCCCAAAGGCAATATAAGTAGGGGAGGACAGAGTGATGTAGCCATCCACCCAACGGCCTACAAAATGCTTTTTCAAAAAAAAATTACTTTGTCCCTATCCACAATGAGCACACGTGTGATACCTAATAAGGCATGCCTTTGAAAATAACACCATCTACCTAATATTATTCATCAATAATAAGTGGAAAATGTTTATGTATAGCATCAACTATAAACTATAAAAGTAAAACACAGCTCAAAAACCCAAACGAAAAGGTTCTAGTGCTGAAAAAACACTCTAATTGGTTATCTCGACCTCAAGATTTGAGGATAGGAGGAAAAAAATGTATTTCAAAACCTAAGATTTGTACATCTTATAACAAATTATCTAAAGCATCTATTTTCAAGATTATCAACTCTTTATATATCTTCTTGATCAGGACAATTTTTAGAGCTTCAAATTTTGTACTTAGGGGTAAAAATAGATGTTCATGCCATTGTAAGAGTTTCCAATACTAAAACTACATCTTTCAATAAAGTTTTAAAGTGCATATTATTTTGTTTGTTTAAGGTTGATGCTTGATGTGAATTACAATGATAAATACTTTTCATTTATCTGCCTTTTCTTTTCTCTTCCTTTTTTCTTAAAAAAAAACTCCTTCAATAGTTTTACTTCTCCATTAATACTTCTCCTTTTCATTTTCCATGTCAGAGCATTTAGTTTCCAAAGGGTACAAGTAAGGAAAATAAATCCAAAGGAAGCATTTTGATTTTCTTCTATACAACATGATCCTAAACCATGGATTATAGGTCCCTCCCTGAGCACAAGTCCAGACCTCATTCTAGTACAATACCTTTTGAGTCTTTCCAACACAGTCCAGTGTTGCAGGGAGATATTTTTTCAGTATGTGTTCACAACACACTCTCACCCAGAGGGCCGATTCACGGACGGTTATCTAGTGCACCTGTCATGCAATGGTAATAATTATTTGGCCCTTGTTGTCTCCAACCAACCATCGCACACAAGGGTCACTCACATTCCCCTAACCAACCACCCTGAGCACAACTCCAACCTCATCAAGGGATGACCCCACATCGAAACCCTTAGTAGTTGTGCACAAATGCCCAAGGCTATGGATTTTAGATATCGTCATGAGCATAGCCAGTGAAAAATCAGGTGAGTCAAGGCATCTATGATGCCTCACATTCCACCTTAGACTACGCTCCCAATGGAGCCATCATATCATTATATAAATAATTGTAGTACGTGCTCTCATACGGCCGTTAAATGGTCATATATGCTCAACATCTCCCATTTGGCTTTTGAATGCCATAGAATTACTCTCCCTCACTGCCCCATCACCATCCCATATATATGTTGGACGAATACATTCGCCACCAACCTCTTGGTCAAAAGATCTCCAAGCAGAACCTCTTGGTCAAAGGATCCCATATATATGTTTGACAAAAACTTCATTCTAGTAATGTTTTCCCTCTCAAAACATACAACCTATATGCTTGGACGAAATTACAAGAATATTCAAGAAAATTCTAGACTCCACTCATTCCCAATTTAAATTTGCATGCATTGCATTCTTTGGACTCATCTCGCTCAATCTTGGGACTCTTTTCTCTCAATCTTGGAATCGTGGCCTTGGAACTCTACACAATTCTATTACATCATTCCAAAATTAGCATTAACATAACTTTCCCAAAATATCCCTTACATTTAAATCTAATACCCAATATACCCTTGAACATAATCTAGCTTATTTACAATATGGCTGAGATGGACCCAATCACAATGTCATGCCTCTATACTATTTAATTTTGTTAATTGTTTTATAAATATTTTGACACCAAATTTTGGGCATCCACTCTTTTCTTAAACTCACATCTACAAAAAAATATTCCTGATAAAATAAAATGGCCAAAATACCCATGTCAATTATAAGGGTATCTGGTCCTTTTATTTTATCGAAATTTTTTTTTGAACATTTTTTTTAGGTGTGCCCCATTAAGATGGTGGCATGTACCAAATTTCATATTCACCTAATATGTACAAAAAATTATAAATAAAATACTCTAAAGCGTTGGATCTACATCAAACGGTCAATAACTCACTTGATCTTGATCTAATTGGACAATTGGATGAGGAGAATATACAACTTGTATACAGTAGAGGAAGTATAGGAAGCTGAAAATGTAATGAATAAAGGTCGTTTATTTTAGCAAGAAGAATAAATGGCATTAGATTTTTGCCGAAGGCGACTTTCTTCAACTCAACTTTTTGTCTGACCCTTATCATCACTAAGTGAACAATTCAATAAAAATCAAAATCAAAAAACTAAAAAGATCAGATTTTGAGTTCTTAAAAGGGTTTCAACTGGCCACCACAGAAATGGATGATCAATACAAATTTCCAAATTCCAATTATTATCCTGAAAAATCATTTCTATTGGCTACTTGATCGTAGCCAAGATGATGTGTGCAAGTTTCAAGCTATATAATTGCCCTCAAAACTCAAATAGAGCAGGGTGCAAACAATTTTTTTTTGAAAAGTATAGAATAAGACATTTTATTGTTATTTACCCGAGAAAAATGAAGTCAATCTTTTGTATAAGGAGGTCACAATTACTAATGGCCACTAAATTTAAAATCGGGTATTTGGAGATACGGGATTTACAAGTTCAAAGTTCAAAAAAAATTTATTTTGATATTTACAATACATCCTAGGCTTTAGGATTTGACATCTAACCGTTTTCAGAGATATCTTCATTTATAGATCTTTCAAAACCATATTTAGTATTTATAAAATGTGATTTTCCATTAACATTTCCATTATTAACGAAAGCAACGGATGGAAGAAATCATAGAGGTCTGTTGTATTTGATCGAATAGGTGTGCTCTCACAAAGCATAAAACTGCTATAAAAAGGTACTATGAGACTACTTATTTTTTGTATAAAGCGGTCACAATTGCTTCTAGCCATTCGATGTGAATTCTAATAAATGAAAGTATGTCACAACATTTACAAAAAAATTGTTTTGAACTTTATACCCAAATAATGATAAATCTTAACCCGCCTAATTTTAAATCTAATGATCAATAATAATTATGGCCTACTTGTATCAAAACAAATGGTCTCGTTGTATACATTTCCGATAGTTATTGATTATAGTAACTATTACTAGTTTTCATCACCGTCAGATCTCTAATCCAACTACTGTGCATCTCCAATATAACCCAAGTAAACTCCTACTTGATCATTGGTCAAGGAAAATAATCCCATTTTATTATGCAGAATAATGCCCTTTTACTATACAAGATTATCATAGAAAAAAAATGTCTGCCTCTTTAGATGGATCAAATTTGAGAAACAAAACCTACCTGCCTCTTTAGATGGATCAAATTTGAGAAACAAATGTTTCAGATTCTACTGGATGCCTGTGCCTATCCTCCATGCCATGAAACTTTATGTCAAGCTTCCTTTCTTGTATATCGACAGCCACTGCGGCCATCGCCACCTGCGTTCACACCAGAGTCTTTGCATTTTGTTGTACACTCTTGGTTTCTGTTAAGGGAAACTATAGTCAATTGGAGGTCATGCTGCGATCTTGAGAGATTGTGGGTATGAACCCAAAGATAGGACCCACTTGTATATCATTTTCTCTTTCTCAGTTAATGGAAAATGGTTAAAATTTATAATTGTTGACTCAAATTTTCAGTTATTAATCCATTTAGGCTGGGTGGTGAAACTTGTCCAACATTCATGGATTCTTGTGGGCATAAATGGAAATAAAGAGAGAAGAAAACACCATCTTCTAGTGGTGCTTTGAGTGAGAGAGTGAGGGGAGAGAGAAATGATGGAGAGAGAGGAACTTTTTGTAACTGTTTAGGTATTTGAGAGAGAGAGACCGAGTTTTGAGATAGAGAGAGATGGTGTTTTGACTCGATTGTAATTATCTTTGTATTCTCTCTTCTTATTAAAAAAATATATTACACTTGTCAAAAAAAAAAAAAAAAGAGAGACGGTGTTTTGAGAGAGAGGGAGACGATGTAGAGATCGGAACAGTTTGGGTATCCAACAGTTTGGGTATTTGAGATAGAGAAATGGAATTTTTAGAGAGAGAGAGATAGTGTTTTGGGTGTTTGAGAGAGAGAAACGATGTTTTGAGAGAGAAAGATGGTGAAATTACCATAGAAAGAAAAAGGTAGTTGAGAGAGTGTCATTTTACTATATATTTGGGTCAAAAATACATAGTCAAAGAGTCTAGGGGGTTGGAGGATAGAAAAGATAGAGACCCTATGGTGCAAGTAATGTTCTGAATCATTGGATCTCACGAGAAATATATACCATAAATAAGGGGTACAGAGATATTTTTCTTTCTTTTTTTCATTTGAACTTTAACAAAAGTTTCATGGAGTGAATGAAAGGAAGCAAAGTATAAGAGTCTCTCCCCTCGACTCTCTTTCTCTCCAACCAGCTTATCCAAGATCGCTTCTCTCATTTCTAGCTACATCCTCATTATTATTATTTGTCATTTCTTGACTGCTATGGGATGGTAAGGTAGAAAACTTATCATGCTATGACCCAAGGAAACCAAGGGATTTCTGTAGTATAATACCATATAGAGGTTACAATCACTTATAGCCATCAGATGTGAAATTTGACAGTTTGGGATGTATCACAAAGTTCAAAAATATTGTTTTTTAACTTTGAGCCATATCAAACCACGCGATTTTACATAAATGGTAATGGTTGGTATGAGTTCTTGCAGTAAAGATAAATAGGCTTATTATATACTTTTCTATAAGTTATATATGCAAAAAACCTATAAAAAGTTTCCTATTTGGAGTGACATCCTTTAACTTCCCTCATTTGAAGTTTCGCCAGAAACGACTCCGATTACAATTGAAAATATAAATAGGAAGAGTACTTGAATTATGGGAATTATTTTATTGCATAAATAATTAAGAAAAAAATTGCCACCAAATTATATACAATTCACAGTATTTCGATTGAATTCAACCAACTTGTCTTCTATTTGTATTACCCCCATATTTTAGGTGAGCAACCAATATCATTCAAAGAGAATATCCTATTTTTATCCACTTTAAGCCTAAATAAAAGAAAATTTTCTTATTTTAAAGAAAATTTATTAAAAAAATAAATACCAGCCACAATTTTCAAATTCTTTCCCATGTTTTTGGTGGTAATTACAAAAATAATCTATGTACCTACCAAAAGCACCCATCTAAACTATAGATCGAAAATTGGCAATCCCCTTTAAGAAAATATATATATGAAACCTTGCCATTTGCTATTATTGTCAAAAAAAGATACGAGTGTGGGTTGGCAGCCTAAAAATCTTTGGTTGCTTATTAGAGAAATTAATGGTGTTGAGTCATCCTAATTAATAAATTATTGGTGATGAGTCATCCTAATTAAGAATCCTAAGCCCTAACATAATAATTTCAAAGTTACCCTCCAACAAATAAATTCTCTACTTTTGTACAGTAAATATATACAATTTGCATGCAAGTTTATACTGTATGCACATCTCTCTGTCTATCTTCTCTTCCTCTCTCCCTTTATGTGCATATATATATAAATACTACAAGTATACTACAGTTGTTTACACTAATGTAACTATACACTTTTATCTCTGGTTTTCCTCTATTTATAGCTAGACATTTCTCTCCAGTTGAAGCACATAACTCATTTGGAAGGTGCTCTCTCAACTTTCACTTACATTGTCATAGTTGAGAGAGCATCTTCCAAGTCACAGCCTTCCATTATAAATGATGAGTGGTGGAGATCGATGCTATGTTTGTCGAACCCCGTACAAAGCGGATTTGATAGGTATGTCACAATAAGTTTGTCGTCTGATTGCCAAAATACAATTAGTTCAATCATCTGTAAGAGTTGCAGCCTTTTCGGTCCGATCAAGAAAATTACGGGTCTACATTCATTCTTCACCTCTTATTTCAATTTTTTTGCTTTTTTTGCACAGGGTACTACAAATTGGAGACACCATTTTGCCATTGATGGCCAACAATAGCTTCATCAAGATAACTACTTATGGTATAATGTCTTTCTTCATACGACGATCCCTAAACCCTAAATGACATCTGGGCTCGCTTCCTGCAATTTGTTTCATGCAGGCTTTGCGTAGAATATGTCCCATAAAGAAAAAATCTGCATGTCTACATGCAAGTCTAAGCAAACACAAACACATGCTTACACACATTATACATGCCTCCCTCTCTATGTGCACACATTGCATATGTAGTATCATTATGGGACCAAGAAATCCAAACCCTATAAGGATTGGAACTAGTTTGATCTAGGAAAAATTGAATCTTAAAAACAAAACGTTTTTTTCTTTGGTGCGGTTTATATAAGGTTGCAACCATATTTGTATAAATAAGGTTCCGACACTCTATATTGTCTACTTTAGTTTAACAGTGTAGATCTGACACATCTTTTAAGACAATGTCAAAATGTAGCATGTTTTTTCAGACAATGTTAGATCTATACTTTTTCAAATAAAATAGACAGTGTGGATTGTTGGAACCAATGGTTTAAAAAACGGATCGGTGACCCGGATCGGGCTTCCAAAAAACCGATCCGGATCGGCGAATCGGCGATCCGGATCGGGAATCGGGTGAATCGGTCAGAATAAAGCTTAAAAAAAATTCGAAAAAATTATTAAAATTCATTATAAATATTGGTTTTTAGGAATTCAATAAAAAATGAGGGTACTCCATTAAGAATTTTCATGTTTTTTAATGAATATGCGAATATTGATATGTTCTTTCCCTGCATGAACCGCCATTCAGCATTTAATTTACAGTATTTCGTGCTCATCCCTACACTGTTGCTGTTGGGACTCGATATGTGAATAATATGGCTGGGATAGGGTGGCCTCAGAATCATCATCTCTCTCGTTTTCTCTTTGAATAATATGGATTAAAAAAAAAAAAAAACAAATTTTCAAAAAAATCGATCATGGATTAAAAAAAAAATCACAAATTTTCAAAAAATTCTATCATGGATTACAAAAAAAAAATCGATCATGGATTAAACAAAAAAAATCACAAATTTTCAAAAAATTCAATCATGGATTACATAAAATTCGATCATGGATTACATAAAATTCGATCATGGATTACATAAAATTCGATCATGGATTACAAAAAAAAACAAACAAAAAAAACAAAAAATTCAATCGTGGATTACAAAAAAAGAAAAAAATAGTTCGATCATGGATTACAAAAAATTCAATCATGGATTACAAAAAACTCTATCATGGGTTACAAAAAAAGCAAAAAACAAAAAATTCAATCATGGATTAAAAAAAAACAAACAAACATTTCGATCATGGATTACAAAAAAAAAACAAACATTTCGATCATGTATTACAAAACATTCGATCATGGATTACAAAAAATTCTATCATGGGTTACAAAAAAAAAAAAAAATACAAAAAAATCGATCATGGATTACAAGAAAAGAAAACAAACATTTCGATCATGGATTACAAAAAAATCGATCAAGTATTACAAAAAAATCTATCATGGATTACAAAAAAAAAAAAAAAAAAAAATTCCTTACAGAATCGCCGATTCACTGTTCGGACTCGCCGATTCCGTACAGTGAATCGGCGATTCACTGTACAGAATCGTCCGGTTCTCTCTAGAACCGGACGATTTCCGATTTTTGGGCGATCCGGTTCCTTTTTCACGATTTTCGAGTTGAACCGGGCGAGTCCGGTTCGACTCGGCGTTTTTTAAAACGCTGGTTGGAACCTTACTTCTGCAAGTAAGTTTACAACGTTGTATATACTTTCAATTGCAATTTTATTGGAATTTTAAGATTTTATCATACTCTGATTAGAAAAGCCTAAACAAACGCTTCTAATTTCAGTGTTTAATCTCCTAGTTGGGATTTTTAGAATTATTTGCATGGCAATTTTGCTGGACTTTTTGGATAATGGAAGTTTCCTTAGTTTAGTCCATAGCTCTTTGCTATAAACTACTTGTAGATGATTTATTTATCTCTTAAAAATAGAAGATGTTTCCTTAACTATACTTAGAAAGATGATATGTGGCCTCTTTCTATTTAATCTCTAACCATTGATATGCGACAAATCAATGAACTTAACCTTGAGCTACAATTTTAAAAATACATTGTTTATTATGATACATATAATACACAAACAACATGTTACATGTATCTGAACCCTATGTTATTAGCAACCGATGGTTGAGATTTTAAAATTAAACGTTCTTTTACTCGAGCCCATCAAAATGGAGGAATGTTTTCTACTAAAAAGTTGTGGTTGTGGCACATGTAAGATATTGTTTGTATATTATGTGTATTACAAAACTTTGTCCGCTTTGTTTGATAGAGAAAATAAAGGGGAAATTTTCATATGTGCCACCACATAATAAACATAGAGCAAATTACATACAGACACTTTAGAGGGGGTCAATTATCAAATGGGATGTCATTTGTTCGAAATTACCAGCACCACCCCTTTCCCCATCGGTTTTTTGTTTTTTCAAAATTACCCCCTGCAATGCAAACACCGAATAAGGGTTTATTTTTTCACCATGCTATTCGACATTCTCAATTCCGGACAACTATCTGCTATGTCCCAAATTAGCGAGCCCTCTTTGAAGGTAGCCGGCTCATCCTTGGCACCTCACCCTGCAAATCTTGAGTGCGGAGGAAAACTTTCCCACTCATCAGTTAATCTCTCTATTTCTCCTTCTATCTCTCAATCTGTTGTCCTCAAATGGAGACTTTTGTTGCCTTCCGCCTACAACCCACACGGTCCAAATTTTTGATATCCTACTCAGAAGGTCAGAGATGCCGATTCTGGGATCCTTGGCTCTATAGGAAAAATGCTTCCGATTCTTGGATGTGTTTTAGAGGCATAGGGTGTTTTACACTACTATTGTTACTTCCATTGCTTCTACTTGGACTGGAGTGAATAGAGGCAGCAATGAAAAAACAATGACCATGATGAGAATGACTGCTCTAATTATCTTATCGGATATGGTCTAGATTGGAGAGGCGGTAGAGAGAGCATATGAATGCCCTCATGGGGCCACAAATTTTACAAAGAAAGAAAAGAACTCAAGATGTAAATAGAGAAAAGGAGTGATTCCAGACACCAGGTAGAGAAAAGAAACCATCGATCAAACGTGATAGAGAGAAAGGGTGAGGTGAAAGCTACCCTGTGTGCCCAAGATTTACAAAGTGAGGTTCCTTGGATGAGCCTGCTACATTCAAAGAGGGTTCGCTCTTTTGGAGATAGCAGATATCCCAAACATAGGACAACAAAGAACTAAGAAGAATTGCTCTTGACCCGTGTTTGTATTGCTGGACATGGAGCACCTTAGAAAAATAAAAAATTAGGGGGGTGTACTCGTAATTTCTAGCAAATGACATCTCATTTAGTGATTGACCCCCTAGTATCCGTACGTAATTTGCTTGATTCTTGTATGTGGTGCCATTTGATCTGACACATTGTCATTCCTATCCCATTTCATTTTATAAATAATCTTTGCCATAAAATTTTGGTTGTTCCCTCTCTTTTTAGGGGATCACCCAACAAAAATTAATAAATAAAAATATATACATATATAACCAAAACCCCTATAATTTAAAATGGCATTTTTGGTTATTGGTAATTATAAAAATATCTATTTTTTATTTTTATTAAGTGTGCCCCTACGAGGGGGGAGTGCTCCAAATTTCATCTCAAAGTAATTTATAAAAATATTAAAAATCAAATACTTTGAGATCAAAATCAAACGACTAGTGACAAACTTGCAATATCATGATTGAAGCTATCCTAGCCATTCATTTAAAATGGAACTATTAGGAATTATAATCAAAATTGTTTTATACGTGGTGAGCAAAATGGAAAGTTTCCCCAAAATTAAAATGCATCCTAGGAAAATAGGGATGGGAGATTTCTGTAAACACTTGAAAATAGATGGTCTAGATAATGTGTTACAATACGCTATTTTTAGGGCTTGAAATCGACTTTTTTTTTTTACGACCATGATAATCAAGTTCAGGAAGAACGATTTGAAGGTTTTTCAACGCCAAAACTATAATTTTCGATAAGTTTTGAGGTAAGGCTTTATCTTTTTTCATAAAGCCTTGGCTTTATTTTAACTTTTTACTTTGTCTAAAGGAAATAAAATGTTGACATTATACTATACAAGTAAAGTGCACCTCAATATTCTATTGAAAAAACTGTTCTGATGTGAGAAAACCTTTCAATTGATCATTTTGACCTTGAGATTTATGGATATCAAAAAAAAAAGATTTTATGTTATGAAAATATTGCCTGTTGTGACGCATTATATGAACCTTCAATTTCAAGACTTTTTGGTATTAAAGATTTGTTCAATTTTTACCATTTTTTAACCCTAAAATTTCATAATTGAAGGAAAAATAGATTTTCATTCCATCGTAGAATTACATCTTTTGGTATGGTTTGAAAGTACGTCTTTTTTTTATTGTTTAAGGTTGGTACCTTATATACACTACACCCTTATCAAAATAGTGTGGGGACCTATCATGTATGAAAGGCTAATAATTAAGGCCTTTGCCATTTGTAGGGACGGGTGGCCTAGTCTAGGCTCAACCCGTTCCTAGCCCTATTTTTTATTTAGTTAGACATTAGATTTTAGAGTGTTTTATCCTGCACATATCCATCAGAAGGTTATGCAGTAAGCACTATTCTAATTCACCCTTAATCAATATAAAGAAAATAATAATAAAAAAAAAAAAGTTTCTTGGAACAACTGAAAATTTTGACATGGTTGAAGCATGCGATATCTAATGTTTCCTTTTTTCTTTTTTCTAGCCTTCCTAATTTTTCTCTCTTTGTTGGAAAGCATTGGGATTTTCAATGACGATTTAGCAAAACAAAACTGAAGAGAAAATATTAAACCACCTCAAAAGTTCAATAATTTGGCTAAATTAGTAAGTTTATGCATAAAGTAGTTATTATGATAAATCGTTTCTCTTATATACCTCAAAACTATTGAAAAATACCTAAATTGCCTCTATTATGGGTTAGAAACATGAATAAGCAAGGGCATATTAGTAGTTTGACTCACTTAAGTTTTTTGAGCCTAATAATCTCAATACTCTTGCTTTTTCAAAATTTCAAATCTAAAACTTGATTTTTAATAAGAAAAAAGCTCTTATTTTTGTGTAAGAACTAGGAACAAACATGAAAGTTTTGTATTTGGTCACACTTATGTAACCCAAGTAAAATGATGCAAATGCTCATGCTTGTTCCAATTTTTTAACTCATAATAAGCATTTTAATTTTAAAATAGATATGTTTGGTTTAGAACCTAGAACAAGCAAGAGTATTTAGGTCATTTTGCATGTTCAATTTTAGTGGATTAAATTTCAAAATTTCCTTAGTTCTTCTAGTTCCAAACTATGAACAAAGGAAATTTGGCCAATTTTAAATAAGGTAGCTGAGAAAATGCCCAAGATACAAAATTTTGAAAAGGTAGCAACTTTGTTTATGAATAAGCTAAATCGTCTATCTTATATACCTCAACAATTTTGAAAATACCCAAATTGGTCTTATTACAGGTTTGAAACCTGAATAAGCAAGGACATATCGGTAATTTGAATCACTTAAGTTATTTGAGCCAAATGATCTAAATACTCTTGTTTTTTTGAGATTTCAAATCGAAAACTTGATATTTAATCTTTTTTAAAAAAAAAACTCTTATTTCCATTTAAGAAATGGGAACAAACATGAAATTTTTGTATTTGGCCATACTTAAGTAACCCAAGTAAAATGATGTAAATACTCATTCTTGTTCCATTTTCTGAGCTCTTAATAAATTAAATACGAATCTTGGGTTTAGAACATGGAACAAGAAAGTGTATTTAGGTCATTTAGCATGAGCAATTTAAACGGCTTAAATTTCAAAATTCCATCACTTCTTCTAGTTTCAAACTAGGAACAAAAGAAATTTGGGCATTTTTTAATAAGGTAGCTAAGGAAATACCCAAGTTTAAAAAAAAATTTAAAATGGTAGCAAACATTATTTGTGAATGCGTTAATTCGTCTCTTTTATATATACCTCAACAATTTTGAAAATACCTAAATTTGTCATATTATGGGTTTCAAACATGAATAAGCAAGGACATAATGGTAATTTGACTCACTTAAGTTATTTGAGTTAAATGATCTAAAATAATCTTGCTTTTTTGAGATTTCAAATCTAAAACTAGATCTTTAATATAAACAAAAAAAACCACTTATTTATGTTTAAGAACTAGAAACAAATATGAAATTTTTGTGTAAAGCTATACTTAATTAGCCAAGTAAGTATTTTAAAATACTTATCTTAGGTTTAGAACCTGGAACAACCAAAGGTATTTAAGTCATTTTGCATGTGCAATTTAAGGGGGTTAAATTTCAAAAGGGAAAGGTTTCTATACTTCCCCCGTAGCATAGAAGATATATGCTTCCCCTACCATCCAGCCGTCCAATTTTGATCAAGAGAGCCACTCGCCATTGGATCTTAGATCCACCATCTTCTCATTGGTACGTGTCATCTTCTCATTGGGGTGAACCTATAAAAAATATTAAAAAAAAAAATTTTATAAAATATAAAGACCAAAATACCCCTTGAATCTTTCAAGGGTATTTTGATCATTTTATTTTATTGGAAATATTTGTTTTATATTTTTTGCTAGTGCGAGTTTAAAAGAGGATTGGACATACAAATTTGGTGTAAAAATAGTTTATAGAAAAAAATTAAAAAGAAAATAGTGTAGATAGGTGACATTGTGATTGGGGCAATCATAGCCCTCTATTCAGAATGGACGGTTGGATAAGGGGAAGTATATATGTTTTATGTTGTAGAGGAAGTATTGAAAGCTTGCCCATATCAAAATTCCCTCACTTCTTCTAGTTCCAAACTAAAAACAAAAGAAATTTGGGCATTTTTTAATAAAGCATGGAGGAAATACCCAAGATACAAAATTTTAAAAAGGTAGCAACTCTACTTGGGAATAAGTCAAATAGTCTCTCTTATATACCTTAACAATTTTGAAAATACCAAAATTAACCTTATTACAGGTTTGAAACATCAATAAGCAAGGAGAACTTGGTAATTTGACTCACTTAAGTTATTTGAGCCAAATGATCTAAATACCTTTGCTTTTTCGAGATTTCAAATCTAAAACTTGATTTTAAATTTAAAAAAAAAAAAACTCCTTTTTTTGTTTAAGAACTAGGAACAAAATAAAAAATTTTGTATTTGGTCATATTTAATTAACCCAAGTAAACCGATGTAAATACTTGTGCTTTTACCAATTTCTAAAGTCATAATAAGTATTTCCATTTTAAAATGCTTATCTTAGGTTTAAAACCTGGAACAAATTTCCCTCACTTCTTCTAGTTCAAAACTAGGGAAAAAAAAAGGTGATTGGGAATTTTTTAATAAAGTAGCCAATGAAATACCCAATATACAAAATTTAAAAAAAGGTAGTAACTTTGTTTGTGAACAAGTTAAATTGTCTCTCATATATACCTCAACAATTTTGAAAATACCTAAATTAGCCTTATTATGGGTTTGAAACATGAATAAGCAAGGTCATATTGGTAATTTGACTCACTTAAGTTATTTGAGCCAAATGATCTAAATACATTTGCTTTTTCGAGATTTCAAATCTAAAACTTGAGTTTTAATTAAAAAAAAAAAAACTCTTATTTTAATTTAAGAACTAGTAACAAACATGAAATTTTTGTATTTGGCCTTTCTTAATTAACCCAAGTAAATTTCAAAAGTCGAAATAAGTATTTTCATTTTAAAATACTTCTTTTGGGCTTAGAGCCTGGAACAAATAAGATTATTTAGGCCATTTTACCTGTACAATTTAAGTAGGTTAAATTTCTAATTTGCCTCGTTTCTTCTAGTTCCAAACTAGGCAACAAACGGAAATTTGGGCTTTTTTAATAAAGTAGCTGAGGAAATATCCAATATATTAAATTTTAAAGAAAATAAAATTTATATAAATAATCAAATGAAATAGCACCTGAAAAATTTATTAGAAGTGATTGTTTTAATGCTAAAAAGGCCTCAATTAAATCATCTCGACCCCAAGATATATGGATATGAGAAAAAATTGATTTCAAGCATTGGAAATCGTGGATCTTGTAATGCATTATCTAAGCCATCAATTTTCAAAGCTTTTAAGTGTTCATAGATCTGCTCGATCCAAACTATTTTTTAAATTAAAAATTTTATAATTAGACATAAAAATAAAGTTTTAGACCATCACAAAGGTTTTTCACACTAAAACAACAATTTTCGACACTATGTAAAGGTGAGTCTTACTTTGACTGATTAGGGCCTCCGCCATATACAGACCACACCCCATTTTAAAAGGGTGAGATTTGTATAAGGTATCAACCTTAAACAATCACGATAAGGTACACATTAATATCTCATTAAAAGATGTATTTTCGGTGCCAAAACTCTTACAATGGCTTAAATATCTATTTTTAACCCCTATATTGAAATTGAAAACTCCGAAAAAGTGCAAATGTAGCATATTTATCAATACTTGAAAAACTTGAAAATGGACGGTCTAGATAATGTGTTACAAGATGCACTATTTTTAAGACTTGAAATTTATTTTTTAATCCATATCCAAATATATCTAGATCAATACAAAATAGTGGGTAATTTTTTAGTGATGAAACAACCTTTTTCGATGGGTTTTTGAAGTGCACCTTACTTGTTAACACCTTATATGAACATTGTCCATTTTTAAAAAGTGACAACTTTGTCTGTCAATAAGTTTATTTAATTTTCAAAAATTATAACGATATAATAAAAAATTGATTTGCTTAAAAGTAAATATAAGAATTAATATGCCCTAGATGATAAGCGCAGCTTTCATTTTGATGCTCGAATTTGAAAGATCAATCTGAAATTGTTCTTAGTAGTTTGTCGTATAAATGCATGAAAGCATGAGGTGGGTCCAACAAAGCTTGAACCGACCGGGGCCCAGTCTGGCTCCAGCCTAGTCCCATTCATGTTGGATTGGATCCTGTCACTAGTAAAACGACATGCTTTGCACATGTGACAAGAGAGCATAATGCATATAATGTAGAATGAAAATTTTCAATTCCGAAAACAACAAAAAAAGAGGCTACGACGTAATGATTATTAAACTTCATAGTATCTTAAACAAATTAAACTTAAATAGTAACGTGATGAGAAATCGATATACTTCATCTACGTATGGGGCCATTGATAATATACAGCAATACTATACAGTAATAATATTTTAGGTGATAAGAGGGTAGTTGAGATAAGGATGTTGAGATAGATGAATGGAAATACAAAAATGATAGAATTCGGAATAAATACATATAAGGAAACTTAGAGGTGGCTCTAATAGGTGATAAGATGAGGCAAAGTAGACTTAGGTGGGCTAGTCATATGCAAAATCAACCTAGAAGAATACCTCTTAAGAGGGGCAATTTACTTGAAGTGGAAGGCTCTAAAATAGCACAAGGAAGGGCAAAAAGGATATAGATAGAAGCAGTGAGAAAAGATATGGTGATTTGACTGAGAGTATGACCCTTGATATAACAGAGTGGTGAAATAGGATTTATGTAGCTGACGTCAAATAGTTGGGATAATGCTCAGATGATTATGGTGATGAATATAAAATATATTAAAACTAAAAGAAAATTACTCCAATATCCTCCAATTTTCCATTAAAAATCCCCTCTTTCACAATTTTCATTCATACCCAAAAGCTTTATTTTTGCATTTTTGTTCCAAATTATCCTTTTTTCAAGCTTTCAAGAAAAAAGATAGTCATATTCTGTATCTCAAGTATTTTCATGTTTTCAAAATTCAAAAATGCAAATTATGCTTCCAACTAATTTTTTGGATTTTCAATATCTGAAAAATAGCCATGTTCAATATTTACTTGCGTTTACATTTTTTTTGGATTTTTAGAATCTGAAAATAAAATTTTAAGGTTTTGTGGCTAATTTTAGGAATTTACTAGTCTTAAGATTTTAAGGCTATTCTATAACAAAATATTTTACTAAGTTATAGTAAAAAATAAAACAATAAATCATTTTTTAAATATACTGAATGTATTCTATGACACTAGATATCAGAGCAAGATATCCTAAGTTCATCATTTAGATCTCTTAACAGAGCCCATCATTGCCACTTCCATGGTGGTTCCAGCTTTGGGACAAACTCGATGCATGCACCACCTCCTCCTCCTATGTTGCCGCTGTCTCCTCCTCCTATGTTGCCGCTGCCTCCTCCTCCTCCTGCTCTTGCTGCTGCTTACTCTTTGCCATGATTCGTGGAGGATCTGATATAGCAACAACAACAAAAAGATTTTCCTAGTGCATGGCTAACAGCGATGGTTGCGGAGACTCCGGTGTCAACTCATGCGGCGGCGGCAACGGCAGCGGCGACCGCGGTATACAAGAAATGAAGCTTTCCATAAACTTTCATGCCATGGGGGATAGGCACAAGCATCTGATAGAATCTGGAAGGTCTGTTTCTCAAATTTGATCCATCTAAACAGGCTGGCAAGTTTTTTTTATGATAATCTTGTATGGTAAAAGGGCATTATTCTGCATAATAAATTGAGATTATTTTAAATGGGATGGTAGTAAGTATATCATTGACTAAACTCAAAGTTCAAAAATAAAATTTTCAAACTTAGTGACATACTGAGCCATCAAATTTGATATCCAGTGGCTATGATTGATCGTGACCTACTTGCACTATTGGTAAGTAGTCTCATAGTATGCAATCCCTAATTAAAAATGGAAAATTAAAAGGTACAACCCAAGCTTCACTAAAATCCTTGGCCCTTGATAGATTGAGTACCCAAACCCCTCATAAACACTGAAATGACCATTTCCATCACCAAATAGGGAATCGAAGCTCCCAAAATGGTGCAAATGGGTGGATCTAGTGTCCATTAAAATGCCGGTTCACATCTTATCACTCAAGATGGAATACCTTGAGTTGTTATTTAATATTAGAGAAAGTTATATAAAATCATGTCTTATTTTTGAAATTTAAAAAAAACTTTTTATATTTCTTATTTTTCTCTCAAGTCCCACTTTTTGAAAGGATACAATCTATTTGGTAGAGATAACTCTTCCCCACCAATAATTGTAATTTTGGTGCTAGTGTGTTGGTTTATTAAATCTATTCTTGCTTCCTGACCATGAAACCCAAAACATAAAAAATGGTGTATAGATTAGATGGATATGACCTTCACACCCCTTGAAAAATAATAGGTGATATTTAGAAATGAGTGTGAATGTAAAATTGACTAAAAATTCTCCCTCTACGATGGTTATAACACAATTTTAGAGTGCATTTCAATAATTATAAAATATATATTTTAATAGAGTAAAACTTTTTATATCATAACGAGAGGTTGCCACTGGTTTTCTTGGACGAGAAACCCCAAAATTCATCTTTTTCTCTCTACTAGCGGTTGTAAATTCAACGGAGTTTATCTTGATAAACATGCTTATGAGAAAAAAATTCAATGGAGTTTACCGTGATAAATGTACACTTAAGCATAAAAAGGAGGACCACCATCAAGATCACCATCAATGGAACTCTAAAAGCCTTAAAAAAAACGTTGAGTCTGTCTCTCTCTTCAATTTTATCTCACAAAGCTCTAGAAAAACGGGGCACCCATTTTCCAAAATAGTTCAAGAGTTTAGATAGTTAGGGTTTGAGATCTCATGATGTGCTTTTATAACATGGATGTAACCTTTGACTCTGTCAACACCCTTGATGTATTAATCCAAAGGCACATGAGAGGCTAATGTACTTAGCCACCCATCCACATCCAACCACTAGGAAGAAGGGATGGGATTTCACACT
Source organism: Amborella trichopoda (assembly GCF_054954075.1). Lineage (NCBI taxonomy): Eukaryota > Viridiplantae > Streptophyta > Magnoliopsida > Amborellales > Amborellaceae > Amborella > Amborella trichopoda. The sequence goes on along the minus strand of NC_142340.1, from coordinate 13,144,912 downwards.
ATTATCACTCATCCTAACTCTAAGTTGTCACTTTACCATTTTGTCCATGACCCATGCTTTTATTCCAATTGTATCCAATATGCCATTACAAATTCACCCTTAGGTTTTTTAATAATGTATTAGAGTAGATAACCACAAAGGGTAAAGTGCAAAGAAGTAATTTGTAAAGCTCACACATGTTAAGATATTCTACTTTATCAAAGCCAATTATTTTGTAGATCTAAAATTTCAAACCAATCAATTTAAAGATAATGTCCCCTTCACACATGTGTGTAAAGATATTTTTAACTCAAATTTAAAAATCTATTTTCTCTTTAATATCAAATAAATTAATTAATTAGACTTCACACATATCATGCATGGCCCATGTGTGAGTTAATTAAGACAAATGATAAAAATGGGGCCCTAAGTTATAACACAATATAACAAAATATAACAATATATAACAAGACACCACAAAACAACCCCCTATAAAACAAACAATCAAATGCCAATCTGGTCCCCCTGCTTAGGGATCAGTGCCCAGCTGCGTGGTCATCCAAAAGTGAGGCATGGGGTGCTACATGGCAGCCCTATGGCCACTCGAATGCCACATGGCACTATCAGGTCATGACTAAAGTCAAATTTGAGTCAAACAATTCGAAAAACTCATTTTTTTAGCAAATAAAATTCTTAAAAATTCACTAAAATTCACAATAAATATTTAAAGTATTTTCGAGTAATTATTTGTTTTTTTCTCATCATTATAAATTCAGACAAAAGGCATAGTGAGATCTCAAGCTAATAACTCTAGGTATCAGAATACTCCAATGGGTTAGTCTCAAATGATGTTCTGACGAGTCTTAGATCAACCCAATAGACCTATGTTCCACAATCTAAAGCAGGGACACATAATTTTTCACATCAAAACAGCCGAGCCAGAACTTCCGATCATTCGGTTCTCAATGGATTACAAGTGTACTCCCGTGGGACATAATCTAACTCAATTACTAGGGTCCTCTCAAAGCACATGTGCACTGGCTCTTCCAAACACGGATAATGCATTTGGAAGAGTGGCTTCCCGTATGAAATGAAAATGCACATGTCATGTAATGGTCTCGTGTCAGGATACAGACTTATGTCCCATAAGTCTTGACCATTCCATATGGGCAAATCATCAATAAGTACTCGGGTTTTATTTTTCTCTTTTGGATTCTCCAAGCCCTGACCGATCAAAGCTAAACATGAGGCTAACCTAAAAAATCTTGACTAGGAGGTGACCCTCACACTTCCTTGAGAAATTGATTTCTCAACACGTGAACTCTCGAGGCTTTATGCGTACTCGAGATAAAAGAATCTAAGCTCCATTTCGCAAGGCGTCAGGATTTCAATCTCTCAATCGCTCCCATTGAATGCGAGACTAGTGGAATTTAGGCCTTAATAGGCCATATTTTCAACATTCTCCCACTTGGCCATTTGAGGCTTGAATTTGTATATCGCTCTCTCTCATTATCGTTCATAACAAATCAAAGCATTCATACTCATCCATGGATTTATCATTCACAAGCAATAGACAAAGTAATAACAACTATGTCAACCTCCTTAAACCCATCCCATGAACATGCCTCATAAAATCACTTGCCCCCAAGCCTTTAGTTAATGGATCTGCATGCATAGCCTCAGATGGAATATACCCACTTCTACTTCACCAGCTGCTATATCTTCCCTTACTCTATGATATTGGGCTTTAATGCTCCTTGACTTTCTATGGAACCATGGTTCAACTACCACGGCTATTGCAGCTTGATTGTCACACATGATTCTAATAGTTCCATGCTTTAGAGGATTGAAGTTAAGATGATTCAAAAACTTCTTACTCCAAATGACTTCTAAAGTTGCGGAACTTAAAGCCATATACTCGGATTCCATCGTTGATAAGGCTAAAGTATCTTACTTCTTGGTGCGCCAAGAAAAGACACCATCCCCATAAAGAAATAGATAACCTGAAGTGGATCTTGAGTCATCCTGGTCTCCTTGATAGTCGAAGTTTGTGAATCCTAAAACTTTAAGCTCATTTACATTGCCATAGGTTAATCCATAGTCAAATGTTCCTTTCAAATACTTCATGATTCTTTTCACGGCTTCCCAATGTTCTAATCCAAGATCACTTTGAAATCGACCAATCAAGCTTTGAGAAAATGCTAGATCGGGTTTACTTTACATTAGTGATTCTACGGCACTCCAGGGATTCTTTCCATTTTATTTCTCTCAAGATCAATGTTTGGTTTCATATTAAAATTTAATTTTCCTCTCCTTTCCACAGGTGTATCTATAGGCTTAAATTCACTCATACCATTGAATAATGCGGGCTGCTTTATCTCTTATAATATGAATCCCTAAAACATACGAAGCCTCTCCCATATCTTTCATATCAAAGTTACTTGATAGCATTGCCTTTGCTACTAGCTATTAGAATATCATCCACATATAAAGACATGAAAGTAATGTCAGTCCCACTGGTCTTACGGTATACACAACGGTCATCCTCATTTTGTTTGAATCCATATCTAATCAGGGTTTGGTGGAACTTGAGGAATCATCTTCTTGAAGCTTGTTTGAAACCATAAAGTGATTTGTTGAGTTTGAACACGAACTTTTCCTTTCTTTTCACAATGAGTTAGTTCATGTATATATCCTCTTCTAGGTCACCATTTAAGAAGGCGGTTTTCATAACCATTTGATGCAATTCTGGGTCAACGTAGGCTGTTAAGGATATGATCATCCTAATTGAAGGCATTTTTGGCAACAGGTGAATAAGTGTCAAAAAAATATACCCATTCCTTTTGAGTAAAACCTTTTGCTACAAGTCTTGCCTTGTATTTCTCAATACGCCCTTCGGAGTTAAGTTTCTTTTTGAATATCCACTTACATCCAATGGATCTAAGGTTAGGTGGCAATCAGACTAACTATCATATATGGTTCTTTATGATTGAATTTATCTCATCTTGTATGGCTTCCTTCCATAACTTATGACCCGAACAAGCCATAGCATGTAGGTAAGAATAAGGTTCATCATCGGGTTCCGCACTAATCCTCTCACAGTCCTCCTCAAGGTAAGTGAAAAATGTAGGGGGTATCCTAATTCTCTCACTTCACTTAAGTGGGATGGTTTCAATTTTTTGGTTACGCTAAAGCTCACGAAAGTCTACTCTCTTTTGGGTTAATTCTCTCTTAGGGAATTCATCTTCAAAGAAATGGGGGTCAAGGCTTTCAATCATATTACGATTAAAGAATTTATAAAACCTAAATCCCTTCCCATGGCATGGGTATCCTTTGAAAACACATTTTTATGGTTTTATGATCAAGTTTGGACCTATTTTGGGATGGTATGAGAACATGGGCTGAACATCCCCAAACCTTGATGTGCTTTATTGAGGGAGGTCGGCCCATGAAGAGTTGGTAAGGAGTTGATTGAATTGCTTTCGTGGGAGTCCGATTAAGGACATATGTAGCGGTTAGAATCATATCCCCCCAAAACTCTAATCCAAGATTAGCGATATTCATCATACATTGCACCATCTCATCTAGGGTCCTATTCTTTCTCTCGGCAACCCCATTTTGTTCAAGTGAGTAAGGCATGGTGGTTTGGTGGACAATCTTATATTGGACACAAAGATCTTGGAAGGCTTGGGAGGTGTATTCCCCACCCCTATCCGATCTAATGTTTCTGATGGTTCGACCTAACTTCTGTTTTATATTGTTGGAATTTGGATATGGCATCACTTTTGTTTTTCAAGAGATAGGTGTGACCAAAACGGGAGTGATCATCAATGAATGTTATGAAGTACCTCATGTGCCCCATGGTAGGCACACTCATAGGTCCACACACATCCGAGTGGATCAGTTCTAAAAGACTAGAGACCCTTTCAACCTTATGGTGGGACTTCTTTACCATCATTCCTTTAAGGCAAGCCCCGCATCCATTGTGAGAATCGATATTCATTTTATCAAGCAATCCTTCTTTCATCATACTATGCATTCTTGGTAGATTAATGTGACCTAACCTTAAATGACATAAAGTAAAATTTTGTAAATCATCACCCAAGTAAGCAAACTCCTTTTTCATTTTAATTTCATAAAGCCCTTGAACCAAGTGGGACACAAAAAAGAGTTCTCTATTAATAAAGTCATCATGCACATAGACCCTATCCTCCTTGAACAAGAGCACAAACCCGGCTTTACACATCTTGAAAATCGAGATGAGATTCTTCCTCATTCCTGCTGAATAGAGGGTGTCCTTAAGCATGAGAGTCTCTCCATTAGTGAGCTCCAACACATAGTCCCATTTTCTTAAGTCCCTTTCCATTTGATTTCCACCCATATAAAGAGTATGGGTGATGGGTTTGATATCATAAAACCTTCTAAATCCCTTCATAGAATTTGCCATATGGATAGTAGCCCCAGAGTCAAGAACCCACACATCCGCCTCCTCATTGGTAATCAAAGACTCATGGACCATGCAAACTCTCGCTTTCCTTGGTCCTCCATCAGTATTAGCATGAGGCTTACCGGTATTAGGCTTAGAAGTAAAATGAGGATTTTGTGGATGAGGAGGACACCTACAAAACTTTTGGGTATTCTCGTATTTCTTGCATCTATAACATTAAACCTTCAATAATCTTCGCTTGAGGGCCAAACCAAACTCCCACCTATCATCAAAGGTGTGGGTGGTGGTTTAGGCCTAAAAGGCATGGGGCTAGGACGATTTGGTGGGTAGGCATGGGTTTTAGGAGGGTAAGGTCTAAATGGATAATGGGAGTAGCATTTTCCCTTTTGCTTCCCCTTCTCTTTCCATTTTCTATTTCCCTTTCTTTTCTTGTTCTTAGCATTATCACTCCCACTCACTCTCACATTACATGTATTCACCATAGAAGGGTTAGGAAAGGAAGAAGAGATAGGAGTAATGAGTAAGCGAATAGAAGAAAATGAGGGTAGGAGAGATTTACCATATAGACCATGGACTATGGTCCATCCATTGTCATTCTTCTTTGTTCTTCTCCTTCCATGAAAAATGCAATCTCTTCCACTGTTGTAGGTGCATCTTTGGCCATCAAATTGGCCACAAAGGTATCCCATGAGGGTAAGATCGAAAGCACAAACATCGTCTTTTGTGTTACCTCATCATATTAGTGACCGAATCTCTCACTCTCTTTTATACAACTCTTGAACCCTCTTAGATAATCACCCACTTTGCTGTGATCATCTATTTTGCAACACATGAGATTTCTCATTCTAATGATTCATTGAGCTTCATTCGTTGTGTCGTATTTCTTTTTCATGCCCTCCATAACATCTTTGACACACACAAAATTCTCATACTCAATAACCAAGGGATCACTCATGATTGTAAAAATAATGTTCATGGCACTTTGGTTTTTGTTATGTCATGTCTCATATGCATCCTTAACAAATTGAGGAGCATTGATCAAGGGAGGATTAGGTAGTCTAAAAGTCAATAATGACAATAGACCTTCTTCATCAAACACAACCAATTTTCCTTTTCCATTCAAAGAAATTGGTTCCATTGAACCTCTCCTCCTTAACAAATTCGGTGAGTATCGAACGGGTGCCATGGGTTCCTATTTGGATCTCTATAGTCCCTGTCAAGACCCCAAAAGAGGTTGTCAATGAGCCTAGCTCTATTACCAATTAATAGTGGATACAAAGATTAGAGCAAATTTTCCAGCCGAAAAACAAGGCAAAATGGACACCTTCAACAAGCCACTTGCTTAAAACCAAGTAAGTGAATAAGTTACAATCATTTAAATAAATATACAATCATTTCTAGCCATGTAAAACCACTGTAAATAAACTCAAATACCAACCCCTTATGGAGCAATTACATATAAAGCAAGACTAGCTTATGAATTATACTTTCATAACACAAATTACAAAACTATGTCCCAAAGCTTAATTACAACATACAACTAATCTAAAAAAAAAATATAAGAAATAAAATCAACTAAATAGGGAATAATAATTCCAAATTAAAGTTGAGAAGCCATGTGTTGAACCCCTTGTGACGGGGCCACGCAATCGGACCCTATAAGGACTTAATTTTGTCCCTTTAGATTATACAAAAGTGGTTCAATCTCACAAGAGTGTCTAATTCAAATGGGAAAAAATTACACACCTTAAAATCACATCTTAATAACTCAACACACTGGCATTATAATCCAAAATAGGATGCAAAACGTTTGAATCGAATCGGATAAAGAAGAAGAGAGTTATAGCCAAACTACATACGGTTGTCGCTCGAACCACCTAAACAGTCTTGTATGAAAAGATTATGAACCCCCAATAGGTAAAAAACGAGATGAAAAGTTTTTGAAAATTCAGTGACACACTGAGACTAAAGTAGTTGATGGATTTGCAGCAAAGAAATCAACGGATACTATGCATGATGGTGGATTCTTATGCATATAAACAATAACTCATGAAGGACCACACTAAGAATAAGCATGATGAAAAAGATGATCAAATGATAATTCTAAGATCAATAAAATTTTTGTAAATTCAAAACTCCATCAACTATGGATGCCAAGAATATGAACTTATGAGAAAAAAAATTCAATGGAGTTTACCTTGATAAATGTACATTATGGACTTAAGCATAAGAAATGATGATCACCATCAATGGAACTCTAAAAGCCTTTAAAACAAAACATGGAGTATCTCTTTCTTCAATTTTATCTCACAAAGCTCTAGAAAAATGAGGCACGCATTTTTCAAAATGGTTCAAGAGTTGAGATAGTTAGGGTTTGAGATCTCATGGTATGCTTTTATAACATTGGTGTAACCTTGGACTCAATCAACACCCTTGATGCACGAATCCAAATACACATGAGAGGCTAATGTACCTAGCCACCCATCTCCATCCAACCACTAGGATGAAAGGATGGGATTTTACATCATTATCACTCACCCTAACTCAAAGTAATGCCACTTTACCATTTTGTCTTTGACCCATGTTTGCATTCCAATTGTATCCAATATGCCATTACAAAAATACAATTTAGTGTTTTTAATACTATATTAGAGTAGATAACCACCAAGGGTAAATGGGAAAGAAGTAATTTGCAAAACTTGTACATGTGAAGATATTCTACTTTATCAAAGCCAATCACTTTGTAGATCTAAAATTCCAAACCAATCAATTTAAAGATAATATTCTCTTCACACATATGTGTGAATATATTTTTCAACTCAAATTTGAAAATCTATTTTCTCTTTAATATCAAATATATAAATTAATTAAACTTCACACATGTCAAGCACGGCCCACGTTTGAGTTAATTAAGACGTGATAAAAATGAGGTGCTAAGTTATAACACTATATAACAATATATAACAAGACACCATAACACAACCCCTTTTAAAACAAGCAACCAAATACCAATCTGGTCCCTCTCGCCAAGGGATTAGCGCCCAGTTAGGCAATGATCTTGAGAGAGGCGTGGGGTGCCACATTTCAGCCCTATGGCGACTCGAATGCCACATGACACTACCAGCTCAGGACTACAGTGGAACTTGAGTCAAACAATTTGAAAACCTCATTTTTTAATAAATAAAATTCCGTAAAAATTCTCTAAAACTCACAATAAATATTTAAAGTATTTTTGAGCAATTATTAGGTTTTTCTCATTGTTATAGAATCGGACAAAAGGTATAGTAAAATCTCAGGCTAATAACTCTAGGTATCGAAGTACGCCATTGGGCTAGTCCCTAATGATTGTTCCGCCGAGTCTCAGATCGACCCAATAGACCTATGTTCCGCAGTCTAAAGTAGGGACACATAATTGGCCATATCAAAGCCGCTGAGTCAGAACTTTCGATCATCCAGCTCTCAATGGATTACAGGTGTACCCTTGTGAGACATGATTTAACTCAATTACAAGGGTCCTTTCAAAGCACATGTGCACTGGCTCTTTCAAACTCGGACAATGCATTTGGAAGAGTGGCTTCTCATACGAAATGAAAATGCATATGTGATGTAATGGTCTCGTGTCAAGATACGGACTTATGTTCTATAAGTCTTGACCATTTCGTACAGGGCGAATACTTAATAAGTACTCGGGTTCTATTTTTTTTGTTTGGATTCTCCAAGCTCTGGACGATCGAAGCTAAACATAAGGCTAACCTATAAAATCCTGACTATGAGGTGACCCTCACACCTTCTTGAGGAATTACTTTCTCAACACGTGAACTCTCGATACCTCATGCGAACTAGGGGAAAAAGAATCTGGGCTCCATTTCGCAAGGCGCCAAGATTTCAATCTCTCAATCGCTCCCACTGAATGAGAGACCACTAGAATTTAGGCCATAATTGGCCATATTTCCAAAAAGAAGCATGAGAAAATGTAGGAGTTTTGGAGAGAGAAAATGTGGGTGGGGAAGGTCTTTGGTTGAGGGAGAGAAGATCTCGAAAAATTGAGGCTCCAAAAAATTTTCATTTTTTATTTTATAAAAATATACCCCTAAATAACTGAATCAAGATCTTTAAGAGATGGGTAATTTAGGCCAATTTAGTATTTACATCACTTTCTAAATATCACCTACTATTTTTCAAAGGATCTTTATATTGTTCTTGGTAGATTTTGCTTGAATTTCTTGTGTTATATATGTTTGTTGTAATTGTTGTTTTCCACTCTTTACACCCACATGCACGTGTACTCTTTTCTACACACAAGCACCTACAAAACGATTTCAAGCTTTCGAAAACCTTGACGTTGGCATTAAAGTCGAGAGGGGGCACCAAGCTCTTAGAGTTGGTACACTTAGGAATGTGTAACTTTAATGTGAGCCCATCTGCTATTCCTGCTTCTAAGAACACCCCGTATTGAGTAGAACCCCGTAGCACGGCCCATAAGGGTTCACTCGAGAACTACGTGGGATTTGTATATTTATTAATTTTTTATATTATCTCATCATAACTTAATAAACAATTTAAAAAAAAAAAAAATGGTTACTTTAAGAGCTACACCTAGCTACCCTTATGGATAACTACATTTTTAAAATAAAAAAGGAAAAAACTAAGATTTTTTTCCCAATTTCTTTCATGTGATTCTTCCCTAGCCCCAAGAGAATAAGTGAACTAGATTTAAGCAAAACCATTACCCCAAAGACCATATAAGTAGGGGAGGGCAGAGTGATGTAGCCATCTACCCAACGGCCCACCAAGTGCTTTTTCAAAAAAAATTTACTTTGTCCCTATCCATAATGAGCACACGCGTGATACCTAATGAGGCATGCCTTTGAAAATAACACCATCTACCTATTATTATTCATCAATAATAAGTGGAAAATGTTTATGTATGGCATCAACTATCAACTCTAAAAGTAAAACACAGCTCAAAACCTAACATAAAAGGTTCTAGTCCAATTGGTTATCTCAACCTCGAGATTTGAGGATAGGAGAGAAAAATGGATTTCAAAACCTAAGATTTGTACATCTTATAACAAATTATCCAGAAATAACAAGAATATTCTAGACTTCACTCATTCCCAATTCAAATTTGCATGCATTGCATGCTTTAGACTCCTCTCTCTCAATCTCGGTACTCCTTTCTCTCAATCTTGGAATTGTGGCTTTGGAACTCTACACAATTTTTTTACATCATTCCAAAATTACCCTTAACATAACTTTTCCAAAATATCCCTTACATTTAAATCTAATGCCCAATATACCCTTGAACATAATCAAGCTTATTTTCAACATGGCTGAGATGGAATGTCATGCCTCTATACTATTTAATTTTGTTAATTTTTTAATAAATATTTTGACCCCCAATTTTGGGCGTCCACTCCTCTCTTAAACTCACATCTACAAAAAAAGTATTCCTAATAAAATAAAATGGCCAAAATACCCATGTCAGTTTTAGGGATATCTGGTCTTTTTATTTTATCGAAATTATTTTTTTAACATTTTTTTTAGGAGTGCCCTATTAAGATGATGGCATGTACCAAATTTCATATTCATATAACATGTACAAAAAAATATAAATAAAATACTCTAAGGCGTTGGGTCTAGATCAAACGGTCAGTAACTCGCTTGATCTTGATCTAATTGGACAATTGGATGAGGAGAATATACAACTTGTATACAATAGAGGAAGTATACAAAGCTGAAAATGTAATGAATAAAGGTCGTTTATTTTAGCAAGAAGAAAAAATGGCATTAGATTTTGGCCGAAGGTGAATTTGTTCAACCCAACGTTTTGTCTAAGCCTTATCATCATTAAATGAACAATTCAATAAAAATCAAAATAAAAAAACTAAAAATAACAGATTTTGAGTTCTTAAAAGGGTTTCAACTGGCCACCACAGAAGTGGATGATCGATACAAAATTTCCAAATTCCAATGTTATCCTGAAAAATCTTTTCTATTGGCTACTTGTTCGTAGCCAAGAAGAAGTATGGCAAGTTTCAGGCTATATAATTGTCCCTCAAAACTCAAATAGGTCGGAGTGCAAACAATGTTTTTTTGAAAAGTATAGAATAAGGCATTTTAGTGTTATTTACCCCCAAAAAAAGAAGTCAATCTTTTGTATAAGGAGATCACATTTACTAATGGCCACTAGATTTAAAATCAGGTAATTGGAAATAGAGGATTTACAAACTCAAAGTTCAAAAAATATTTATTTTGATATTTACAATACATCCTAGGCTTTAGGATTTGACATCTGACCATTTTCAGTGATCCTGGCCTCCTTGTGCCAAAAACCAATGGTCATACAATGTATAATACCTTCATTTATAGAACTTTCAAAACCATATTTAGTACTTATAAAATGTGATTTTCCATTAACGTTTCCATTATTAACGAAAGCAACGGATGGAAGAAATCATATAGGTCCGTTGTATTTGATCGAATAGGTGTGCTCTCACAAAGCACAAAACTTCTATAAAAAGGTACTATGAGACTATTTAGTTTTTGTATAAAGAGGTCACAATTGTTTCTAGCCATTCGATGTGAAATCTGATAGATCAAAGTATGTCACAACAATTACAAAAAATTTGTTTTGAACTTTGTATCCAAATAATGATAAATCCTCAACTACCCGATTTTAAATCTAATGGTCAATAATAATTGTGGCCTACTTGTATCAAAACAAATAGCCTCGTTGTATACATTTCCGTTAATTATTGATTATAGTTACTATTACTAGTTTTTATTACCATCAAATCTCTAATCCAACGATTGTGCATCTCCAATATAACCCATGTAAACTCCTACTTGATCATTGCTCAAGGAAAATAATCCCTTTTTATTATGCAGAATAATGCCCTTTTACTATACAAGATTATCATAGAAAAAACCTGCTTGTCTCTTTAGATGGATCAAATTTGAGAAAAAGACATCCCGGACTCTACTGGATGCTTGTGCCTATCCTCCATGCCATGAAAATTTATGTCAAGCTTCATTTCTTGTATATCAGCAGCCACCACGGCCGCCGCCACCTGCGTTCACACCAGAGTCTCTGCGTTTTGTTGTACACTCTTGGTTTCCGTTGAGGGAAACTATAGTCAATTGTAGGTTATGCTACGATCTCGAGAGATTGTGGGTATGAAACCATAGATAGGTCCCACTTGTATATCTTTTCTCATCTCAGTTAATGGAACATGGTTAAATTTTATAATTGGCGAACCAAATTTTCAGCTATTAATCCGTTTAGGCTGCGTGGTGAAACTTCTCCAACATTCATGAATTCTTGTGGCCATAAATGAAAATAAAGAGAAAAAAAAACACCATCCTCTAGTGGTATTTGCGAGAGAGAGAGAGAGAGAGGCGAGAGAGAAGATGGAGAGCGGGAAACGTTTTGCAACTGTTTAGGAATTTGAGAGAGAGAGACGGAGTTTTGATATTGAGAGAGGGTGTTTTGACTTGGTTGTAGTTATCTTTGTATTCTCTCTTTTTATTAATAAAATATGTTACTCTTGTCAAAAAAAATAAAAAGAGAGACGGTGTTTTGAGAGAGAGGGAGACGACGTAGAAATGGGAACTTTATCCAATAGTTTGGGTATTTGAGATAGAGAAATGGAATTTTGAGAGAGAAAGAGAGAGATAGTGTTTTGGGTGTTTTGACAGAGAGAAACAATGTTTTGAGAGAGAAAGACGGTGAAGTTAACATAGAAAGAAAAAGGTAGTTGAGAGGGTGTCATTTTACTATTTCTTTGGGTCAAAAATATACAGTCAAGGGTCCAGGGGGTTAGAGGATAAAAAAAGACAGAGACACTATGATGCAAGTAATATTCTGAATCATTTGGTCTCATGAGAAATAGATACCAAAAATAGGGGGTGCAATGATTTTTTCCTTTCTTTTTTTCATTTGAACTTTAACAAAAGTTTCATCGAGTGAATGAATGGAAGCAAAGTATAAGTGTCTCTCCCCTCGACTCTCTTACTTTCTCTCTCTCCAACCAGCTTATCCAAGATCGCTTCTCTCATTTCTAGCTACATCCTCATTATTATTATTTTTCAATTCTTGACTGCTATGGGATGGTAATGTAGAAAACTTATCATGCTATGACCCAAGGAAACCAGGGGATTTCCATAGTATAATATCATATAGAGGTTACAATCACTGATTGTCATCAGATGTGAAATTTGACAGTTTAGGATGCATCACAAAATTCAAAAATATTGTTTTCTAACTTTGAGCCAATCAAACCACGCGATTTTACATAAATGGTAATGGTTGGTATGACCTCTTGCAGTAAAGATAAATAGGCTTATTATATACTTTTCTGTAAGTTATATATGTAAAAAACACATAAAAAGTTCCCTATTTGGAGTGACCTCTTTTTACTTTCCCTCATTTGAAGTTTCGCCAAAAACTACTCGAATTACAATTCAAAATATAAATAGGAAGAGTACCTAAATTATGGGAATTATTTTATTGCATAAATAATTATGAAAAATATTGCCACCAAATTTATATACAATTCACTGTATTTCTATTGAATTCAACCAACTTGTCTTCTTTTTGTATTACCCCCATATTTTACGTGAGAATACCAATATCATTCAAAGAGAATATCCTATTTTCATCTACTTTACACCTAAATAAAATAAAATTTCCCTACTTTGAGGAAAAATAATTAAAAAATAAATACCAGCCACAATTTTCAAATTCTTTCCCATGTTTTGGGTGGTAATTACAAGGAGAATCTATGCACCTACCAAAGCACCCATCTAAAAGATAGATAGAAAATGGGCAATCTCCTTTAAGAAAAGATATATATGAAATCTTGTCATTTGCTTAATTAGCCAAGTATTTTAAAATACTTATCTTAGGTTTAGAACCTGGAACAACCAAGGGTATTTAAATCATTTTGCATGTGCAATTTAAGGGGGTTAAATTTCAAAAGGGAAAGGTTTCTATACTTCCCCTATAGCATAGAAGATATATGCTTCCCCTACCATCCAGCAGTCCAATTTTGATCTAGAGAGCCACTCACCGTTTGATCTTTGATCCACCATCTTCTCATTGGTACGTGTCATCTTCTCATTGGGGCGAACCTATAAAAAATATTTAAAAAAAAATTTTGATAAAATATAAAGACCAAAATACCCCTTGAATCTTTCAAGGGTATTTTGATCATTTTATTTTATTGGAAATATTTGTTTTATATTTTTCACTAGTGCGAGCTTAATAGAAGATTGGACATACAAAATTCGGTGTAAAAATAGTTTATAGAAAAAAAATTAAAAAAAAAATAGTGTAGATAGGTGACATTGTCATTGGGGCAATCATAGCCCTCTATTCAGAATGGACGGTTGGATAAGGGGAAGTATATATGTTTTATGTTGTAGAGGTAGTATTGAAAGCTTGCCCATTTCAAAATTCCCTCACTTCTTCTAATTCCAAACTAGGAACAAAAGAAATTTGGGTATTTTTTAATAAAGCATGGAGGAAATACCCAAGATACAAATTTAAAAAAAGTAGCAACTCTACTTGGGAATAAGTCAAATAGCCTCTCTTATATACCTTAACAATTTTGAAAATACCAAAATTAACCTTATTACAGGATTGAAACATCAATAAGCAAGGAGAACTTGGTAATTTGACTCACTCAAGTTATTTGAGCTAAATGATCTAAATACCTTTGCTTTTTCGAGATTTCAAATCTAAAACTAGATTTTTTTTTTAAAAAAAAAAAAACTCTTCTTTTTTTTTAAGAACTAGGAACAAACAACAAAATTTTGTATTTGATCATATTTAAATAACCCAAGTAAATTGATGTAAATACTTGGGCTTTTACCAATTTCTAAAGTCATAATAAGTATTTCCATTTTAAAATACTTATCTTAGGTTTAAAACCTGGAACAAATTTCCCTCACTTCTTCTAGTTCAAAACTAAGAAAAAAAAAAGGTGATTGGGAATTTTTTAATAAAGTAGCCAATGAAATACCCAATATACAAAATTGTAAAAAAGGTAGTAACTTTGTTTCTGAAAAAGTTAAATTGTCTCTCTTATATACCTCAACAATTTTAAAAATACCTAAATTAGCCTTATTATGGGTTTGAAACATGAATAAGCAAGGTCATATTGGTAATTTGACTCACTTAAGTTATTTGAGCCAAATGATCTAAATACATTTGCTTTTTCGAGATTTCAAATCTAAAACTTGACTTTTAATTAAAAAAAACTCTTATTTTAATTTAAGAACTAGCAACAAACATGAAATTTTTGTATTTGGCCATTCTTAATTAACCCAAGTAAAATTATGTAAATATTCATTCTTGTTCCAATTTCAAAAGTCGAAATAAGTATTTTCATTTTAAAATACTTCTCTTGGGGTTAGAGCCTGGAACAAACAAAGGTATTTAGGTCATTTTGCATGTACAATTTAAGTAGGTTAAATTTCTAATTTGCCTCGCTTCTTCTAGTTCCAAACTAGGCAAAAAACGGAAATTTGGGCTTTTTTAATAAAGTAGCAGTGGAAATATCGAATATATTAAATTTTAAAGAAAATAAAATTTATATAAATAATCAAATGAAAGAGCACCTGAAAAATTTATTAGAAGTGGTTGTTTTAATGCTAGAAAGCCCTCAATTAAATCATCTCGACCCCAAGATATATGGCTATGAGAAAAAATTGATTTCAAGCCTTGGAAATAGTGGATTTTGTAATGCATTATCTAATCCATCAATTTTCAAAGCTTTTAAGTGTTCATAGATCTGCTCGATCCAAACTATTTTTTAATTTAAAAATTTTATTATTAAACATAAAAATAAAGTTTTAGACCATCACAAAGATTTTTCACACTAAAACAACACTTTTCGACACTATGTAAAGGTGAGTCTTACTTTTATTGATTAGGGCCTCCGCCATATACAAACCACACCCCATTTTAAAAGGGTGAGATTTGTATAAGGTATCAACCTTAAACAATCACGATAAGGTACACCTTAATATCTCATTAAAAGACGTATTCGGTGCCAAAACTCTTACCATGACTTAAATATCTATTTTTAACCCCTATATTGAAACTGAAAGCTCCGAAAAAGTGACATTGTAGCAGATTTATCAGCGTTTGAAAATGGACGGTCTAGAAAATGTGTTACAAGATGCACTATTTTTAGGACTTGAAATTTATTTTTTGATCCCTATCCTAATATATCTAGATCAATATATTATAGTGGGTAATTTTCTAGTGATGAAACAACCTTTTTCGATGGGTTTTCGAAGTGCACCATAATTGTTAACACCTTATATGAACATTTTCCATTTTTAAAAAGTGACAACTTTGTCTGTCAATAAGTCTATTTAATTTTCAAAAATTATAACGATATAATAAAAAATTGATTTGCTTAAAAGTAATTATAAGAATTAATATGCCCTAGATGATAAGCGCAGCTTTCATTTTGATGCTCGAATTTGAAAGATCAATCTGAAATTGTTCTTAGTAGTTTGTCGTATAAATGCATGAAAGCATGAGGTGGGTCCAACAAAGCTTGAACCGACCGGGGCCCAGTCTGGCTCCAGCCTAGTCCCATTCATGTTGAATTGGATCCTGTCACTAGTAAAAAGACACATGCTTTGCACATGTGACAAGAGAGCATAATGCATATAATGTAAAATGAAAATTTTCAATTCCAAAAAAACCAAAAAAATAAGCTACGACGTAATGATTATTAAACTTCATGGTATCTTAAAAAAATTAAACTTAAATAGTAACGTGATGAGAAATCAATATACTTCATCTACGTATGGGGCCATTGATAATATATAGCAATCCTATACAATAATAATATTTTAGGTGATAAGAGGGTAGTTGAGATAAGGATGTTGAGATAGATGAATGGCAATACAAAAATGAAAGAATTCGAAAAAAATACATATAAGGGAATTTAGAGGTGACTCTAATAGGTGATAAGATGAGGCAAAGTAGACTTAGGTGGGCTAATCATATGCAAAATCAACCTAAAAGAATACCTCTCAAGAGGGGCAATTTAGTTGAAGTGGAAGGCTCTAAAATAGCACGAGGAAGGGCCAAAAGGATATAGATCGAAGCAGTGAGAAGAGATATGGTGATTTGACTGAGAGTATGACCCTTGATACAACAGAGTGGTGAAATAGGATTTATGTAGCTGACGCCAAATAGTTGGGATAATGCTCAGATGATTATGGTGATGAATATAAAATATATTAAAACTAAGAGAAAATTACTCCAATATCCTCCAATTTTCCATTAAAAATCCCCTCTTTCACAATTTTCATTCATACCCAAAAGCTTCATTTTTGCATTTTTGTTCGAAATTATCCTTTTTTCAAGCTTTCAAGATAAAAAATAGTCATATTCTGTATCTCAAGTATTTTCTTATTTTCAAAATTCAAAAATACAAATTAAGCTTCCAACTAATTTTTTGGATTTTCAATATCTGAAAAACAGCCATGTTCAATATTTACTTGCGTTTACATTTTTTTTGGATTTTTAGAATCTGAAAATAAAATTTTAACGTTTTGTGGCTAATTTTAGAAATTTACTAGTCTTAAGATTTTAAGGCTATTCTATAACAAAATATTTTACTAAGTTATAGTAAAAAATAAACAATAAATCATTTTTTAAATATACTGAATGTATTCTATGACACTAGATATTAGAGCAAGATATCCTAAGTTCATTTAGATCTCTTAACCGCCCTGACCTAGCCAAGCTGGAGTTGACCTGACCTAGCCGATTTTGCAGCCCCACATTGTATACACGGCCATATGCCGGAAGGGAACTTACATTGGAGGCTCATAGCTTTTTCTTTTTTGTTTTTATCAGTTTTGGTACTTCACAGGTAGAAATCCAACTTGAGATATAGCGTTGCTAAGGTAGGATTACTAATCACTTAAGCCCAAGACCGGTTCCTAAAAAATTGTGCTTTGGTGCTTGCAACTCTGTTGATTTTAAATTGGGGTTAAAAAAACGTTCTTAGCATCATGTGAATAGTGGTCCATTGTGTTAAAATATTTCCCACTGCTCAATAAGCATATTCTACATGCTCACACATTGCTCAATAATCTCCGCCAGCAACTCCCCTTTTACAGAGCCCATCATTGCCACCTCCATGGTGGTTCCAGCGTTGGGACAAACTCGATGCATGCACCACCTTCTCCTACTATGTTGCCGCTGCCTCCTCCTCCTCCTGCTCTCGCTGCTGCTTACTCTTTGCCATGATTCTTGGAGGATCTAATGGACCAACAACAACAAAAAGATTTTTCTAGTGCATGGCTAACAGCGATGGTTGCAGAGACTCCGGTGTCAACTCATACGGCAGCGGCAGCCGCGGTATACATGAAATGAAGCTTTCCATAAACTTTCATGCCATGGAGGATAGGCACAAGCATCCGATAGAATCTGGAAAGTCTGTTTCTCAAATTTGATCCATCTAAACAGGCTGGCAAGTTTTTTCTATGATAATCTTGTATGGTAATTATTCTGCATAATAAATTGAGATTATTTTAAATGGGATGGTAGTAAGTATATCATTGACTAAACTCAAAGTTCAAAAATAAAATTTTTGAACTTAATGACGTTCTAAGCCATCAAATTTGATATCCAGTGGCTATGATTGATCGTGACCTACTTGCACTATTGGTAAATAGTCTCATAGTATGCAATCCCTAATTAAAAATGGAAAATTAAATGGTACAACCCAAGCATCACTAAAATCCTTGGCCCTTGGCAGATTGAGTACCCAAACCCCTTGTAAACATTGAAATGACCATTTCCATCACCAAATAGGGAATCGAAGCTCCTAAAATGGTGCAAATGGGTGGATCTAGTGTCCATTAAAATGCCGGTTCACATCTTATCACTCAAGATGGAATACCTTGAGTTGTTATTTAATATTAGAGAAAGTTATATAAATCATGTCTCATTTTTTAAATTTAAAAATAACTTTTTATATTTCTTATTTTTCTCTCAAGTTCCACTTTTTGAAAGGATACAATCTATTTGGTAGAGATAAATCTTCCCCACCAATAATTGTAATTTTGGTGCTAGTGTGTTGGTTTATTAAAACTATTCTTGCTTCCTGACCATGAAACCCAAAACATAAAAATGGTGTATAGATTAGATGGATATGACCTTCAACACCCCTTGAAAAATAATAGGTGACGTTTAGAAATGAGTGTGAATGTAAAATTGACTAAAACTTCTCCCTCTACGATGGTTATAACACAATTTTAGAGTGCATTTCAATAATTATAAAATATATATTTTAATAGAGTAAAACTTTTTATATCATAACGAGAGGTTGCCACAGGTTTTCATTGGACGAAAAACCCCAAAATTCCACTTTTTCTCTCTACTAGCGGTTGTAAATTCAATGGAGTTTATCTTGATAAATGTGCTTATGAGAAAAAAATTCAATGGAGTTTACAGTGATAAATGTACACTTATGCATAGAAAGGACAACCACCATCAAGATCACCATCAATGGAACTCTAAAAGCCTTAAAAAAAACGTTGAGTCTGTCTCTCTCTTCAATTTTATCTCACAAAGCTCTAGAAAAACGGGGCACCCATTTTCTAAAATAGTTCAAGAGTTTAGATAGTTAGGGTTTGAGATCTCATGATGTGCTTTTATAACATGGGTGTAACCTTTTACTCTATCAACACCCTTGATGTACTAATCCAAAGGCACATGAGAGGCTAATGTACCTAGCCACCCATCCCCATCCAACCACTAGAAAGAAGGGATGGGATTTCACACTATTATCACTCATCCTAACTCTAAGTTATGTCACTTTACCATTTTGTCCATGACCTATGCTTTTTTTCCAATTGTATCCAATATGCCAATACAAATTCACCCTTAGTTCTTTTAATAATGTATTAGAGTAGATAACCACTAAGGGTAAAGTACAAAGAAGTAATTGGTAAAGCTCACACATGTTCAGATATTCTACTTTATCAAAGCCAACTACTTTGTAGATCTAAAATTTCAAACCAATCAATTTAAAGATAATGTCCCCTTCACACATGTGTGTAAAGATAGTTTTCACTCAAATTTGAAAATCTATTTTCTCTTTAATATCAAATAAATAAATTAATTAGACTTCACACTTGTCATGCATGGCCCATGTGTGAGTTAATTAAGACAAATGATAAAAATGGGGCCCTAAGTTATAACACAATATAACAAAATATAACAATATATAACAAGACACCACAAAACAACCCCCTATAAAACAAACAATCAAATGCCAATCTGGTCCTCCTGCTTAAGGATCAGTGCCCAACTGAGTGGTCATCCTAGAGTGAGGCGTGGGGTGCTACATGGTAGCCCTATGGCCACTTGAATGCCACATGGCACTACCAGGTCATGACTAAAGTAAAATTTGAGTCAAACAATTCGAAAAAACTCATTTTTTTAGCAAATAAATTTCTTAAAAATTCACTAAAATTCACAATAAATATTTAAAGTATTTTCGAGTACTTATTAGTTTTTTGTCATCATTATAAAATCAGACAAAAGGTATAGTGAGATCTCAGGCTAATAACTCTAGGTATCAGATTACTCCAATGGGTTAGTCCCAAATGATGTTCTCACGAGTCTTAAATCAACCCAATAAACCTATGTTCCACAATCTAAAGCAGGGACACATAATTGTCCACATCAAAACAGCTGAGCCAGAACTTCCGATCATCCGGCTCTCAATGGATTACATGGGTACACCTGTGGGACATAATCTAACTCAATTACTTGGGCCCTCTCAAAGCACTTGTGCACTAGCTCTTCCAAACACGGATAATGCATTTGGAAGAGTGGTTTCCCGTATGAAATGAAAATGCACATGCCATGTAATGGTCTCGTGTCAGGATACAGACTTATGTCCCATAAGTCTTGACCATTCCATATAGGGAAAATCCTCAATAAGTACTCGGGTTTTAATTTTCTCTTTTGGATTCTCCAAGCCCTGACCGATCACAGCTAAACATGAGGCTAACCTAAAAAATCATGACTAGGAGGTGACCCTCACACTTCCTTGAGAAATTGATTTCTCAACACGTGAACTCTCGAGGCCTCAGGCGTACTCGGGGTAAATGAATCTAAGCTCCATTTTGCAAGGCGTCAGGATTTCATTCTCTCAATCGCACCCATTGAATGAGAGACTATTGGAATTTAAGCCTTAATAGGCTATATTTTCAACATTCTCCCACTTGGCCATTTGAGGTCGGAATATATCTTTCTCTCTCATTATCGTTCATAACAAATCAAAGCATTCATACTCATCCTTGGATTTATCATTCACAAGCAATAGACAAAGTAATAACAACTATGTCAACCTCCTTAAACCCATCCCATGAACATGCCTCATAAAATCACTTGCCCCCAAGCCCTTAGTTAATGGATTTGCATGCATAGCCTAAGATGAAATATACCAACTTCTACTTCACCAGCTGCTATATCTTCCCTTACTCTATGATATTGGGCTTTAATGTTCCTTCACTTTTTATGGAACCTTGGTTCAACTACCACTGCTATTGCAGCTTGATTGTCACACATGATTCTAATAATTCCATGCTTTAGAGGGTTGAAGTTACGATGATTCAAAAACTTCTTATTCCAAATGACTTCTAAAGTTGCGGAACTTAAAGCCATATACTCGGATTCCATCGTTGATAGGGCTAAAGTATCTTACTTCTTGGTGCGCCAAGAAAAGGCACCACCCCCATAAAGAAATAGATAACCTGAAGTGGATCTTGAGTCATCCAGGTCTCCTTGATAGTCGAAGTTTTTGAATCCCAAAACTTTAAGCTCATTTACATTGTCATAGGTTAATCCATAGTCAAATGTTCCTTTCAAATACTTCATGATTCTTTTCTGACTTTCCAATGTTCTAATCCAAGATCACTTTGAAATCTACCAATCAAGCTTTGAGAAAATGCTAGATCGGGTTTAGTTCCCAAGGTTAAATACATTAGTGATCCTACGACACTCTTGGAATTCTTTCCATTTTATTTCTCTCAAGATCAATGTTTGGTTTCATATTAACATTTAATTTTCCTCTCCTTTCCACAGGTGTATCTATAGGCTTGGATTCACTCATATCAAATCTCTCAAGAACTTTCTTGGAATATGTAGATTGAGATAATTGAATAATGTGGGCTGCTTTAGCTCTTATAATATGAATCCCTAAAACATACGAAGCCTCTCCCATATCTTTCATATCAAAGTTACTTGATAGCATTGCCTTTGCTACTAGCTATTAGAATATCATCCACATATACAGACATGAAAGTAATGTCAGTCCCACTAATCTTACCATACACACAACGGTCATCCTCATTTTGTTTGAATCCATATCTAATCAGGGTTTGGTGGAACTTGAGGAATCATCTTCTTGAAGCTTGTTTGAAACCATAAAGTGATTTGTTGAGTTTGAACACGAACTTTTCCTTTCTTTTCACAATGAGTTAGTTCATGTATATATCCTCTTCCAGGTCACCATTTAAGAAGGCGGTTTTCATAACCATTTGATGCAATCTGGGTCAACGTAGGCTGCTAAGGATATGATCATCCTAATTGAAGGCATTTTTGGCAACAGGTGAATAAGTGTCAAAAAAATATACCCCTTCCTTTTGAGTAAAACCTTTTGCTACAAGTCTTGCCTTGTATTTCTCAATACGCCCTTCGGAGTTAAGTTTCTTTTTGAATATCCACTTGCATCCAATGGATCTAAAGTTAGGTTGCAATCAGACTAACTGTAATATATGGTTCTTTATGATTGAATTTATCTCATCTTGTATGGCTTCCTTCCATAACTTATGACCCGAACAAAACATAGCATGTAGGTAAGAATAAGGTTCATCATCGGGTTCCTCACTAATCCTCTCATAGTCCTCCTCAAGGTAAGGGAAAAATGTAGGTGGTATCCTAATTCTCTCACTTCACTTAAGTGGGATGGTTTCAATTTTTTTGTTACGCTAAAGCTCACGAAAGTCTACTCTCTTTGGGTTAATTCTCTCTTAGGGAATTCATCCTCAAAGAAATGGGGGTCAAGGCATTCAATCATATTACGATTAAAGAGGTTATAAAACCTAAATCCCTTCCCATGGCATGGGTATCCTTTGAAAACACATTTTTATGGTTTTATGATCAAGTTTGGACCTATTTTGGGACGGTATGAGAACATGGGCTGAACATCCCCAAACCTTGATGTGCTTTATTGAGGGAGGTCGGCCCATGAAGAGTTGGTAAGGAGTTGATTGAATTGCTTTCGTGGGAGTCCGATTAAGGACATATGTGGCGGTTAGAATCATATCCCCCCAAAACTCTAATCCAAGATTAGCGATATTCATCAAACATTGCACCATCTCATCTAGGGTCCTATTCTTTCTCTCGATAACCCCATTTTGTTCAAGTGAGTAAGGCATGGTGGTTTGGTGGACAATCTTATATTGGACACAAAGATCTTGGAAGGCTTGGGAGGTGTATTCCCCACCCCTATCCGATCTAATGTTTCTGATGGTTCAACCTAACTTCTGTTTTATATTGTTGGAATATGGTTATGGCATCACTTTTGTTTTTCAAGAGATAGGTGTGACAAAAACGGGAGTGATCATCAATGAATGTTATGACGTACCTCATGTGCCCCATGGTAGGCACACTCATAGGTCCACACACATCCGAGTGGATCAGTTCTAAAAGACTAGAGACCCTTTCAACCTTATGGTGGGACTTCTTTACCATCATTCCTTTAAGGCAAGCCCCGCATCCATTGTGAGAATCGATATTCATTTTATCAAGCAATCTTTCTTTAATCATAATATGCATTCTAGGTAGATTAATGTGACCTAACATTAAATGACATAAACTAAAATTTGTAAATCATCACCCATGTAAGCAAACTCCTTTTTCATTTTAATTTCATAAAGCCCTTGAACCAAGTGGGTTACAACAACAAGTTCTCTATTAATAAAGCCATCATGCACATAGACTCTATCCTCCTTGAACAAGAGCACAAACCCGGCTTTACTCATCTTGAAAACCGAGATGAGATTCTTCCTCATCCCTAGTGTATAGAGGGTGTCCTTAAGCATGAGAGTCTCACCACTAGCGAGCTCTAACACATAGTCCCTTTTTCCTAAGTCCCTTTCCCTTTGATTTCCACCGATATAAAGAATATGGGTGATGGGTTTGATATCATAAAACCTTCTAAATCCCTTCATAGAATTTGCCACATGGATAGTAGCCCCTGAGTCAATAACCCACACGTCCGCCTCCTCATTGGTAATCAAAGACTCATGGACCACGCAAACTCTCTCTTTCCTTGGTCCTCCATCAGTATTAGCTTGAGGCTTACCGGTATTAGGCTTAGAAGTAAAATGAGGATTTTGTGGATGAGGAGGACACCTACAAAACTTTTGGGTATTCCCGTATTTCTTGCATCTATAACACTACACCTTCAATAATCTTCGCTTGAGGGCCAAACCAAACTCCCACCTATCATCAAAGGTGTGGGTGGTGGTTTAGGACTAAAAGGCATGGGGCTAGCATGATTTGGGGGGTAGGCATGGGTTTTAGGAGGGTAAGGTCTAAATGGATAATGGGAGTAGCATTTTCCCTTTTGCTTCCCCTTCCCTTTCCATTTTCCTTTTCCCTTTCTTTTCTTGTTCTTAGCATTATCACTCCCACTCACTATCACATTACATGTATTTTCCATAGAAGGGTTAAGAAGAGAAGAAGAGATAGGAGTAATGAGTAAGCGAATAGAAGAAAATGAGGGTAGAAGAGATTTTACAATATATAGACCATGGACTATGGTCCATCCATTGTCATTCTTCTTTGTTCTTCTCCTTCTATGAAAAATGCAATCTCCTCCACTGTTGTAAGTGCATCTTTGGCCATCAAATTGGCCACAAAGGTATCCCATGAGGGTAAGATCGAAAGCACAAACATCGTCTTTTGTGTTACCTCATCATATGAGTGACCGAATCTCTCACTCTCTTTTATACAACTCTTGAACCCTCTTAGATAATCACCCACTTTGGTGTGATCATCTATTTTGCAACACATGAGATTTCTCATTCTAATGATCCATTGAGCAACATTCGGTGTGTCATATTTTTTTTCATGCTCTCCATAACATCTTTGACACACACAAAATTCTCATACTCATTAACCAAGGGATCACTCATGATTGCAAAAATAATGTTCATGGCACTTTGGTTTTTGTTATGTCATGTCTCATATGCATCCTTAACAACTTGAGGAGCATTGATCGAGGGAGGATTAGGTAGTCTAAAAGTCAATAATGGCAATAGACCTTCTTCATAAAACACAACCAATTTTCCTTTTCCATTCAAAGAAATTGGTTCTATTGAACCTCTCCTCCTTAACAAATTCGGTGAGTATCGAACGGGCTGTCATGGGTTCCTATTTGGATCTCTATTGTCCCTGTAAAGACCCCAAAAGAGGTTGTCAATGAGCCTAGCTCTAATACCAATTGATAGTGGATACAAAGACTAGATCAAATTTTCCAATCGAAAAACAAGGCAAAATGGACCTTCAACAAGCCACTTGCTTAAAACCAAGCTAAGTGAATAAGTTACAATCATTTAAATAAATATACAATCATTTCTAGCCATGTAAAACCACTGTAAACAAACTCAAATACCAACCCCTTATGGAGCTATTACATATAAAGCAAGACTAGCTTATGAATTACACTTTCATAACACAAATTACAAAACTATGTCCCAAACCTTAAATACAACATACAACTAATCTAAAAAAATATATAAGAAATAAAATCAACTAAATAGGGAATAATAATTCAAAATTAAAGTTGAGAAGCCATGTGTTGAACCCCTTGTGACGGGGCCACGCAATCGGACCCTATAAGGACTTAATTTTGTCCCTTTAGATTACACAAAAGTGGTTCAATCTCACAAGAGTGTCTAATTCAAATGGGAAAAAATTACACACCTTAAAATCACATCTTAATAACTCAACACACTGGCGTTATAATCCAAAATAGGATGCAAAACGTTTGAATCGAATCGGATAAAGAAGAAGAGAGTTATAGCCAAACTACATACGGTTGTCGCTCGAACCACCTAAACAGTCTTGTATGAAAAGATTATGAACCCCCAATAGGTAAAAAACGAGACGAAAAGTTTTTGAAAATTCAGTGACACACTGAGACTAAAGTAGTTGATGGATTTGCAGCAAAGAAATCAATGGATACTATGCATGATGGTGGATTTTCATGCATATAAACAATAACTCATGAAGGACCACACTAAGAATAAGCATGATGAAAAAGATGATCAAATGATAATTCTAAGATCAATGAAATTTTTGTAAATTCAAAACTCCATCAACTATGGATGCCAAGAATATGAACTTATGAGAAAAAAAACTCAATAGAGTTTACCTTGATTAATATACATTATGGACTTAAGCATAAGAAATGATGATCACCATCAATGGAACTCTAAAAGCCTTTAAAAAAAACATGGAGTATCTCTCTCTTCAATTTTATCTCACAAAGCTCTAGAAAAAGGAGGCACGCATTTTTCAAAATGGTTCAAGAGTTGAGATAGTTAGGGTTTGAGATCTCATGATGTGTTTTTATAATATTGGTGTAACCTTGGACTCAATCAGCACCCCTGATGCACGAATCCAAATGCACATGAGAGGCTAATGTACCAAGCCACCCATCCCCATCCAACCACTAGGATGAAAGGATGGGATTTTACATCTTTATCACTCACCCTAACTCAAAGTCATGCCACTTTACCATTTTTTCTTTGACCCATGTTTTCATTCCAATTGTATCCAATATGCCATTACAAAAATACAATTTAGTGTTTTTAATACTATACTAGAGTAGATAACCACCAAGGGTAAATGGAAAAGCAGTAATTTGCAAAACTTATACATGTGAAGATATTCTACTTTAACAAAGCCAATCACTTTGCAGATCTAAAAATCCAAACCAATCAATTTAAAGATAATATTCTCTTCACACATGTGTGTGAATATATTTTTCAACTCAAATTTGAAAATCTATTTTCTCTTTAATATCAAATATAAAAATTAATTAAACTTCACACATGTCAAGCACGGCCCATGTTTGAGTTAATTAAGACGTGATAAAAATGAGGTGCTAAGTTATAACACTATATAACAATATATAACAAGACACCATAACACAACCCCTTATAAAACAAGCAACCAAATGCCAATCTGGTCCCTCTCACCAAGGGATTAGCGCCCAGCTGGGAAATGATCCTGAGAGAGGCGTGGGGTGCCACATGGCAACCCTATGGCCACTCGGATGCCACATGACACTACCAGCTCAGGACTACAGTGGAACTTGAGTCAAACAAATTGAAAACCTCATTTTTTAGCAAATAAAATTTCGTAAAAATTCTCTAAAATTCACAATAAATATTTAAAGTATTTTTGAGGAATTATTATGTTTTTCTCATTGTTATAGAATCGGACAAAAGGTATAGTGAAATCTCAGGCTAATAACTCTAGGTATCGAAGTACGCCATTAGGCTAGTCCCTAATGATTGTTCCGTCGAGTCTCAGATCTACCCAATAGACTTATGTTCCACAGTCTAAAGTAGGGACACATAATTGGTCATATCAAAGCCGCTGAGTCAGAACTTTCGATCATCCAGCTCTCAATGGATTACAGGTGTACCCTTGTGAGACATGATTTAACTCAATTACAGGGGTTCCTTCAAAGCACATGTGCACTGGCTCTTTCAAACTCGAACAATGCATTTGGAAGAGTGGCTTCTCATACGAAATGAAAATGCATATTTCATGTAATAGTCTCGTGTCAGGATACGGACTTATGTCCTATAAGTCTTGACCATTTCGTACAGGGCGAATATTCAATAAGTACTCGGGTTCTATTTTTTTCTTTTGGATTCTCCAAGCCCCGGCCAATCGCAGCTAAACATTGGGCTAACCTATAAAATCCTGACTATGAGGTGACTCTCACACCTTATTGAGGAATTACTTTCTCAACACGTGAACTCTCGCTGCCTCATGCGTACTAGGGGAAAAAGAATCTGGGCTCCATTTCGCAAGGAGCCAAGATTTCAATCTCTCAATCGCTCCCACTGAATGAGAAACCACTAGAATTTAGGCCATAATTGGCCATATTTCCAACAAGAAGCATGAGAAAATGTAGGAATTTTGGAGAGAGAAAATTGGGGTGGGGAAGGTCTTTGGTTCAGGGATAGAAGATCTGGAAAAATTAGGGCTGCAAATATTTGTCAATTTTTATTTTACAAAAATATACCCCTATAACTGAATCAAGATCTTTAATAGATGGGTAATTTAGGCCAATCTACTATTTACATCACTTTCTAAATATCACCTACTATTTTTCAAAGGATCTTTATATTGTTCTTGGTAGATTTTGCTTGAATTTCTTGTGTTATATAAGTTTGTTGTAATTATTGTTTTCCACTCTTTACACCCACATGCACGTGTACTCTTTTCTACACACAAGCACCTACAAAACGATTTCTAGCTTTCGAAAACCTTGACGTTGGCATTAAAGTCGAGAGGGGGCACCAAGCTCTTAGAGTTGGTACACTTAGGAATGTGTAACTTTAATGTGAGCCCATCTGCTATTCCTGCTTCTAAGAACACCCCGTATAGAGTAGAACCCCTAGCACGGCCCATAAGGGTTCACTCGAGAACTACGTGGGATTTGTTTATTTATTAAATTTTTATATTATCTCATCATAACTTAATAAACAATTTAAAAAAAAAAAAATGGTTACTTTAAGAGCTACACCTAGCTACCCTTATGGATAACTACATTTTTAAAATAAAAAAAGAAAAATGTAAGATTTTATTCCCAATTTCTTTCATGTGATTCTTCCCTAGCCCCAAGAGAATAAGTGAACCAAATTTAGGCAAAAACCATTACCCCAAAGACCATATAAGTAGGGGAGGGCAGAGTGATGTAGCCATCTACCCAACGGCCCACCAAGTGCTTTTTCAAAAAAAATTTACTTTGTCCCTATCCATAATGAGCACACGCGTGATACCTAATGAGGCATGCCTTTGAAAATAACACCATCTACCTATTATTATTCATCAATAATAAGTGGAAAATGTTTATGTATCGCATCAACTATCAACTATAAAAGAAAACACAGCTAAAAAACCTAACATAAAAGGTTCTAGTACAATTGGTTATCTCAACCTCGAGATTTGAGGATAGGAGAGAAAAATGGATTTCAAAACCTAAGATTTGTACATTTTATAACAAATTATCCAGAAATAACAAGAATATTCTAGACTTCACTCATTCCCAATTCAAATTTGCATGCATTGCATGCTTTAGACTCCTCTCTCTCAATCTCGGTACTCCTTTCTCTCAATCTTGGAATTGTGGCTTTGGAACTCTACACAATTTTTTTACATCATTCCAAAATTAGCCTTAACATAACTTTCCCAAATATCCCTTACATTAAAATCTAATGCCCAATATACCCTTGAACATAATCAAGCTTATTTTCAACATGGCTGAGATGGAATGTCATGCCTCTATACTATTTTATTTTATTAATTTTTTAATAAACATTTTGACATCCAATTTTGGGCATCCACCCCTCTCTTAAACTCACATCTACAAAAAAATAAAATAAAATGGCCAAAATACCCATGTCAGTTATAGGGATATCTGGTCCTTTTATTTTATCGAAATTATTTTTTTAACATTTTTTTTAGGTGTGCCCCATTAAGATGATGGCATGTACCAAATTTCATATTCATATAATATGTACAAAAAAATATAAATAAAATACTCTAAGGCGTTGGATCTAGAACAAACAGTCAGTAACTCAATTGATCTTGATCTAAATGGACAATTGGATGAGGAGAATATACAACTTGTATACAATAGAGGAAGTATACGAAGCTGAAAATGTAATGAATAAAGGTCGTTTATTTTAGCAAGAAGAATAAATGGCTATAGATTTTGGCCGAAGGTGAATTTGTTCAACCCAACTTTTTGTCTAACCCTTATCATCATTAAATGAACAATTCAATAAAAATCAAAATAAAAAAACTAAAAATAACAGATTTTGAGTTCTTAAAAGGGTTTCAACTGGCCACCACAGAAATGGATGATCGATACAAAATTTCTAAATTCCAATGTTATCCTGAAAAAATTTTGCTATTGGCTACTTGTTCGTAGCCAAGAAGATGTGTGGCAAGTTTCAGGCTATATAATTGTCCCTCAAAACTCAAATAGGTCGGGGTGCAAACAATATTTTTTTGAAAAGTATAGAATAAGGCATTTTAGTGTTATTTACCCCCAAAAAAAGAAGTCAATCTTTTGTATAAGGAGATCACAATTACTAATGGCCACTAGATTTAAAATCAGGTAATTGGAAATAGAGGATTTACAAACTCAAAGTTCAAAAAATATTTATTTTGATATTTACAATACATCCTAGGCTTTAGGATTTGACATCTGACCATTTTCAATGATCCTGGCCTCCTTGTGCCAAAAACCAATGGTCATACAATGTATAATACCTTCATTTATAGAACTTTCAAAACCATATTTAGTATTTATAAAATGTGAATTTCCATTAACGTTTCCATTATTAACGAAAGCAAAGGATGGAAGAAATCATATAGGTCCGTTGTATTTGATCGAATAGGTGTGCTTTCACAAAGCATAAAACTTCTATAAAAAGGTACTATGAGACTATTTAGTTTTTGTATAAAGAGGTCACAATTGTTTCTAGCCATTCGATGTGAAATCTGATTGATCGAAGTATGTCACAACATTTGCAAACAATTTGTGCCCAAATAGAGATAAATCCTCAACTGCCCGATTTTAAATCTAATGGTCAATAATAATTGTGGACTACTTGTATCAAAATAAATGGCCTCGTTGTATACATTTCCGTTAGTTATTGATTATAGTTACTATTACTAGTTTTCATCACCATCAAATCTCTAATCCAACAATTGTGCATCTCCAATATAACCCATGTAAACTCCTACTTGATCAATGCTCAAGGAAAATAATCCCTTTTTATTATGCAGAATAATGCCCTTTTACTATACAAGATTATCACAGAAAAAACCTGCCTACCTCTTTAGATGGATCAAATTTGAGAAACAGACATCCCGGATTCTACTGGATGCTTGTGCCTATCCTCCATGCCATGAAAATTTACGTCAAGCTTCATTTCTTGTATATCAGCAGCCACCACGGCCGTCGCCACCTGCGTTCACACCAGTGTCTCTGCGTTTTGTTGTACACTCTTGGTTTCCGTTGAGGGAAACTATAGTCAATTGTAGGTTATGCTACGATCTCGAGAGATTGTGGGTATGAAACCATAGATAGGTCCCACTTGTATATCATTTTCTCATCTCAGTTAATGGAACATGGTTAAATTTTATAATTGTCGAACCAAATTTTCAGTTATTAAACCATTTAGGCTGCGTGGTGAAACTTCTCCAACATTCATGGATTCTTGTGGCCATAAACGAAAATAAAGAGAAAAGAAAACACCATCCTCTAGTGGTATTTTGCGAGAGAGAGAGAGAGAGAGAAAGAAAGGCGAGAGAGAAGATGGAGAGCGGGAAACTTTTTGCAACTGTTTAGGAATTTGAGAGAGAGAGAGACCGAGTTTTGATATTGAGAGAGATGGTGTTTTTACTTCGTTGTAGTTATCTTTGTATTCTCTCTTCTTATTAATAAAATATGTTACTCTTGTCAAAAAAATAAAAAGAGAGACGGTGTTTTGAGAGAGAGGGAGACGAGGTAGAAATGGGAACTTTATCCAATAGTTTGTGTATTTGAGATAGAGAAATGGAATTTTGAGAGAGAAAGAGAGAGATAGTGTTTTGGGTGTTTGAGAGAGAGAAACAATGTTTTGAGAGAGAAAGACGGTGAAGTTAACATAGAAAGAAAAAGGTAGTTGAGAGGGTGTCATTTTACTATTTCTTTGGGTCAAAAATATATAGTCAAGGGTCCAAGGGGTTAGAGGATAAAAAAAAGACAGAGACACTATGATGCAAGTAATATTCTGAATCATTCGGTCTCATGAGAAATAGATACCAAAAATAGGGGGTGCAGTGATTTTTTCCTTTCTTTTTTTCATTTGAACTTTAACAAAAGTTTCATCGAGTGAATGAATGGAAGCAAAGTATAAGTGTCTCTCCCCTCGACTCTCTTACTCTCTCTCTCTCCAACCAGCTTATCCAAGATCGCTTCTCTCATTTCTAGCTACATCCTCATTATTATTATTTTTCAATTCTTGACTGGTATGGGATGGTAATGTAGAAAACTTATCATGCTATGACCCAAGGAAACCAGGGGATTTCCATAGTATAATATCATATAGAGGTTACAATCACTGATAGCCATCAGATGTGAAATTTGACAGTTTAGGGTGTATCTCAAAATTCAAAAATATTGTTTTCTAACTTTGAGCCAATCAAACCACGCGATTTTACATAAATGGTAATGGTTGGTATGACCTCTTGCAGTAAAGATAAATAGGCTTATAATATACTTTTCTGTAAGTTATATATGTAAAAAACACATAAAAAGTTCCCTATTTGGAGTGACCTCTTTTTACTTTCCCTCGTTTAAAGTTTCGCCAAAAATTACTCCAATTACAATTCAAAATATAAATAGGAAGAGTACCTAAATTATGGGAATTATTTTATTGCATAAATAATTATGAAAAATATTGCCACCAAATTTATATACAATTCACTGTATTTCTATTGAATTCAACCAACTTGTCTTCTTTTTGTATTACCCCCATATTAGGTGAGAATACCAATATCATTCAAAGAGAATATCCTATTTTTATCTACTTTACACCTAAATAAAATAAAATTTCCCTATTTTGAAGAAAAATTATTAAAAAATAAATACCAGCCACAATTTTCAAATTCTTTCCCATGTTTTGGGTGGTAATTACAAGGAGAATCTATGCTCCTACCAAAGCACCCATCAAAAAGATAGATAGAAAATTGGCAATCTCCTTTAGGAAAAGATATATATGAAATCTTGTCGTTTGCTATTATTGTCAAAAATGAAACGAGTGTGGGTTGGCAGCCTAAAAATCTTTGGTTGCTTATTAGAGAAATTAATGGTGCTGAATCATCCTAATTAAGAAATTAATGGTGTTGAGTCATCCTTATTAAGAATCCTTAGCCCTAACATAATAATTTCAAAGTTGCCCTCCAACAAATAAATTCCCGAATTTTATACAGTAAATATATATAATTTGCTTGCAAGTTTATACTGTATGCACATAGCTCTCTGTCTAGCTCTCTCTTCCTCTCTATATATATATATATACTGTATACACATAGCTCTCTGTCTAGCTCTCTCTTCCTCTATATATATATATATATATATATATATATATATATATATATATACTACAAGTATACTAGAATGGTTTACACTAATGTAACTATACACTTTATCTCTGGTTTTCCTCTATATATAGCTAGACATTTCTCTCTAGTTGAAGCACATAAATCATTTGGAAGGTGCTCTCTCAACTATGACTTGCATTGTCATAGTTGAGAGAGCACCTTCCAAGTCACAGCCTTCCATTATCAATGATGAGTAGTGGTGATCGATGTTATGTTTGTCGAACCCCGCACAAAGCGGACTCAATTGGTATGTCACAATAAGTTTGTTGTCCGATTGCCAAAATACAATTAGTTCAATCCGATCACGAAAAATACGAGTCTACATTTATACTTCACTTCTTATTTCAATTTTTTGGCTTTTTTTGCACAGGGTACTACAAATCGGAGACACCATTTCCACCGTTGACACCATTTCCACCGTTGACAGCCAACAATAGCTTCATCAAGACAACTACTTATGGTATAATATGTTTCTTCATACGGTAAACCCTAAACAACATCTGGGCTCGCTTCCTGCAATTTGTTTCGTGCAGGCTTTGCGTAGTATATGTCCCATGAAGAAAAAATCTGCATGTCTACATGCAAGTCTAAACAAACACAAACACAATCATACACGCATTTATACATGCCTCCCTCTCTATGTGCACAAATTGCATATGCAGTACCATAATGGGACCAACAAGTCCACACCCTATGAGGATCGGAACCAAACTGGTTTGATCTAGGAAAAATTGAATCCTAAAAACAAAGCGTTTTTTTTTTTTGTGTGCAGTTTGTATAGGGTTGCAACCGTATTTGTATAAATAACGTTGCGACGCTCCATATTGTCTATTTTAGTTTGACAGTGTAGATCTGGCACATCTTTTAAGGCAATG
Source organism: Amborella trichopoda (assembly GCF_054954075.1). Taxonomy (NCBI): domain Eukaryota; kingdom Viridiplantae; phylum Streptophyta; class Magnoliopsida; order Amborellales; family Amborellaceae; genus Amborella; species Amborella trichopoda. The sequence continues at coordinate 13,111,083 of NC_142340.1, read as the reverse complement.
TCAAAATGTAGCATGTTTTTTAAAACAATGTTAGATCTATACTTTTCCAAATAAAATAGACAGTGTGGATTGTTTTACAACCTTGTATAAACTTTCAATTGCAATTTTATTTGATTTTAAGGATTTTATCTTATTCTAATTAGAAAAGCCTAAACAAACGCTTCTAATTTCAGTGTTTAATCTCCTAGTTGGGAATTTTAGAATTATTTGCATTGCAATTTTACTAGAGTTTTTGGATAATGAATGTTTCCGTAGTTTAGTCCATAGCTCTTTGCTATAAACTGCTTGGAGATGATATATTTATCTGTTATAAATAGAAGATGTTTCCTTAACTATGTTTAGAAAGATGATATGTGGCCTCTTTCTAGTTATTCTCTAACCATTGATAAGCGACAAATCAGTGAACTTAACCTTGAGCTACAATTTAAAAAATACTTAGTTTGTTTATTATGACAGATGTAATACACAAACAACGTGTTACATGTATCTGAGCCCCATGTTATTAGCAACCAATGGTTGAGAATTTAAAATGAGACATTCTTTTACTCGAGCCCATCAAAATGGAGAAATGTGTTCTACTAAAAATTTGTGGTCGTGGCACATGTAAGATATTGTTTGTATGTTATGCGTATTACAACACTTTGTCTGTTTAATTTGATAGAGAAAATTAAGGGAAAATTTTCATATGTGGTGCCACCCACATAATAAACATAGATCAAACTACGTACGGATACTTTAGAGGGGGCAATTATCAAATGGAATGTCATTTGCTCGAAATTACCAGCACCACCCCCTTTCTCAACGGTTTTTTATTTTTCCTAAGTTACCCCCTGCAATGCAAACATCGGATAAGGGTTTATTTTTTCCCCATGCTATTCGGCATTCTCAATACTGGACAGCAATCTGCTATGTCCCAAATTAGCGAGCCCTCTTTGAAGGTAGCCGGCTCATCCATGGCACCTCACCCTGCAAATCTTGAGCGCAGAGGAAAGCTTTCGCACTCATCAATTAATCTCTATATTTCTCTCTCTACCTCTCAATCTGTTGTCCCCAAATAGAGACTTTTGTTGCCTTCCGCCTACAACCCACACAGTCCAAATTTTTGGTATCCCACTCAGAAGGTCAGGGATGTCAATTTTGGGATCCTTGGCTCTGTAGGAAAAAAGCTTCTGATTCTTGGATGTTTTTCAGAGGCATAGGGTGTTTTTCACTACATAAAGTAGTTATTATGACAAATTGTTTCTCTTATATACCACAAAACTATTGAAAAATACCTAAAGTGCCTCTATTATGGATTTGAAACATGAATGAACAAGGACATATTAGTAATTTGACTCACTTAAGATTTTTGAGCCAAATAATCTCAATACCCTTGCTTTTTCGAAATTTCAAATCTAAAACTTGATTTTTAATAAAAAAAAACTCTTATTTTTGTATAAGAACTAGGAACAAACATGAAATTTTTGTATTTGGCCACACTTAAGTAACCAAAGTAAAATGATGTAAATGCTTATGCTTGTTCCAATTTTTGAACTCATAATAAGCATTTTAATTTTAAACTACATAACTTGGGTTTAGAACCTGGAACAAGCAAAAGTATTTAGGTCATTTTGCATGTTCAATTTAAGTGGATTAAATTTCAAAATTCCCCCACTTCTTCTAGTTCCAAACTATGAACAAAGAAAATTTGGGCATTTTTTAATAAGGTAGCTGAGGAAATACCCAAGATACAAAATTTAAAAAATGTAGCAACTTTCTTTGTGAATAAGTTAAACCGTCTACCTTATATACCTCAACAATTTTGAAAATACCTAAATTGGTCTTATTACAGGTTTGAAACATGAATAAGCAAGGACATATCGGTAATTTGACTCACTTAAGTTATTTGAGCCAAATGATCTAAATACTCTAGTTTTTTCTAGATTTCAAATCGTAAACTTGATATTTAATAAACGAAAAAATAATAATCATAAAAAAAAAACTCTTATTTCCATTTAAGAACTAGGAACAAACAGAAAATTTTTGTATTTGGCCATATTTAAGTAACCCAAGTAAAATGATGTAAATACTCATGCTTGTTCCAATTTCTAAGCTTGTAATAAGTATTTTAAAATTAAATACGTATCTTGGATTTAGAATATGGAACAAGAAAGTGTATTTAGGTCATTTAGCATGTGCAATTTAAGTGGGTTAAGTTTCAAAATTCCATCACTTCTTCTAGTTTCAAACTAGGAACAAAGGAAATTTGGGCATTTTTTATTAAGATAGCTAAGGATATACCCAACATAAAAAAAATTTAAAATCATAGCAACTTTGTTTCTGAATGAGTTAATTCGTCTCTCTTATATACCTCAATAATTTTGAAAATACCTAAATTGGTCTCATTATGGGTTCAAACATGAATAAGCAAGGACACAATGGTAATTTGACTCACTGAAGTTATTTGAGCTAAATGATCCAAAATAATCTTGCTTGTTTGATATTTCAAATTTAAAACTAGATTTTTAATATAAAAAAAAAAACACTCTTATTTATGTTTAAGAACTAGAAACAAAAATGAAATTTTTGTGTAAAGCTATACTTAAATAGCCCAAGTAAGTATTTTAAAATACTTATCTTAGGTTTAGAACCTGGAACAAACAAGGGTATTTAGGCCATTTGGTATATGCAATTTAAGTACGTTAAATTTCAAAAGAAATTTGGGCATTTTTTAATAAAGCACTGAGGAAATACTCAAGATACAAAATTTTAAAAAGGTAGCAACTTTATTTGGGGATAAGTCAAAAAGTCTCTCTTATATACCTCAACAATTTTGAAAATACCAAAATTAACCTTATTACGAGTTTGAAACATGAATAAGCAAGGACAAATTGGTAATTTGACTCACTTAAGTTATTTGAGCCAAATGATCTAAATGCCTTTGTTTTTTTTAGATTTCAAATCTAAAAGTTGATTTTTAATAAAAAAAAAACACTTATTTTCATTTAAGAACTAGAAACAAACAATAAACTTTTGTATTTGGCCATATTTAATTAACCCAAGTAAAAGGATGTAAATACTTGTGCTTTTTCCAATTTCTAAAGTCGTTATAAGTATTTTCATTTTAAAATACTTATCTGAGGTTTGGAGCCTGGAACAAATTAGGGTATTTAGATCATTTTACATATATAATTTAAGTGGGTTAAATTTCAAATTTCCCTCACTTCTTCTAATTCAAAACTAGGAAAAAAAAAAAAAAAGGTAATTGGGGATTTTTTAATAAAGTAGCCAATGAAATACCCAATATACAAAATTTTAAAAAATGTAGCAACTTTGTTTGTGAGTAAGTTAAATTGTCTCTCTTATGTACCTCAACAATTTTGAAAATACCTAAATTCGCCTTATTATGGGTTTGAAACATGAATAAGGAAGGACATATTGGTAATTTCACCTACTTAAGTTATTTGAGCCAAATGATCTAAATACATTGCTTTTTCGGGATTTCAAATCTAAAACTTGATTTTTAATTAAAAAAAAAAAATTCTTATTTTCATTTAAGAACTAGGAACAAACAAGAAATTTTTATATTTGGCCATACTTAATTAACCGAAGTAAAACTTTGTAAATATTAATTCTTGTTCCAATTTCTAAAGTCGAAATGGCTATTTTCATTTTAAAATACTTATCTTTGGGTTAGAGCCTGGAACAAACAAGGGTATTTAGGCCATTTTGCATATACAATTTAAGTAGGTTAAATTTCTAATTTGCCTCACTTCTTCTAGTTCCAAACTAGGTTAAAAAGGAAATTTGGGCATTTGTAATAAAGTAGCTGAGGAAATACCCAATATACCAAATTTTAAAGAAAATATAATTTATATAAGGGTGAGGCCCTAAACAATCAAATGAAAGAGCACCTCAAAAATTTATTAGAAGAGGTTGTTTCAATGCTAAAAAGCCCTCAATTAGGTCATCTCGACCTCAAGATATATAGATATGAGAAAAAATTGATTTCAAACCTTGGAAATAGTACTTCTTGTAATGTATTATCTAAACCATCAATTTTCAAAGCTTTCAAGTATTCATCGATCTGCTCGATCTACACTAGTTTTTAATTTTAAATTTTTATAATTAGATATGAAAATAAGTTTTTCGACCATCACAAGGATTTTTCACACTAAAACAACACTTTTTGACACTATTTAATGGTGAGTCTTACTTTGATTGATTAGCCCTCCGCCATATACAAACCACACCCCATTTTAAAAGGGGATAAGGTACACCTTAAAATCTCATTAAAAGATGTATTTTTTGTGCCAAAACTCTTATCATGACTTAAAAATCTATTTTTATCCCCTAAAATGAAATTGAAAGCTCCGAAAATGGTACAAATCTAGCAGATTTATGAGCACTTGAAAAACTTGAAAATGGAAGGTCTAGATAATGTGTTACAAGATGCACTATTTTTAGGACTTAAAATTTATTTTTTCTTTCATATCCAAATATATCTAGGTCAAGATAATATAGTAGGTAGTTTTCTAGTGATGAAACAACCTTTTTCGATAGATTTTTTAGATGCATCTTACTTGTTAACACCTTATATGAACATTTTCCATACCTTATATGAACATTTTCCATTTTTAAAACGTGACAACTTTGTCTTTCAAGAAGTCTATTTATAATTGTCTGTCAATTATAACGATATAATAGAAAACTGGTTTGCTTAAAAGTAAATATAAGAATTAATATGCCCTAGATGATAAGGGAAGCTTTCATTTTGATGCTCGTGAATTTGAACTATCAATCTGAAATTATTTTTAGTAGTTTGTCATATAAATGCATGAAAGCATGAGGTGGGTCCAACAAAGCTTGAACCGACTGGGGCCCAGTCTGGCTCCAGCCTAGTCCCATTCACGTTGGATTGGATCCCATCGCTAGAAAAAAGACGCGTGCTTTGCGCATGTGACAAGAGAGCATAATGCATATAATGTAAAATGAAAATTTTCAATTTCAAAAAAGAAAAAAGACAGGCTATGACGTAATGATTATTAAACTTCATGGTATCTTAAATAAATTAAACGTATATAGGAACGTGATGAGAAATCGATATACTTCATCTACTTATGGGGCCATTGATAATATACGGCAATAGTATATAGTAATAATATTTTAGTTTACAAGAGGGTAGCTGAGATAAGGATCTTGAGATAGATGATTGGCACTACAAAATGATAGAATTCGGAATAAATACATCTAAGGGAACTTAGAGGTGGCTCTAATAGGTGATAAGGTAAAGTAAACTTAGGTGGGCTAGTCATATGCCAAATCAACCTAGAACAACACTTCTTAGGAGGAGCGATTTAGTTGAAGTGGAAGGCTCTAAAATGGCACGAGGAAGGGCCAAAAGGACATAGATAGAAGCAGTGAGAAGAGCTATGGTGATTTGATAGAAAGTATGACCCTTGATACGACAGAGTAGTGAAATAGGATTTATGTAGCCGACGCCAAATAGTTGGGATAATGCTCAGAAGATGATGGTGATAAGAGTAAATTACACAACTATCCTCCAATTTTCCATTATTATAAAAATCCCCTCTTTCACAATTTTCATTCATACCCAAAAGCTTCATTTTTTCCTTTTTGTTCCAAATTATCCTTTTTTTAAGCTTTCAAGATAAAAAATAGCCATATTCTGTATCTGAAGTATTTTCATATTTTCAAATTCAAAAATACAAATTTAAGCTTCCAATTAATTTTTTGAATTTTCAATATCCTAAAAATAGCCATGTTCAATATTTAGTGTGTTTACATTTTTTTTGGATTTATAGAATCTGAAAAAAAAAATTTAAGGTTTTATGTCTAATTTTAGGAATTTAATGGTTTGAAATTGTAAGGCTATTCTATGACAAAATATTTGACTAAGTTATAGTAAAAAAAGAAGTCATTTTTTTAAATATATTAAATGTATTCTATGACAATAAATATCAGAGCAAGATATCCTAAGTTCATCATTTAGATCTCTTAACCACCCTAACCTAGCCAAGCCGGAGTTGACCTGACCTAGCTGATTTTGCAGCCCCACATGGTATAGACGGCCTTATGCCGGAAGGGTACATACATTGAAGGGTCATAGCTTTTTCTTCTTTTTTTTGTCTTTTTTGGTACTTCACTGGTAGAAATCGAACTTGAAATGTAGCGTTGCTAATGTAGGACTACTAATCACTTAAGCCCAAGACCGATTCCTAATAAATTGTGCTTAGGTGCTTGCAACTCTGTTGATCTTAAAATTGGGGTTAAAAAAACGTTCTTAGCATCATGTGAATAGTGGTCCATTGTGTTAAAATATTTATTACTTTCCAATTTTCTGTCATTTTATTTTAGTAAAATTATCAAAAATACCTTTTTTTAGGTTAATACAAATAAACCTCAAATTTTCTAAAACCTCATCCATAACCCTTTTCACCACTTTGTACGAATTTTTACTAAGATACCTTAAGAGAAATGTTAGTTCCGTGAAGGCATCACGGTTAACCAAGATTTGAGATGGTCGTGGAGGGTTCAAACACTGTTGGTATGGAGCTTAAGCCATCACGGTTCTATTAGAACTGTGACGATGGGGTAGCATTAGAACCAGCACGGTACCACAGATCTCACACCAATGTGACACTATCAAGGTTTAATTAAAACCATGATAGTTAAACAACCATCACGGTGCTTTAAGTGGTTATAGCTACAAAGTTACTTAGAAACGCAATGACCATCACAGTTCTAGGTTATTCATGATGCCTTTATTGACCTAAGATTATTGTGAAGGGTATTTTTGTCAAAAGAACACAGACAATGGTGAAAAGGGGTATGAATAAAGTTTTGAAAATTTTGGAGGTTTATTTTTAATAAAAAAAAAAAAAGGATATTTGTGTTAATTTCCATTTATAAACTTTCATAAAGCTCATATTCATGAGGCCCACATTAGAGGTTGTTATTCGCAGGGAAATGTTATAGGACTTTCTATAGCAGTCACCTGTTATTCAAGCTTCAAAAAAAATGTTATATCACAGATATTTGGGAGTACATCAAGGAATTGGACAATATCTAAACCTATATATATCTGCATTTACCAATATTAACTGAGAGATCCTATATATTGGGTTTTATATTGGTATATGGACTCATCCCATACTAACCTTTCAAAACTTTCTAGAATGTATAAATGTATTTGGTAAGTCATGGCACTATAAAGGTGCACTTCATTTCTCACCTGAAATGTAGTCTTAGCACCTAAAATCTTACAAATTGATCATCTTGACCTCAACAATTGTGGCTTTAAAAAGCAGGGGTCTCAACTTTTGAAAATATCTATCTTATAGCATGTTCTTTGGACGGTCTGCTTTAGGTGCTCACATATCCACCTAATCTACACCATTTTTTATGTTTTGGGTTTCATGGTCAGGAAGAAAGAATAGATTTTGGTAACCAACACACTAGCATCAAAATTACAATTATTGGTGAGGAAGATATATCCTTATAAAATACATTATATCCTTTCAAAAAGTGGGACTTGTGTGAAAATATGAAAAAGAAGAAATTATTTTAAAATTTTAAAAATAAGACATGATTTTATGTAACTTTCTCTAATATTAAATAATAACTCAGGGTATTCCATCTTGAGTGATAAGATGTGAACGGCGTTTTAATGGACACTAGATCCACCCATTTGCACCATTTTAGAAGCTTTGATTCCATATTTGGTGATGGAAATGGTCTTTCCAATGTTTATGAGGGGTTTGGGTACTCAATCTGACAAGGGTCAAGGATTTTAGTGAAGCTCGGGTTGTACCATTTAATTTTTTAGGTTTAATTAGGGATTGCAAACTAGGAGACTATTTACTATTAGTACAAGGAGGTCACAATCAATCATAGCCACTCAATGTCAAATTTGATGGCTTGGTTTCTCACTAAGTTCGAAAATTTTATTTTTTAACTTTGAGTCTAGCCATTGATATACTTACAACCATTCGATTTAAAATAATCTCAATTTATTATGCAGAGTAATGCCCTTTTATAATACAAGATTATCATAGAAAAAACATGTTTGCCTCTTTAGATGGATCAAATTTGAGAAACTGACCTTCCGGATTCTATCGGATGCTTGTGCCTATCCTCCATGCCATAAAAATTTATGGCAAGCTTCATTTCTTGTATACCGCCACCGCCGCCGCTGCCGCCACCGCCGCTACCTGAGTTGACACTAGAGTATATGCAACCATCATTGTTAGCCATGCATTTAGAAAATCCTTTTGCTGTTGTTGCTCCATCGGATCCTCCACCATCCATGGCAAAGAGTAAGCAGCAGGAGGAGCAGGAGTAGGAGGAGGCAGCGACAACAGAGGAGGACGAGGTGGTGCATGCATCGAGTTTGTCCCAAAGCTGGAACCACCATGGAGGTGGCGATGATGTTGGGCTCTGCAAAAGGTGAGTTGCTGGTGGAGATTATTGAGCAGTGTGCGAGCCTACAGAATATGCTTGTTGAGCTCGAGGACGATGCCGTAGCTTCCGAGGATGGGGTCTCTTGCTCGTACATTTGCTTCTTGTTCAATGGATATCATGGCGGCAACCCTTTCGCCAGGCTTTTCGAACTTAGAGATGAGCTTTATGACGTTGCTGACACCAAACAAGTGTTGGACATGAGGAAGTTGCTCATGCGGTCGGGTGGGAAGAAGGGGGCCATGGGGCAATCCGGTATGCACTTGCGCCACTGGTAGCGGCACGATGCACATTCCGGGTTCTGGTTCAAGAACGACATGATCTTGCAGTCCTTGTGGATTAATCACTGAGTTAATATCGGTCACCATAGACACAGATTATGAGCCATGCGATAAATGCCTTCCTCTGCAAAGAAAGATCAAGAGAGGGGGAGGGGTAAGCTTGGCTTAGGTTGTCTCGCAAACATCATGTAGACGCACAACAATATTATTTACTTTTGGTATAAGGAGATCACAATCATTATTGATGATTACATGTAAAAACAGATGTTTTGGTAAGGGTGGCAATGTAACCAGACCCGACGTCTAGACCTGACACATGTCTGGGTAGGGGTCTAAGAATTACACCTGGCGGGTCGGGTTCAAGTCCAATATTTGTACACGAACACTATTCAAATTTGGGTCTAGGTCCATGTGGATCCAATCCAAATAGTGCTACTATATAAATAGCATTTAATATGTAATGTTTTAATAATATTTAATTAATATTTAAATAAATATAATTATATATTTTAATCATAATATTTAAATGAGGGTGTGGTTTCTATAAGGTTGCAACTTTAAATAATAAAGCGCACCTCCAAATGTTATCATAACATGTAATTTTGGTGTAAAACATTTTTAGGATTATCTCAAAATCGATTTTTATCTGACTCCAAAAACTTCACACACTCCCTCTTCATCTCAATAATCAATCCCCAAAAATATATAATGTAATTTACACCCTAGATATGGTCAAAATGAGCCCTCCTCCAACAATGAATCTGGACTATCCATTTGGTGAATTTCAATATTTAGACCTTTACAAATCCAAAAATCATTTTTTCTTTTTTAACATTGTTCATCTAATGATAATAAAGCCATTAAAAAAATATGGAAAAGGAAAAAAAAACTTATGACCTAGATCTAAGCATACCACTAAAATGGATGACCTCTGTTAAAAGAGCTAAAAAAATACTTTCTTGGGTATGTACTCAAATTTGGTTTATTTGGTATACAATAAAAAGATTATATGCTTAAAAAATAGAATCAAACAAATGGTCGTAACATCACTTTTTAACATAGTTTCATTATATATATATATATATGGGAGTCAATGCTATACGCCCATACGCGAATGGCTCAGATTGAATCGGGGCCATTCTATGGCTAATCTAACGATCACGGATATCCGATAGTGTTTGAATTTTAATTTTTTTCTACAAATCCAAATTAATGAAATTTTAAGGTGTGCGCTCTTCTCATCAAGGTGAACCTAATAAAAATATTTAAAAATAATTCACAAAAAAATAATTGACCAAAATATCCCTCAAAATGTTTTAGCATTTTTTGATCAATTTATTTCAAGTAAAATTTTATTTTGATATTTTTTATAGATTCGTATATTTTTTAAAAACACTTATCCAAAATTTCAAGTTATTTAGATTTGAAGAAAAAATATTAAAATTCAAAAATTATCGGACATTTATGATGGTCAAATCGGCCCAGATTCAATCTGGGCCATGGGCATTTATTGTAGTAGTATGCACCTGAGCGCACAAGATCTTTTTCCTACCTATATATATAAATGTTGAGGTTAGCCCACTAGCTCATATCTACATATGGGCCCAACGACCCAGATTGAATCTGGGCTGATCTGACGGTCACAACATCATTTAATATTTTAATTTTAATTTTTTTTCTACAAATCCAAATCACTTAAAATTTTAGGTGTCCATTCATCTCATCAATTTGCTCCTTATAAAAATATTTAAAAAATAATTCATAAAAAATAAATAGATCAAAATACCCCCAAAACTGCTCCTTTAGGTTATCAGGGAAGGGATTGTATACTATGAGATCATTTATCTTTAGTACAAAGAGGTCGCAATTACTCATAGATATTAGATGTCGAATTGGATGGCTTTGGGTGTGTCACAATGTTTGAGAAAAAAAAATTAACTTTCAGTCAAGTCAATGACTCACTCACAACCACTTGATTTTAAATTTTATAGATAAGAGTGCTTGTGACGTCCTTATACTAGACACAAATAATCTCTTTATGCAATTTTCTATTAGGGAATAGTTTTATTTTTTTTGTTTATTTCCTAAGGGTTTGGACTACAGTTTAGTAGTCCTAGGGATCACTAGGTTAGTGTAGTCCAGGAGTTAAGTTTTGGGAGGGGAGTGATTTATTATCACCAAATCATTGTAATAAAATGAAACCACACTTTTCAAAAATCATAAATGTGGCATTTGTATGATGCCAAAAACTTCACACACTCCCTCTTCATCTCAATAATCAATCCCCAAAAATATATAATTTAAATTACACCCTAGATATGGTCAAAATGAGCCATCTTCCTACAATGAATCTAGACTATCCATTTGGTGAATTTCAAGATTTAGACCTTTACAAACCCAAAAATAATTTTTTCTTTTTTAACATTGTTCATCTAATGATAATAAAGCCATTTAAAAAATATGGGAAAGGAAAAAAAAAATTTATGGCCTAGATCTAAGCATATCACCAATATGGATCACCTATGTTAAAAGGGCTAAAAAAATATTGTCTTGGGTATGTACTCAAGTTTGGTTTTTTTTGTGATTGGTCATTAGAATAAAAAGATTATATGTTTGAAAAATAGGATCAAACAAATGGTTGTAACATCATTTTTCAAAATTGTTTCATTACATATATATATATATATATATGGGTGTCACTTTTCTACGCCCATACGCGAATGGCCTAGATTGAATCTGGGCCATTCTATGGCCGATCTGACGCTCACAGATGTCCGATAGTATTTAAATTTTAATTGTTTTTTTACAAAACCAAATCACTTGAAATTTGAGGTGTGTGTTCTTCTCATCAAGGTGAACCTAATAAAAATATAAAAATAATAATTCGGGAGAAAATAATTGACCAAAATACTCCCCAAAATTTTTGACTGTATTTTGGTCAATTTATTTCATGTGAAATTTTATTTTGATATTTTTTGTAGATTCGCATATTTTTTAAGAACACACTTCCAAAATTTCAAGTGATTTGAATTTGTAAAAAAAAATTTAAATTTAAACAATATCGGACATCCGTGATCATCTGATCGGCTCAAATTCAATCGGAGCCATGGACGTTTACTGTAGCAGTACGCACATATATATATATATATATATATATATATATATATATATATATATATATATATATATATATATATATATATATATATCCTACAAATCTAAATCAAGTCGTACCTAATAAAAATATTAAAAAATAATTCATAAAAAATAAATTGATCAAAATACCCCCAAGACTTTTCGGAGGTATTTTGGTCAATTTATTCTTGTAAATTATTATTTTGATATTTTTATTACATTCTACTATTTTTAAAAAATACACGCCTAAATTTTCAAGTGATTTGGGTATGTAGAAAAAACATTAAAATTCAAATACGAATAAAGTCGTGACCGCCAAATTGGCCCAGATTCAATCTGAGCTGTTAGGCTCATATGTTGATATGAGCTAGTGGTCTAACCTCCGCATTTTTCATATATATATATATATGGGTGCGGTTTGTATAGAGCCGAGGCTCTAAACAATCAAATTAGAGCCCACTTACAAATAGTGTCGAGAAATATGGTTTCATTATTGGAATGTTTTGTGATAGCCTTAAATTATATTTTCATATTTAGTTATAGAATTTAAAGTTTAAAAAATAGTGTATATCAAGCAGATCTACGAAAACTTGAAAGTTGACAGTCGAAAATTGTGTTACAAGATGCGTTATTTCCAAAACTTGAAATCTTTTTTTTTCTCATGTCCATGCATGTTGATATCGTGATTATCAATTTGATGATATTTGGGCATCAAAACAACTTCTTCTAGTGAAAGTTTTGAGGCAGGCTCTAATTTGATTGCCTAGAGCCTAGGCTCTATATAAACTTTTCCCTATATATATATATATATATATATATATATATATATATATATATATATATATATATATATATATATATATATATATATAGAGAGAGAGAGAGAGAGAGAGAGAGAGAGCAATGATCCAATGCAACGGTTGTGTCATAGTATAATGCAACGACACTTCTAGAAAACCATGTTTGTGATATTTGTATGACTCCAAATTTTGCGCACATTCTCTTTCATCTCAATAATCAATTCCCAAACAAAAAAAAGCTCAATTTGAACCCTAGATATGGTCAAAATGAGTTTTCTCCAAAAATGAATCTAGACCATTCATTTTGTAAATTTGAAGATCTTAGCCTCTATAAACTCAAAATCATTTTTTCATTTGTAAAAATTTCCATCTAATGATAATAAAGCCATCCAAAAAAATTGGAAATGAAAAAAATCCTTCTAAGTCTTAGATCTAAGCATTTCACCAAAATGAACGATCTACGTTAATTGGGCAAAAAAATATTTTCTAAGTTGTGTTTTCAATTTTTTCTTTTTTTGTGATTGTTCATTAGAATGAAAAGACTGTATATTTCAAAATTTGGATCAAACAAAATGGCCATAAGATGGTTTTTTAAGGTTGTTGCATCATATTAGTATACAACGGTTGCATGAAATCATTGCTTGTTGCATCATATTAGTATACAATATATATATATATATATATATATATATATATATATATATATATATATATATATATATATATATATATATATATATATATATATATATATATATGTACATATTTGAAAAATACTATGCAATGCCTATAGGCGAAAATGAACAGTGATTTCGCCTATGCTCGTCACCATCCAAAGTTGATCGCACGATCACAGTTATTTGGTAGTGTTTTATTTTTTATTTTTTTTCTTATATCATTCTTTAACCCTATAAAATAAGGCTTTTGTACACATATTTTATGGGTTCAAGGGTTCTGTAATACAGTTATCGTGGGTTCTGTAATGTGTGTTTTGTGATACATCTTTTATGGGGTTTAAGGCACAAAAATACAAAAAACGCATAAATTTTTCATATGGTATCAAAGTCAGTTTAATCTGTGAGCCTAAAGCCCCTCTGTTATTCTGCCATGTTGATCTGATCTACAAGTGTTGCCTTCAGCTACTCGTCCAGCCACACAAATCTCCTCAGCCACTCACATAGATCTTCAACAGCTTGGATCCTATTCTAGCTCTCTTGGATTTGCTCCTTCAATCTCGTCCAGCCACATGAGACAAATCTGTCAAAACCCACCTCTATAAAAACCCTTTGAAAACCACCCAGATCTATGCCCTCTTGCTCCTTTGACATTCAACAAACCACCCAGTGAACCCATTTATGCCGCCTCTAAATCGACCCTCTTTGAAACCCGCTCTAAATCTCTAATCTTCTTCATCCATGTCCGAATATGAAAATCTCACAGAAGTTATTGGTTGAACACATTTTTCTACGCCTTGGGTCCCGATGCGAAATAAAAGAGAAGCCGGTCAATAAAGCCCTGAGATGTAGTGTAATTTTTTACGATTATAGAATTGCCCCATAATGGGTTAAAATCTTCCTAAGCACTTCAAAATGCCACCTGTCAAGTTTCGTCATAACTCGACATGTCTAAGAAAGCACAAACAAAGAAACAATTTTGGAAAAATCAGCCTCTAACACCCTAAAATGGACCCCATAACTAGAACTCTATTTACGGTGCGTCAAACAGTTGTGGGACCACCGCCATTGGATCCGACATGGTCGAAAACCCTTAGGGGTCAAGTTTCGGCTTAAATGGATGTTTCAGGACAAAGTTATAGGAGAAACATTAAAAATGGGTAAGCCGCACGCTATTCCCGTGCAGCCTCCCTGCACCAATCTCCATTAAAGGAGACTGGCTTACACAGTCGCAAGTAGCAACTTCGAACACTCGTATCTCTCTCGTCATGAGTCGGATCACGTTCAAATTTTGCGAGCGTGTTTGTTTCGTCAAGACGAGCGTTTTGAGATATTTGCACGCTCTGTGACAATGCCCAAGCAAGGAGAAAAGCTAGAGAGAATATGACAATTCGCAAAGACAGTTGCAGGAAAATCCGTAGTGGCACGACCCACTCGAGCAGCCATATCATGACGCTCGCATATCGGATCGAAGCGAAACCTGTTCCATTGCATGCGTATGGTCCGAGGCTAAATCTAGATCGAACCCCTTACGTGATGAACAGTCGGATTTCACATGCAAAGCCGATAAAGTTGTTGTAAATTCCGGCCGTCGGAATTCAAGATCTTGCCAAAAAACCAAGATGACGAAATCTTCGTCCAGGCACAAAGTCAAGTTGCGTTGTGCAATGCGATCCTGATGGCTTGCTTAATGCAATCCAGCGAAGAAATCACAGAAAAAAAATCAAGAAACGAGCACACTGTCGATCGGAAGTTTCCAAGATTCATGCAATTTTCAAGTTGTGTGATCGTGGTCTTAAAACGCGATCTGTGGCTCGAAAGTAATCATCTTTCAGCCAAACGAGCGCCGGAGCAACCCTAAATTATCCATGGAAGAACACGCACGTTCTAGGGCAGCAGCAGGGACTGTTTTGAAATTTCATGTATTGTTGGGCAGTGGAAAAACCGTCATTTTGCACCCATTTTTAGATTCTTTTTTAATTCAAATAACTTGTAATTATCATCAATTAAGCTAGATTTTGGGCATCCACCCATGTTTTAGGCTCAATTCTACAAATATATGCTAAACCTAATTGTAAAGGGCTTCCCTCTGTCTTCGATTTCATGAATAAAATTTGAGAGTTTTGCATTGAGATTGCGGGCACGTCTTGGAGAGAGAGAGAGGAAAGAGAAGAAAAAGTTAAGTACCTTTCAATAAGGTAACTTTCCCTCTCCTCCTCTCTTCTCTCTCTTTCTCTCCTCCTCTCTTCTCTCTCTTTCTCTCTCCTCATCTCTTCTCTCCCTTCCTCTTCTTTCTTTCTCTCTCCTTTGTTTTTGCTCTCTATCTCTCTCCTCTCTACCTCAAACATGCACGATAGTAACCATCACTGTGTGTATCTCTCTCGTTCTCTCTCATCTTCTTTTTCCTTCTTTCTCTCTCCTCTTTTTCTCTCTGTCTCTCTCTCTTTCTCTTTCTTTCTCTCTCTTCACTCAACATTCACAGCAAGGGGCCATCGTCGTGCATGTTTTTCATTCCCTTCTTTCTTCTTTTTCTATGCTTTCTTTCCTTAATGATCCCCCTTTCTTTCCTAATCTTTCCTCTCTTTCCTGACATTCTTTTCACTTTCCTTATCTCTCTTCTTTCCTTCCTTTCTCTTCTTTCCTTCCTTTCTCTTTCCTCTCTTTCCTAATCTCTCTCTTCTTTCTTTCTCCATATTCTCTCCTTTCACTCTCTTCTTCATTCATGCATGGCAGAGCTTATCGCCAGGCATGATATTCTCCCTCTCCGATAGCATGTACGGTGAGTCAGGTCTTAACCCGAGTGGCAGGTCGGGCCTCTGTTAAAGTTCCTCTTGCCTCATGTCACACGCGACGATGCACATCACTGTGCATGACACTCCTTTTCCTAAACTCTGATAAGGATATTGGACCAAGCCCTTTCTCGAGGGGCGGGCTGGGTCGTGTCTGGGTCCCTCTCGACACACACGGCAATGCCTATCATCGCGCATGTCTTCTTCTTTTCTCCTCTCTCTCTTGTCTCTACCCCTTGTCATGGATGGCAGAACCCCATCGTCATCCATGTCTTCTTCTTTCTCTCTCCTCCGTCATAGACGGCGGAACTCCATCGTCGTCCATGTCTTCTTCTTCTTTCCCTCTCTTCCGTCATGGACAGTGGAGCCCCATCGTCGTCCATGTCTTCTTCCTCTTTCTCTCTCCTCCGTCATGGACAGCGGAACCCCAATGTCGTCCATGTCTTCATCTTCTTTCTCTCTCCTCCATCATGGACAACAGAACCCCATCGCTGTCCATGTCTTCTTCTTCTTTCTCTCTCTTTCATCATGGACGGCGGAACCCCATCGCCGTCCATGTCTTTGTCTTCTTTCTCTCTCCTCCGTCATGGATGATGGAACCCCATCGTCGTCTATGTTTCTTTTCCCTTTCTCTATCCTCTGTCATAGACGGTGGAACCCCATCGTCGCCCATGTTTCTTTTCCCCTTCCTCTCTTCTCTGCCATAGACGGCCGAACCCCATCGTCATCCATGTTTCTTTTCCCTTTCTCTCTCCTCTGTCATGGACGGTGGAACCTCATCGTTGTCCATATTTATCTTCCTTCATCTCTCTTTCTCTTCTTACTTCTCCTTTCTCTTCCTTCTACCCTCTTCTTCCCTTCTTCAGCTTCTTCTCACTTTTTGTCTATTTTCTCCCTTCTTCTCTTCTTATCCCCTCTCTTATGTTTTCTCTCTTATTTTCTCATCCTTTTCGCTCTCTTCTCTTAGCTTTTTTTTTCTTTTTTTCTCTTCTTTCTTTTTCTTTCTTCTCTCATATCTCTCCTCCTTTCTTCTTCCCTTTTCTTCTCCTTCTTTCT
Source organism: Amborella trichopoda (assembly GCF_054954075.1). Taxonomy (NCBI): domain Eukaryota; kingdom Viridiplantae; phylum Streptophyta; class Magnoliopsida; order Amborellales; family Amborellaceae; genus Amborella; species Amborella trichopoda. The sequence goes on along the minus strand of NC_142340.1, from coordinate 13,093,888 downwards.
TTCCCTCTTATTTGACCAAGGAAGGTTAAGATTAGCATTATCATGATTGTCCCATAGTCGAGCAATATTGTCGTTGTGTCAGTCTGAGTTATTGTGTCCGTCTTGCTACCACGACAGACGAGTCATTGTGTCGGGCTGGTTGGTGTTCATTATGTCGTCGAATAGTATTGTTGTCGTGCCAGTCTGAGTTACCGTGCCTATCTTGCTATCACACCGGGTCAATCACTTACTGGTCTAACCACTGTGTCAGTCTAGCCACTTGATCAAACTCTTCTCTTCCCTTTCCTCTATTTTATCTCTTTCTTCTCCTTTCATCACCCCAATCTCTATCCTCTTATCTTTTTTTCTTCTTCTTTTGAATGCGCATGCCAGTGTGCATTCGCCCAAAGACAAGGTGGGATCCCTTGGCCCACTTGTCTTATAAGATTAACCATGTGTGTGTGGTCGCAAAAACATAAGAGTACAGGTTAAGGAGGCGATTTTGAATCAGTTGAAGGACTAGGAGGCTTTCTACCATGATCTAAGAAGGCGCCCACGGAGTCAGCCTGAGTGAGTCACGGACCCAAGTGAGGTGTGTCCCGCCTCACATCAAATTCCTCTCTCATCAGTTGGGGTACCTACCCTTGTTTCTTAACAAGGTTCTCGAGAGAGAGGTCTCAAGTCCCAGGTTTTCTTTGAAACTTGAAACACATGCCACCAGGTTAACCAGACCAGGGGGGCAAGATCAAGGCATCTAACCAGCTACATCTTCTTCCTCAAGTCCCTCTCTCCCCTCAGATTTGAGTGATCTCAATCGCCTAGAGCTCCTCTCTGAGTCATTTTTTCTCTTATGTTTTTCTTCTCTAGATCTTTTATCAGTCGACGGGCTTTCTCTCCACAATTTCTTTTGATCGGAATCAATTACACCTCTGTTGGTCTTCCTCTTTTGTTGGGTTTCATGTGAGACCTTTGAAAAAGTTGTGATATTACCTACCTCTAGGGCTCTTGCAAGAGGAGAGAGTGAGGGGTGGCGTACAAAAGGGAAGAAGTGAGGAGTGGGTGAGAAAGAATAGTGACAGTAGGGCCTCATTAAAAGGAAGAGAGGTTTCCTTATTCCCCACTTCATGATTTGAAAAAAAAAAAAAGAGGGGGAGAGAGATTTGTTATCTTTTGGAGAGAGAAGGAGCGAGCATCCACTGTTTATAATAGTGATGGACCAATGGTGTAGTGATGGATCATCAAGATATGAGTTTATCTTTGCTCTGCCTGTTCTTGTCGATAAGATCAAGTTTGTAACTCTATTACTTGATCCTGATCATTTCTATATGATCAAGTTTGTTGTTTTTTACTCCATCATGTCTAATTATCTGCAGGTTGTATCGCTCTCGAATTTGCACCGAGTTTTGTTGGCTTTTCCAAGTGTCATTCTATTTTCTCATTTGTCTCAACTATTTTTTTGTCTCTAACGAAGATTTAAAGTATTTGTTTGACTGCTTGAGCCCCTTCTGATCTGACTGTCTGCTCTTGATGCCTACTGATATGTTGTTACTCAAACATGCTTTGTTTGAGGCTTCTATTTTTGGGGATTGTTGATTTGCCACTACTCGAGCTTCTTTTGTTCCTACGATGTTTCTGAGGCTTGCCTTCTGTTGTCCGAACTCCAACTGCTCTTTCTTAAAGGATCTTGAGTTTCAGGGGGAGTGTGAAAATATACAATATTGTTTTGCTACAGCTGTACTACTTTCGACTTGTATAGCATGCCACCTTTGATAGACAATTGTCTTTGTTGACTAAATTGTCTGTATAGGTTGTATACCATTCTTGTAACCTACAAAATAGTTATCTTATACACATATTTTGTGCGTTTTAGGGTTCTATAATATGGGGGTTCTGTAATACAATTATCGTGGGTTCTATAATACATATTGTATGGAGGATTAAGGCCAGAAAAACAAAAAACACAAAAAAAAATTCACAATTGCGAACTATATAAACAAACAGTGCGACGGGATAGTTGAAGCGTGAAAAAATGTAGGGATTTTGGAGAGAGAAAATTGGGGTGGGGAAGGTCTTTGTTTGAAGGAGAGAATATCTGGAAATTTTGGGGCTCATAAATTTCTATTTTATAAAAATATACCCCTAAATAACTGAATCAAAATCTTTAAGAGATGGGTAATTTGGGCCAATTTTCTATTTACATCAATTTCTAAATATCACCTCCTTTTTTTCTAAGGATCTTTCTATTGTTCTTCCTAGATTTTGCTTGCATTTCTTGTCTTATATATGTTTGTTGTAATTGTGGTTTGCCACTCTTTACACCCACATGCGCGTGTATTCTTTTCTCATACAAGCACCTACAAAACCATTTCAAGTTTTCAAAAACCTCGAAGTTGGCATTAAAGTCGAGAGGGGCTCCAAGCTCCTAGAGTTGGTGCACTTGGGAATGTGCACCTTAATGTGAGCCCATCTGCTATTCCTGCCTCTAAGAATACCCCGTATTGAGTAGGACCCCATAGCATGGCCCATAAGGGTTCACTCGAGACCTATGTGGGATTTGTTTATTTATTAATTTTTATATTATCTCATCATCACCTGATAAATAATTTTAAAAAAAAAAATGGTTACTTTAAGAGCTACACCTAGCTACCTTTATTGATAACTACAGTTATAAAATAAATAACGGGAAATCTAATATTTTTTTCCTAATTTCTCTCATGTGATTGTTCCCTAGCCCCGAGAGAATATATAAACCAGATTAACGCAGAAACCATTTCCCCAAAGACCCTATGAGGGCAGCCATCCACCCAACAGCCCACAATATGCTTTTTCAAAGAAAAATTACTTTGTCCCTATCCACAACGAGCACACGTGTGATACCTAATGAGGCATGCCCTTGAAAATAACACCATCTACCTAATATTATACATCAATAATAAGTGGAAAATGTTTATGTATCGCATCAACTATCAACTATCAACTATGAAAGTAAAACACACCTCAAAACCCTAACAGAAAAGGTTTTGGTGCTGAAAAACCCTCCAATTGGTTATCTCGACCTCAAAATTTGAGGATAGGAGGAAAAATGGATTTCAAAAACTAAGACTAGTACAGCTTATAACAAATTATCCAGAACATCTATTTTCAAGATTTTCAACTCTTTATGTATCTTCGTGATCAGGACAATTTTTAGAGCTTCAAATTTGGTACTTCGGGGTAAAAATAGATGCTCAGACCATAATAAGAGTTTCCAACACTAAAACTACATCTTTCAATAAAGTTTTAAAGTGCATATTATTTTGTTTGTTTAAGGTTGATGCTTGATGTAAACTACAATGATAAATACTTTGGTTTTATCTGCCACTTCTTTTCTTTTCCTTTTTTTTTTAAAAAAAAAACTCCTTCAATAGTTTTACTTTTCCATTAAAACTTATCCTTTGCATTTTCCATGTTAGAGGGTTTAGCTCCAAAGGGTACACGAAAAATAAATCCCAAGGAAGCATTTTGATTTTCTTCTATGCAACGCGATCCTAACCCATAGATTACAGATCCTTCCCTAAGGACAAGTCCAAACCTCATTCTAGTCAATACCTTATAAGTCCTTCCAACACAGTCCAGTGTTGCAAGGAGACATCTTTTCGGCATATGTGCATGACACACTCTCACCAGAGGGCCGATTCTCGGATGGTTATCTAGTGCACCTATTATGAAATGGTATAATGACTTGGCCCTTGTTGTCTGCAACCAACCATCGCACATAAGGGTCACTCACATTCCCCTGGTCAGCCACCCTGGGCACAACTCTAACCTGATCAAGGGATGACCCCACATCGAAACTCATATCAGTTGTGCACAAATGCTCAGGACTACGGATTTGAGACATCATCATGAGAGTAGCTAGTGAAAACTAGGGTGAGTCACGACATTTATGATGCCTCACAGTCCACCCTGGACTACACTCCCAGTGGAGCTAGCATATCATTATATAAATAATTGTAGTGTGTGCTCTCATAAGGCCTTTAAATGGTCATATATGTTAAACATCTCCCATTTGGCTTTGAATGCCATAGAATTACTCTCCCTCACTCTCTCATCACCATCTCATGTATATGTTTGACAAATACATTCGCCACCAACCTTCTGGTCAAATGATCTCCAAGCAGAGCCTCTATGGGAAGATACATGACCTCTGTCTCTCCGAGGCGGCCCTTGTTCTGAATGTAGTAATAATCTATCTTGATATGCTTTGAATTCTTGTGAAAAAGGGCCTCGGGCTCCTTAGTCACATAAATGGCATACTAGTTGTCACAAAAGATTCTCGCAAGCAAACTTCTCACAGGCCCAAACCTGAGTTGATTGAGAAATTTATTTATCCACACACCCTCCTTGGTTGCCAAACAACACACCACGTACTCAGCTCTATGTGGAAAGGGCTACAACATCCTGCTTTTTAGACATCTAAGCAATTGCCTGACCACCTAGCACAAAGACATAGGCTGATGTCAACTTCATGTCATTGGGGTCTCCTTGATAATCTGCATCTAAATGACCCTGTATGATGTGTCCGACCTTCCTCCATACATTAGTACATAATTCACAACCCCTTTTAGGTATCTCAACACTCAATTAACCACCTTCCAATGTTATAGTTGTGCAAGCTCAACAGATACAAAAAGATACTTGTAGCTAACCAAATTAGCTGCCATAGTAATAGGTTGATCTCCTCTGCTAAGAACCTGTTCTTGCACCATATTTATCCATTTCAAACTTTTTTAATATTATTTTACATTAGGTTTCTTAGGAAAGTTGAACAGTCTAGTTTTGTCTATTTCTTGTTATCTTTATGCCCAGTACATATGAAGCTTCCTCTAAGTCTTTCACATCGAAGTGTTGCAAAAGGATTGCCGTGGTCTCCAACATGAGAGCCATCGAGCTACTGACTATCAACATATCATCCATACAGAAAGAGATGAACACCACATTGCTCCCACTTATCTTGACATAAATGCAATATAATCTTCCTTGCTAGAGGTAAAACTTACTTTAGATAAAGTTGCTTGTAATTTGATGTACTGTTGTCGTTAAACTTACTTAAGGCCATAAAAGGATTTACGAAGCCTACAAACCAAGTCCTTTGTTTCCTTTCTTTACAAAGCCCTATGGTGTTTCATATAGATTTCCTCCTTAAGCTCCCCATGTAGAGAGGTTGTTTTCACATCCATTTAGTGGAGCACAAAGTTAAAATGGGCTGCTATGGCAATTAAGGTCCTAATGGATGGAAACTTAGCAACTAGAGAAAAGGTTTTATTGTAGTCTACCCCCTCCCTTTAGGTGAAACCTTTGGCTATAAGTCTAACTTTGTATTTCTCAAGTTTCCCTCAAAGTTCAATTTCTTCTTGAACACCCACTTGGATCCTATAGGTTTTCGGTCATGAGGTAGAGGTTTTAGTTCCCAAAACTAGTTTTCAATGATAGAGCATGCATGGCATCTCTACCCATTGGGTTTTCTTAGGATAGGACAAAGCTTTTTTATATGTTGCAGTTTCATTATCTGGTTCATCCCCAATTCTCTCATAGTACTCCCCCAGGTAGGTCAAGAACTCAGGTGGTCTTATAGTTAGGTTGCTTCTCTTAAAGGGTTGTGGCTCAGGTTCTCGAGTCTGAACCATGTCACTAGCTATCTCAAAGAGATTGAATTTCTTGTGATTGCGCTTTGCTTCGAAAAACTCAGCCTCGAAGAAGTAGGCATCCTTACTCTCCAGGACCACCCCTTCTCTAGGTTGAAGAAATAATAGCCCTTACCATGATCCTATAAAGATATATTTCACGGTTTTGGGATCATGTTTTGGTTCTATTTAAATATGGGATGAGGACATGGACTGAACACCTCTTCACTGTTACATGGTCAAGGGACAGAGCACGACCAATCAATATCACCTGTGGAGTAAATAGGGATACTTTAGTGGAAGTACAGTTGAGGATATATACTCCCTCCTATACTGCTTCTCCCATAAATCTAGGGAGAGGTTTGCATGCCCCATCATGCTCTGCACCATTACTACCAAGGTTTTATTTCATCTCTCGGTGAGTCTATTTAGTTGTGGTGTGAACTACTGGAGAGTTTTGAGTGAGCATATAGCAGATATCTTCATCATAGATGATATATGTCATCTTCTGCTTCGAGGAAGAGTAGTTGGCTCCATCGAATCTCTCCGATCTTAAGAGTTCGGCCATGAAACTCTTTGCCGTCATGTTTCTTGGTGCAAATTAAAAAATATATATGAAAAATAAGATATAGATGGCATCAAGAAGTCCTAGCTCTGATACCAATGAAAGGACCATGTGACCTAGGTAAGTATATATCGATTAAAAGTTCTCTTTCTTTTCTTTAATTTTACTACCCGGATCACTTACATGTGTCCAAATACAACTTTAAAATCAAGTACCAAAGTATGCGAAGGATTTTCACTTGCATGCCATTAATATTTTCATTCAATATATAAATCTGAAAAATTACATAAACCTTTATATTAGTTCAAGAAAACATGGCAGAAGTCAATACCAAATACCTTGCATCGAGTTACCCCCCAAAGACTTCGTACACCCCACACCAAGTCTCCTCCACTAATGGCATACAAGATTTTGATCCGAATATTATCTCATAATTTGAGAAGCCTAGGCAAAACCTCTTGAGAGCATGATATGGGATAGAAAAAGATCTCAAAGCACAAACACAATCACATGCACTCTCTCTAGTCTAGGGCGTGGCCCCCCTAGTGACTAGGGCATACCTCTTAGGGTTTCACCACACACACAATACTTTGGAAATCCTAAAACAAAGAGAATAAGAGAGAGAGAGAGAGGGAGAGAGAGAGAGGGAGAGAGAGGGAGAGAGAGAGAGAGAGAGAGATACTAAGATACCTACTTAGAAGGGAGAGGGAGGCCAACCTTTTGTCCATGTAGAGAATACACCCCCATAGATAGTATTTATATAGAGGAGACTACGGTTTTGGGACTAGGGTCTTGTTATCATTATGAGACTTAATCTTGACCGTAAGTCTTGAAGAACCATGGGGCAAAAAGATCTTAGCACTTCATTCCTTATATTAGCCATCATGATTAAAATAATGAGCTAGAATCATTATCCCTTAGTTTCAATAACTGTATTCCCATCAAATATTTTTTTGGAAAAAATACTAGATATATCTTATTTAATTTTCATCAAGGTCTACACTTTCCTCTTTTAAAAAAATCAACCTTATTTCACAACACTTTCTTACTTTTAAAACCATTTAGAATGCTTACTTAATAAGCTACACAATGAGGAAAGAAAGATGTGGGCCATGCCACCTTGTGTGGCCCTATGTGGGCCCTATGCCCCCACCAAATGGGCTCTTATGTGGTGGGCCCAAGGCTCTAATAGGCCCCACACCCTCAAATAACTTTTACATCAATAAAAATGATTTCTAGAGATCAATAAATATTTTTTCTTTCTCTCTGAAATAAATAAATCCAAAAAATTAATTTTAGCTTATTTAAAAAACCATTTCACTAAAATAAAGTATCCAAAGAGATCTAAAAATTTATTCTAATAGTATAAAATATAATTAAACATATTAAAATAAATTTGACGGGAAATTGATCCAAAGAGTTAGGAATATCACAAATATATTGAGGACTTCATCCCTTCTAGAAATCGCATCTCACTATCGTCTTCTCAAACTGATCTAACAATTCCTATGACCCACAGCCCATCATAGGGGTTCATGCTTGGACTATTAAAGTCAGCCAATAAATGAAGGAGACATGATCCTAGCCCATGAATTATAGGTCTTTCCCTGATGACAAGTCTTGCCATTCTAACACAATACCTCATAGGTCCTTCCAACACAATTTAGTGTTGTAGGGATACATCTCTTCGGCACATATGCATGACACACCCTCACCCAGAGGGTTGTTTCTCATACGGCTATCTAATGCATATGTTGTATGATGGTAATGATGAGGATTTTCCCATTGTCCTCTCTGACTAACCACTGCACACAGGGATCACTTGCCAACTACCCTGGGTACAATTCTAACCTCATCAAGTAAATGATCCCACATTGAAATCCTAATTAGTTATGACAAATACCCAAAGCTACGGATTTTGGACATCATCTTGTGTCTAACCAATCAAAACTCAGGTCAGTCAACATCAGTGATGCCTCACAGTCCGCCCTAGACAACACTCCCACTAGAGCCATCATATCACTATGTGAATAATTTCAATACATGATCTCGTAAGGCCTTTGAATGGCCACATAACCCCAATTGTTGTATCCCATTGGGAACTTGTTCATCTTTCATTCTGTAGATGACATGGAGGTTTTATTCTCAGATATCCACGAATCTTCTTAGCCCCTAAGCGGATATCTACCACCTCCTCAACAATGGTTGTTGAATTCCTATTGAACACTCTCTTTGAAGAACCTGAATTGTAAAACCTAGAATCATTCTTAGCTTCCTAATCCTTTACTTATTTGCTTAAGTTGGCTAAACTCTTGCTTAAGTCGGCTAAACTCATAATGGTTTTCCCTATGAACGACTGGCTTTTATTCATGAATCCTTGGACCGTTGAAAGGGGCGCCTAAGCGAGATGTGATACCCCACTTGGCTATTGAAAGGGGTGAGTAAGCGATCACCCTAATCTTTTTTGTGGTCTTTTTCATTAAGAACTTCATGTTGGTCTAAAGAAATTGATGTCCTTGTGGACTGTTCGAGCCATCAGATAAGCGTGAGCCTCACTAAGTGTCTATATTATATTATTTTCATTTTCACAGTAGGCTGCCCCTATCAAGTGGTTAGGTGGGACTGCAATTATAGGGTTTTCTTCATTGAATGAAGTTGTCCTTATCAAGTCGATAGATGGGATTACCCCTATTGCATTTTCATCGGATGGGACAATCCCTATCAAGTTGGTGGATGGGATTGCACTAGTTGGAACTACTTCATTGGTGGGCACTTGCATGCCACTAAGTGAATCATTTTGAATATAGGGTGCCCCGATTAATGGACCCATGCCACTGCCCCTGTTGATTTCTAGAGAATTTTTCTGTCTAGGGGATGACATGATTAGGCCTTCAATGTCTGGCTCTTCATCCCAGACGAGTGAATCATACGGGAAATCTTGTGAAAGCAGTTCTGGCGATCCCCTTAGAATTTCTAAGGGTTGGACTTCTTCGACTAGTTGTTTAGGGGATGAGTCCTCCTTTTAACTCTAAGTCTTCTTCCCCTTCTTCAATCTTTTCAACTACCAGTCAAACTTAAGAAAAAAACATGTCTGGCCCTTTTGGATTTGATAGATTGCCCCCAAATATGTGGGTTGCCTATTACATTTACTTGAAAGGCTGACATGATTGGGCCCTTGACCTTTGTACTGCCATGTCTGCCAGGGACATCCTAGGTCCCCTATAGGCTTGTATCTTCGATAATAATTAAGGTCCTTCGTGAATTGCATTAATTTTCCATTGTTTTTTTATTCATGGAACTTGGGCTGTGATTTTGAGGAACCCAATCCATAGAATCTTACATGAGCTTGAGCTCTGGTCTACCTTCTTCTGGATGGATGGATTGGACTTCCATAGGATTATATGTTTAATTTCATTAAAATAAGTATGTGATTCATCTGTCACATCCTCTTGAAAGAATGGACTAATCGGTTTATTTGCCCCTATCCTATTATCGATGATGGGACATCACAACTCTCTTGTGGATTCAAAGTTTCAATCAAGCTTGGAATTCTTTGTAGGTTAGTTTGTGTTCTCCGCTTCTCTTGGATTGTGGATTCTGGGCTAAAATCACCCTTATCATATTTTGAGGATCCAACCCCAAGATCTTGAGTGAACTCATGCGCATCTTGTACTTTTTTCCATTGGGTGAATTATTTGATCCATTTGGGCATTGCACTTTTAGCACTTTCTGCTTCCTCTTTTGGGTGATGAATGCTATTTGGATGCGAACTTTGTAGGATCCTTGTGCCAATTTTTATTATAGAGGTAGTGTGCTCCTTTTGTATGTTGGTCTCTTCCAAAACTAAACTAGCCCCCGAAGGTTTCATTGTGTACTACAAACTCAGAGCTAAAGTAATTCTCATCATTTGTCTTTAAGAATCCCTATCCACTAGGGCTTGGATAAAGTTATCATTTTGATCTACACTTGAGTTTATTGGTCGGCTTCTTCCCGTGACCCAAGGTCATATTAGGTGATCTTCAGGCTTGGACACGGATCTTCACTTGTTGACCTTTATCATATTAATATCCACCACAACTCTCTTTATGTTGCTTGGTGGTATCATCTAGTATCATCTGGCTTCCCTGAGTTTGCCATGAATGAGCCCTATCTACATCCCTGGGCCATTTCGAAGGTGATTCCGAGTTAGTGAGGGCTTCTGGCTCTCCAATCATCAACTCATCAAGGTATTATCAAGTAAAGCTTCATCACGGTCGAGCTCTTACCCTAATATCGCTAGTGACTGGTCTCTAGCCTTATCCTTTGCTCTCTCGTAGCACTGCATTGATTCAAACGAGAAGGGCAGAGCGCTCTTGTTGAAGAAGAGATCATATTCAGGAAATGCACTCTCCATGGCCATGCTGATCTTGGAAGATTCAGAGAGCAGTCAACAATCCGTATTGTCACATTCTTGAATCTGATGGCAAAGTAAATGAATGATTCATCAGGATTTTGCCAGGTAGCAATGAACTCGTCGAGGATCATCAACTTGAGCTTGGCCCTACGATATTGTATAACAAATTGTCACAATAGGTTGTCGCGGGTCTGGTTTGGGAAATTGTTCATGACCTCGCGACAACCCCAAAATGTATTAGCCCATCGCCTAAGTTGGAGAGGCCAATTTTCTAAGGAGCTACGGAGGGAAGAATCATGAGGTAAGTGGTGACATGACTCTGCGTCACCCTGTCCATTGGACTTTTGAATTCAGGGAACATGAACCTCGGTAGGAGACTCTCAACATCTCCTAAAGAGTCCTTTAACATAGGACTTCAAGGGATGAATATCTAGAATGCCCCTCCTTGCGACGTTATATTTAAAGCTCTTTAAATCAACTTTAAGCTCGCTAACTCAGCTGACTGGCTGGTAGGAGTTTCACCAGCAGGCTGGTTACCTAAAGCTATTTGGCTAGGTTGCCGAAGTGGGCTAAACCGTAGAAGGGGGATTGGGTGGAACAGCTTTGACCGACACAGGATATGGACCTGGGGAGCAATCAGGATTGGCTGGACCTAGGTTCGTGGCACAACTAGATGGGCTGCACCAAGGAATTATATGGGTAAGCCTGCAGCACAGCCTAAGGTGGCAAAGCTGGAGGCTAGTAGGCCGGACCCGATCAAAGCCAATTGGACTGGTTGGTAAGGTTGCGCCACCGGGGGCAGCCTAGATTAGCTGAACCGGTTGGTAGTAAGTTTGGGCTGGTGGGACAATATGAGCCGACTGAAGATAGGTCTCGACTAGTGGCGTAGCCTGAACTGCCTGAGTCAGAGTGTCGTAGACTTAAGCCTGTGGTGCTGGGGTAGGCTGCATCAGAGACTGGTAGGCTTGTGTTTGTTATACTGACCTGGGTAAGTTCCCCACCCGACCCCCAACAAAAAAAATCGTCCACCTACGGACCACGTTTGGGGCCCATGGGCATCAAATCCCCATATGATCCCGCTAAAAATGGTAAATATGGAAGATGATACAATACCACGTGGCCAGAGTATGAAAAAAATGTTAAAAATGGAACCCTTAATAAAAAAATTCAAGGAAAAAATTTATATAGAGCCGAGGCACTAAACAATCAAATTAGAGTGCACCTCAAAATTTTTACTAGTAATGCTCAAATATCCTCAAATTGATCATCTCGACATCAAGATGCATGAACAATAAACAAAAAATAGATTTCAAGTTTTGGAAATAGTATCTTGAAATGAATATTTGGATCATCAATTTTTTAAATTTTCAAGTTTTCATAGATTTGCTCAATCTACACTATTGTTTAATCTTTAAATTTTATAATTAGAGATGAATATATATTTTAAAGCTATCACAAAGATTTCCAATATTGAAACCACATTTCTCAACACTATTTGAAGGTGGGCTCTACTTTGATTGTTAGGGCCACAGCTCTATTCAAACTGCACCCAATTTTTAATGTGCATGTAGTATTTTTAAACCTGCTCTGTATTTTTAGATAGCCAGAAAACTATTTTTAAGACTATAAAAATCTATTTTGAGAAAAGAAAATATACAAAGTATTTTAAAAATTTGCTTTGATGCTCTATAATTTAAATAAAACATCATTAAACAAAATTAAAAGGAAATTGGATCTATCGGGTAAAAAAACATGCCAATTAACTGAGGTACTATACCTCATGCAAATAAAGACTTGACATTTTCATGAAAGTACTTGTAATAGATGATACGACACAAGAGAAGGGACCAAAGCATGATATAAATAACATCTTTCTATGACTGCGTGAAGCACAACTTTTAAAGGTGCATCTTGAATCAGTTTTGTAAAGAGGTCATCACATAGGATCAAAAGATTCAAATTTCTTCTTAAATTCTTCCACCATCCGAATTTCGTCTTCCTTGCTGTCTTTACATTTCCTCCAGTCAACTCTATCCATCTGATCAAGCAAGCTGGCTAGAACCTGTATAGCAACCATAGTGCTAAAATCAAATCGTACAGAGTACCCCCATACAATGAGAAAAAACAAGCTAGGACTCTAGCATCCCATGGTGATCTCTACAGGAGCACTAATACAAATGCTCTCGTTTATCTACAGTGAATATAATGCTTTGACATAAGTTTGCCCACAGTGACCACGATGTTCGGAGAAAATTAATAAGCACGAAAAACTGACAGAACTTGTATTGCCAAATATAGTCAGAACTACCAACTAAATTGGAACTTAATAGCTCTAATTAGAGATAATGGGTAAAGAATATGTAAAAATTTGTAAGAAACAAGAAAGTCTATCAAAGATTCATAATTTCCTAGTTGTAAATGCCAAAGATTGAAAAGGTGTAAGGGGTCATCAAGGAGGCTAGATCATCATCATCATTAGAGCCTTTTTCCAACTATTTGGGATCGGCTATATGAATTGGTCCACCACTCTGCTTTATCAAAAGTCATACCCAAGTGAGACCATAAGTCTCCATATCTTCTCTCAGTACTTCCAAACATGTCCTTTTGGACCTTTTCTTTGCCTTTTTTTTAGCCTTCCACTTGCACTAACTAGAAGGTGTTGTACAGGATCTGCACCACACACGGCCAGTCCACATAAGTCTACATTCTCTCATCATATCGCCAATTGGTGTCACACCTAAATTCTCATTAATATATTCATTTCAAATTTTATCCCTTCTTGTCTTATTACTCATCCTTCTCAACATCCTCATCTTAGCTACATTCATCCTATGGGTATGTTGTTTCTTGATCGCCCAACATTCCGCCCCATAAAGCAGATCCAGTCTCACAACTATCTTATAGAACCTCCCTTTCAACTTCATTGATATGCAGCGATCACATAGAACTTTAGTTGCACATTTCCACCTTCCCCCCAGCTCTAATTCTATATGCGATATCTTCCTCAATCTCTCAATTTTTTTGGATTAAGAACCCAAGATATCATCTAGGAGACCGGATCATATCATTAAAGCCCCCATTCTCCTACACACCCCCGAACTCATACACAAATACGCGGCAGTTCACATGCATATGCACACACGCACCCACCTCCTACCCATAAGCACACGTGCCTGCACACACACATACATAGCAAAACAGTTGATTGATTGAAGAGAAGGTAATAAAACACCCACAAAACCCCCTTTCCTTTTTCAATAGATAAAGAATGGTTGGAGAGAGAGAGAGAGAGAGGAATAGAATCAATGTTCCAAAAAACACCGGGCAGCACCTACGCAGCCAGGGGCGCGGCCCAAGTGGAACAGCAAGGGAGGGAGGTTTCTGAAAAAACTGTTTCAGGTCCAAATTGTGTGTAAATAATGCATATTGAGGGATTTTCAGTACATTTTTATGTTCAATCAATCCAAACTTAAACCAAAATATTTGAGATTTAGACAATTAGTTAATAACACACAGTGATTCAAAAAGCAAACCGCCCAACGCCTAGGTGGCCGCCTAGGTGGTCCAAAAGGCCTGGGCGATGCGGCCAAACTAGGCGGGCAACCGTCTAAGCGGTACAGAACCCGCCTAGGCAAGCGGCCAAACTAGGCGGGCGACCGCCTAGGTACTACGGAACCCGCCTAGGCGGGTGCCCAAGGCCTACCTCCCACCCAGGGGCAGAAATGGATTTTTTTTTAAGGGTTGTTTTGGGGTTTTTTTGAAAAAAAAAATGGTTTTAAATGTGGGTTTAGGTTCACTTAAAACCTAAACCCACAAGAACCCATTTTAGAGAGAGAAAAACCTCAAAAAAAATTTAAATTTTGTGATTTTCATTGAATCGAAGTGTTTCTCAAAGTTACGGGAAATGGATCCAAACATCACCCATCAATATTAAATTTAGTTTTGAAGTTTTTTTATTCCTATTAGAGGGTGTTTTTTAATATTTTAGCACTAAAAAACCTCTCAGAGGTGGAAGTTTGGAGTTCGAGCAATAAAAGTAAGTGCAAAACTTTTTTTTTTAGATTGCTTGTATTATTTTGAGATGTCTTCTTCAGGATCTAGTCGAAGTGGTGATCCGGGTTGAAAATATAGATATAACCCGAATCCGAATGACAAAAATTGCATAAGATACAATTATTGTAAAAAGGATACAAAAAGGCGCATAAACCGGTTTAAGAAACATCTTACCGGTGGGAATGTTGCCCCTTGTAAAAATGCTTCTAAAGCTATCAGAGAGGAGATTAACCAATATATGAGTTCAATAAAACACAAACATGAACAAAATCCTTGTCATTTGGATAGGTCTATTTCTGGTTTTGCTAGAATAAGTGATCTGGGTTGGAAGTATGGTCATAACCCGAAACCAAACAATAAAAATCATATAAAGGTGTAATTTTTGTGAAAAAGATACCAATTGAGGTATTAATCGATTCAAGAAACACCTTGCAGGTATTAAAGTGAATGTTGTTTCTTATAAAAATGTTCCTGAAGCTATTCAAGATGAAATTAGACAATATTTGAATTTAATAGAACCAAAAAAGGATGAAAATAAACCTTGTTCTATAGAAATATCTTCTCCAGGTTCTTCTAAAAGTGGTGATATGGGTTGGAAGTATCGTCATAACCGAATCCAAATGGCAAAAATTGTATTAAATATAATTATTGTGGAAATGATATTAATGGAGGTATTTACAGGTTCAAAAAATCCTTGCTGGTATTAAGGAGGATGGTGCCCCGTGTAAAACTGTTCCTGAGGCTACCAGGTAGGAGATTTTACAATATTTGAGTTCAGGGAAGCACAAAAAGATAAAAAAAGGTCAAGCAACCAAGACTCTTCGGGCCTCATCTACACAGAGTAAGAGGGAGGTAGAAAAGGAGGAAGAGGCAAATTCAGAAAAAACAAAGTAGGACGAGCATTATGTTGAAGAGGGAGATGACTCTGATGATAATGGCCTCGAATCTGATGCATATGATGAGGCTTACCCTACTCCTTCTGATGATGATGATGATGACTGAAGAATGAAGAGTTGAAAACACTTGACTCTTGGTGTTAAGTATTGAGTCCTAGTCTCCTAGACTGTATATTTTTTTAATTTTTGTATTTTTTTTTCTTATTTTTAGTTTCTAGTTTCGACTATCCAACTCTTATGTGTATCAGTGTATGCTTGTATGGTTTTAGCATTGTATGAAAATATGGATTATGGACTACCAAAATTCTCCTCATTCATGAAAATATCAAATATAGTTATATTGTTATATTTAGCATATAGTTATGGATAAAATCATAAAAATTCTAATATTTTCCTTTCTATAGGACCGCCCAGGTTCTGGGCTCCCGCTCAAGCGTTGGGCGACCTAGACCCCCACAGCCTCCTAGGTGCCGCAAGCGCTTTTTGAAACACTTATAACACATTAAGAAAAATAGGAAAATATAATCCAACATTCAATTTTAGTATTAGACTACTAAGTACTACCACAATCACAATGAAAATATAATAATTCTATAATCAAGACTCACAAGTAACAATTCACAATCATAAATTATAATCCAATTAATTTATACAGCATAGTCCAAAGCCCAAACCTAGGCCTAGTGATACGCCCAGGTCCCCCTAGCCCACCTATGTGGCCGCCTAGGCATTAGGCAGGCTGTTTTTTGGAACAATGGATAGAACACACACACAAACACCCAAACACTAAGAACAGCACACATGCATACACAACAAAATGGGGGATTATATAGAGAGAAATTTGTTAAAGCCCCAAGAGAGGAAAAAACAAAATTCAAGAGAGGACTGGCTCGATAGAGAGAATGGTTGAAAAGTGAAAGATAGAGGACACACACACACACATAACACCACAAACATACATGCTCTCTCTCTCTCTCTCTCTCTCTCTCTCTCTCTCTCTCTCTCTCTCTCCACACCCTCTAGGTTTCCATCATTTGGATGGTTGGCATGCCGGCTAGTGTATTAACGGTTGATTACCCTCGAAGGCAAAGCATGCAGATTCCCCATATGTGTATTTTATGTCGAACTAAGGAGAAAATGACATGTCTAAAGAAGGAAATAAGGAATAGTTCCAATATGAGATAAAATAAGAAAAATAAGCTTAGGTGGTCTAGTCATGTTCAATGTCAACCTAGAACAACAGTAGTTAGGAGGGGTGATTTGGTTCAAGTGGAAGGCTTTAAAAAGGCAAAGGAAAAGCCCCAAAAAATATGGATGGAAGCAATGAGAAAATATATGGTGACTAGAGGTATAGACCTTGATGGAGTGGAATGGCTGAACAGGATTCGTACAGCAAACACAATATAGTTCGGGGTAAGGCTTGGATGACGATGATGACAATGGAGAAAATGACAAACCACCCTTCCTATTCATTTTAGGTATGCCATGACCATATGGACCCACATTCTTAACCTCTATGGCATGCAATGGGTGACGCACCTTCAATGGAGGACCTTATGGTGAAGTGTCTATAGCAATCCCACCAAGGGTCGGTGCTCTAGCAATTAAGCATTGCGGCTATTACTTTCTGAATTTGAAGAGAGTAGAACAGTCATATTTTTTGGGGATTAAAGGGTGCATGAGTTGGTCCTTAAGGAGTGAATTAGGAATATGGAGATATTCTAGGATTTGCTTGAACGAGAAATTCAAGGTCTCAAGGTCATTGACTTGTTCAAGGAGTCGAAGATTTTGGCCTTACGGATCTACCCATGCCTCAACCCAAGGCAAATTGGGTTGCTTAGTTGGAGGCTACCATGAAGCTAACTATCAATGAATGGTCACAGATAATCTAAGGCCAACATGTTCGGTGGGATTCTTAGAGATGAAGGTAGGAAGCTCAAAAGCTACCAGAACCCACTTTAGATATGTGATTCTACAACTGTGGAGGCTCATGCATTACTTACAAGTCGTGGATCTGTTCCTTCCATTTATCTTGCTATGCATCAAATCTTGGGTATGCAAATTTTAATACATGGAAAATCTGGATTCAAGAACAATGGCATTTGGATAGCTTCTAGATGAACCCAGTACATAACAAATCTATCTGCTCATCAAAATGTAAAATTAAGTTTTGGCAGTTTGCTAATAAGCCAGTTTAGCTGTTGATGCATAATTTGATAATCACACATTGGTATCTCACCATTTGAAATGATTTCTTGGAAATAAGTTATCTATAATATGAGAACAAATTAGACGATTCAAATCTTATTTTGTAGAATATTTTCTCTCGAATACTTTCAAAAATATTGCTTAAGCGAACAAAACCTTTGCGAGCAAATTTTGTGAAATATGTAATTCTTAAATAACAATATTAAAATTATGAGTACCACATAAATTATGAGTACCACATGACCAAAAGAATATATTCTACTCATAATGTTATTATTTATAATAGATATTTATTTAAGCAACTATTTATATGATCATTGTTCCAATAATAAATATTTTAACTAATAACAAAAATATTACATAAAAATATTATAATAAATATAATAACAACATTATTATAATAATTATGTTATAGTTTAATATCATATTATCAGTAATTTGGTATTAATATAGTATTACAATAATAAAATATCATAAAATGCACAATATTTTAATATTAATATAATATGATATTAATTTATTAAGATAATACCATAACATTATAATAATATAATGCCATTGTATGTTCTTAATATAGTATAATATATTATACTATAATACCATATTATAACTTAATAATCTAATATTAATGATGTTGATGATATTTCATAATAAATATATAAATAAATATTATTAATAAAAATATAAAATATGAATATTATGACTGTAGCATAATATCATTACTAAACTTATTAGCGGATGTTATAATATCATAATGTTAAGAATAAGGGGAAGAGGAGTAAGAAAGAGGCGCACACGCACTTTGATGCACAAGGCTAGTTCTACCAAAAGCTTGCTTTTGCTCTTTCCAAGTTTTTTTTGGAATGAACAAATACGACAGGTATTGAGCATATAGATATCCTCAATATAATCTCCAAAATTAAACCTAAAATATCTTCATCATCATCAAAGCCTTTTCCCAACTAATTGGGGTTGGCTACATGAATACTAGTTTGTCATTCTACATTATTAATATCCATACCCTCAGTCAGACCATAAGTCCCCAAACATTTTCTCAATACTTTCGACCATCTCCTTTTGGGCCTACCCCTTACCCTTTTTTAGCCGTCCACTTGAACTAACTCACACATC